>NC_134874.1:32739573-33055457 GCF_049852395.1 Peromyscus maniculatus bairdii | reverse complement strand
GTATTGGACTGAAGAGAAGCTCCTGTTTTACTTAGTTTACAATCCTGAGTTGAAGTAGATATGCCCCTGGTGTGTAGGAAGCACAGTTCTTTTGTTCTGAGCTAGCTCACTGTACTGGCCCTATAGGAAACACAGTAGAGTGCAAGAATGCCCGTTTCTCAAAAGCAGAGTGTTTTTCTTGCATGGCACACTAGGGTTCAGTTAAACTTCCTAAACGGAGTTGAATCATGTTCAGTTTCAAGTTCTAGCAGCAAGGGTTCATTCAGGCTAAGAACAGCACTCTTGTGCTATTCTGGCCATACACAGTGCAACTAACATTCGCGTCTGTTCCCAGCAAGTACAGTGTATTAGACTGAAGAGAAGCTCCTGTTTTAATTAGTTTCCAATCCTGAGTTGAACTAGATATGCCCCGTTTTTGTAGGAAGCACAGTTCTTTTGTTCTGAGCTAGCTCACTGAACTGGCCCTATAGGAAACACAGTAGAGTGCAAGAATGCCCATTTCTAAAAAGCAGAGTCTTTTTCTTGCATGGCATAGTACGGTTCAGTTAAGCTTCCTAAACGGAGTTGAATCACGTTCAGTTTCAAGTTCTAGCAGCAAGGGTTCATTCAGGCTAAGAACTGCACTCTTATGCTATTCTGGCCATAAACAGTGCAAATAGCATTCGCGTCTGTTCCCAGGAAGTACAGTGTATTGGACTGAAAGAGAAGCTCCTGTTTTACTTAGTTTCCAATCCTGAATTGAACTAGATATGCCCCGCGTGTGTAGGAAGCACAGTTCTTTTGTTCTGAGCTAGCTCACTGTACTGGCCCTAATGGAAACACAGTAGAGTGCAAGAATGCCCGTTTCTCAAAAGCAGAGTGTTTTTCTTGCATGGCACACTAGGGTTCAGTTAAACTTCCTAAACGGAGTTGAATCACGTTCAGTTTCAAGTTCTAGCATCAGGGGTTCATTCAGGCTAAGAACAGCACTCTTGTGCTATTCTGGCCATACACAGTGCAAATAACATTCGGTTCTGTTCCTATTGAGTACAGTGTATTGGACTGAAGAGAAGCTCCTTTTTTACTTAGTTTCCAATAATGAGTTGAACGAGATATCCCCCTTTTGTGTAGGCAGCACAGTTCTTTTGTTCTGAGCTAGAACACTGTACTGGCCCTATAGGAAACACAGTAGAGTGCAAGAATGCCCGTTTCTCAAAAGCAGAGAGTTTTTCTTGCATGGCACACTAGGGTTCAGTTAAACTTCCTTAACGGAGTTGAATCACGTTCAGTTTCACGTTCTAGCAGCAGGGGTTCATTCATGCTAAGAACAACACTCTTGTGCTATTCTGGCCATAAACAGTGCAAATAGCATTAGCTTCTGTTCCTAGTGAGTACAGTGTATTGGACTGAAGAGAAGCTCCTGTTTTGCTGAGTTTCCAATACTGAGTTGAACTAGATATGCCCCTTTTGTGTAGGCAGCACGGTTCTTTTGTTCTGAGCTAGCTCACTGTAAGGGCCCTATAGGAAAACACAGTAGAGTGCAAGAATATCCGTATCTCAAAAGCAGAGTGTTTTTCTTGTATGGCACATTAGGGTTCAGTTAAATTTCCTAAACGGAGTTGAATCACGTTCAGTTTCAAGTTGTAGCAGCAAGGTTTCATTCAGGCTAAGAACAGCACTCTTGTGCTATTCTGGCCTTACACAGTGCAAATAGCCTTCGCGTTTGTTCCAAGCAAGTACAGTGTATTGGACTGAAGAGAAGATTCTGTTTTACTTAGTTTCCAATCCTGAGTTGAACTAGATATGCCCCGTTTGTATAGGAAGCACGGTTCTTTTGTTCTGAGCTAGCTCACTGTACTGGCCCTATAGGAAACACAGTAGAGTGCAAGAATGCCCGTTTCTCTAAAGCAGAGTGTTTTTCTTGCATGGCACACTAGGGTTCAGTTAAACTTTCTAAACGGAGTTGAATCACGTTCAGTTTCAAGTTCTAGCAGCAAGGGTTCATTCAGGCTAAGAACTGCACTCTTATGCTATTCTGGCCATACACAGTGCAAACAGCATTCGCGAATGTTCCCAGGAAGTACAGTGTATTGGACTGAAGAGAAGCTCCTATTTTACTTAGTTTCCAATCCTGAGTTGAAGTAGATATGCCCCTGGTGTGTAGGAAGCACAGTTCTTTTGTTCTGAGCTAGCTCACTGTACTGGCCCTATAGGAAACACAGTAGAGTGCAAAAATGCCCGTTTCTCAAAAGCAGAGTGTTTTTCTTGCATGGCACACTAGGGTTCAGTTAAACTTCCTAAACGGAGTTGAATCACGTTAAGTTTCAAGTTCTAGCAGCAAGGGTTCATTCAGGCTAAGAACAGCACTCTTGTGCTATTCTGGCCACACACCGTGCTACTAACATTCGCGTCTGTTCCCAGCAAGTACACTGTATTGGACTGAAGAGAAGCTCCTGTTTTACTTAGTTTCCAATCCTGAGTTGAACTAGATATGCCCCGTTTGTGTAGGAAGCACAGTTCTTTTGTTCTGAGCTAGCTCACTGAACTGGCCCTATAGGAAACACAGTAGAGTGCAAGAATGCCCGTTTCTCAAAAGCAGTGTGTTTATCTTGCATGGCAAACTAGGGTTCAGTTAAACTTCCTAAACGGAGTTGAATCACGTTCAGTTTCAAGTTCTAGCAGCAAGGGTTCATTCAGGCTAAGAACTTCACTCTTGTGCTATTCTGGCCATACACAGTGCAAATAGCATTCGCTTCTGTTCCCAGGAATTACAGTGTATTGGACTGAAGAGAAGCTCCTGTTTTACTTAGTTTCCAATCCTGAGTTGAAGTAGATATGCCCCGCGTGTGTAGGAAGCACAGTTCTTTTTTTCTGAGCTAGCTCACTGTACTGGCCCTATAGGAAACACAGTAGAGTGCAAGAATGCCCATTTCTAAAAAGCAGAGTCTTTTTCTTGCATGGCATACTAGGGTTCAGTTAAGCTTCCTAAACGGAGTTGAATCACGTTCAGTTTCAAGTTCTAGCAGCAACGGTTCATTCAGGCTAAGAACTGCACTCTTATGCTATTCTGGCCATACACAGTGCAAATAGCATTCGCGTCTGTTCCCAGGAATTACAGTGTATTGGACTGAAGAGAAGCTCCTGTTTTACTTAGTTTCCAATCCTGAGTTGAAGTAGATATGCCCCGCGTGTGTAGGAAGCACAGTTCTTTTGTTCTGAGCTAGCTCACTGTACTGGCCCTAATGGAAACACAGTAGAGTGCAAGAATGCCCGTTTCTCAAAAGCAGAGTGTTTTTCTTGCATGGCACACTAGGGTTCAGTTAAACTTCCTAAAAGGAGTTGAATCACGTTCAGTTTCAAGTTCTAGCATCAGGGGTTCATTCAGGCTAAGAACAGCACTCTTGTGCTATTCTGGCCATACACAGTGCAAATAACATTCGCTTCTGTTCCTAGTGAGTACAGTGTATTGGACTGAAGAGAAGCTCCTTTTTTACTTAGTTTCCAATAATGAGTTGAACGAGATATCCCCCTTTTGTGTAGACAGCACAGTTCTTTTGTTCTGAGCTAGAACACTGTACTGGCCCTATAGGAAACACAGTAGAGTGCAAGAATGCCCGTTTCTCAAAATCAGAGTGTTTTTCTTGCATGGCACACTAGGGTTCAGTTAAACTTCCTTAACAGAGTTGAATCACGTTCAGTTTCACGTTCTAGCAGCAGGGGTTCATTCAGGCTGAGAACAGCACTCTTGTGCTATTCTGGCCATAAACAGTGCAAATAGCATTAGCTTCTGTTCCTAGTGAGTACAGTGTATTGGACTGAAGACAAGCTCCTGTTTTACTGAGTTTCCAATACTGAGTTGAACTAGATATGCCCCTTTTGTGTAGGCAGCACGGTTCTTTTGTTCTGAGCTAGCTCACTCTAAGGGCCCTATAGGAAACACAGTAGAGTGCAAGAATATCGGATTCTCAAAAGCAGAGTGTTTTTCTT
This sequence comes from Peromyscus maniculatus bairdii, assembly GCF_049852395.1. NCBI lineage: Eukaryota > Metazoa > Chordata > Mammalia > Rodentia > Cricetidae > Peromyscus > Peromyscus maniculatus. The sequence continues at coordinate 33,051,491 of NC_134874.1, read as the reverse complement.
GTAAGGCACACTAGGGTTCAGTTAAATTTCCTAAACGGAGTTGAATCACGTTCAGTTTCAAGTTGTAGCAGCAAGGTTTCATTCAGTCTAAGAACAGCACTCTTGTGGTATTCTGGCCTTACACAGTGCAAATAGCATTCGCGTTTGTTCCCAGCAAGTACAGTGTATTGGACTGAAGAGAAGATTCTGTTTTACTTAGTTTCCAATCCTGAGTTGAACTAGATATGCCCCGTTTGTGTAGGAAGCACGGTTCTTTTGTTTTGAGCTAGCTCACTGTACTGGCCCTATAGGAAACACAGTAGAGTGCAAGAATGCCCGTTTCTCAAAAGCAGAGTGTTTTTCTTGCATGGCACACTAGGGTTCAGTTAAACTTCCGAAACGGAGTTGAATCACGTTCAGTTTCAAGTTCTAGCAGCAAGGGTTCATTCAGGCTAAGAACAGCACTCTTGTGCTATTCTGGCCATACACAGTGCAAATAACATTCGCTTCTGTTCCTAGTGAGTACAGTGTATTGGACTGAAGAGAAGCACCTTTTTTACTTAGTATCCAATCCTGAGTTGAGCGAGATATCCCCCTTTTTTGTAGGCAGCACGGTTCTTTTGTTCTGAGCTAGAACACTGTACTGGCCCTATAGGAAACACAGTAGAGTGCAAGAATGCCCGTTTCTCAAAAGCAGAGTGTTTTTCTTGCATGGCACACTAGGGTTCACATAAACTACCTAAAGGAGTAGAATCACGTTCACTTTCAAGTTCTAGCAACAAGGGTTAATTCAGGCTAAGAACAGCACTCTTGTGCTATTCTGGCCATACACAGTGCAACTAACATTCGCATCTGTTCCCAGCACGTACAGTGCATTGGAAAGAAGAGAAGCTACTGTTTTACTTAGTTTCCAATCCTGAGTGGAACTAGATATGCCTCGTTTGTGAAGAAAGAACAGATCTTTTGTTCTGAGCTAGCTCACTGTACTGGCCCTATAGTAAACACAGTAGAGTGCAAGAATGCGCGTTTCTCAAAAGCAGAGTGTTTTTCTTGCCTGGCACACTAGGGTTCAGTTAAACTTCATAAACGGAGTTGAATCACGTTCAGTTTCAAGTTCTAGCAGCAAAGGTTCATTCAGGCTAAGAACAGCACTCTTGTGCTATTCTTGCCATACACAGTGCAAATAGCATTAGCTTCTGTTCCCAGCAAGTACAGTGTATTGGACTGAAGAGAAGCTCCTTTTTTACTTAGTTTCCAATCCTGAGTTGAACTAGATATGCCCCGTTTGTGTAGGAAGCACGGTTCTTTTATTCTGAGCTAGCTCACTGTACTGGCCCTATAGGAAACACAGTAGAGTGCAAGAATGCCCGTTTCTCAAAAGCAGAGTGTTTTTCTTGCATGGCACACTAGGGTTCAGTTAAGCTTCCTAAACGGAGTTGAATCACGTTCAGTTTCAAGTTCTAGCAGCAAGGGTTCATTCAGGCTAAGAACTGCACTCTTATGCTATACTGGCCATACACAGTGCAAATAGCATTCGCGTCTGTTCCCAGGAATTACAGTGTATTGGACTGAAGAGAAGCTCCTGTTTTACTTAGTTTCCAATCCTGAGTTGAAGTAGATATGCCCCGCGTGTGTAGGAAGCACAGTTCTTTTGTTCTGAGCTAGCTCACTGTACTGGCCCTATAGGAAACACAGTAGAGTGCAAGAATGCCCGTTTCTCAAAAGCAGTGTGTTTTTCTTGCATGGCAAACTAGGGTTCAGTTAAACTTCCTAAACGGAGTTGAATCACGTTCAGTTTCAAGTTCTAGCAGCAAGGGTTCATTCAGGCTAAGAACTTCACTCTTGTGCTATTCTGGCCATACACAGTGCAAATAGCATTCGCTTCTGTTCCCAGGAATTACAGTGTATTGGACTGAAGAGAAGCTCCTGTTTTACTTAGTTTCCAATCCTGAGTTGAAGTAGATATGCCCCGCGTGTGTAGGAAGCACAGTTCTTTTTTTCTGAGCTAGCTCACTGTACTGGCCCTATAGGAAACACAGTAGAGTGCAAGAATGCCCATTTCTAAAAAGCAGAGTCTTTTTCTTGCATGGCATACTAGGGTTCAGTTAAGCTTCCTAAACGGAGTTGAATCACGTTCAGTTTCAAGTTCTAGCAGCAAGGGTTCATTCAGGCTAAGAACTGCACTCTTATGCTATTCTGGCCATACACAGTGCAAATAGCATTCGCGTCTGTTCCCAGGAATTACAGTGTATTGGACTGAAGAGAAGCTCCTGTTTTACTTAGTTTCCAATCCTGAGTTGAAGTAGATATGCCCCGCGTGTGTAGGAAGCACAGTTCTTTTGTTCTGAGCTAGCTCACTGTACTGGCCCTAATGGAAACACAGTAGAGTGCAAGAATGCCCGTTTCTCAAAAGCAGAGTGTTTTTCTTGCATGGCACACTAGGGTTCAGTTAAACTTCCTAAAAGGAGTTGAATCACGTTCAGTTTCAAGTTCTAGCATCAGGGGTTCATTCAGGCTAAGAACAGCACTCTTGTGCTATTCTGGCCATACACAGTGCAAATAACATTCGCTTCTGTTCCTAGTGAGTACAGTGTATTGGACTGAAGAGAAGCTCCTTTTTTACTTAGTTTCCAATAATGAGTTGAACGAGATATCCCCCTTTTGTGTAGACAGCACAGTTCTTTTGTTCTGAGCTAGAACACTGTACTGGCCCTATAGGAAACACAGTAGAGTGCAAGAATGCCCGTTTCTCAAAATCAGAGTGTTTTTCTTGCATGGCACACTAGGGTTCAGTTAAACTTCCTTAACGGAGTTGAATCACGTTCAGTTTCACGTTCTAGCAGCAGGGGTTCATTCAGGCTGAGAACAGCACTCTTGTGCTATTCTGGCCATAAACAGTGCAAATAGCATTAGCTTCTGTTCCTAGTGAGTACAGTGTATTGGACTGAAGACAAGCTCCTGTTTTACTGAGTTTCCAATACTGAGTTGAACTAGATATGCCCCTTTTGTGTAGGCAGAACGGTTCTTTTGTTCTGAGCTAGCTCACTGTAAGGGCCCTATAGGAAAACACAGTAGAGTGCAAGAATGTCCGATTCTCAAAAGCAGAATGTTTTTCTTGTATGGCACATTAGGGTTCAGTTATATTTCCTAAACGGAGTTGAATCACGTTCAGTTTCAAGTTGTAGCTGCAAGGTTTCATTCAGGCTAAGAACAGCACTCTTGTGCTATTCTGGCCTTACACAGTGCAAATAGCATTCGCGTTTGTTCCCAGCAATTACAGTGTATTGGACTGAAGAGAAGATTCTGTTTTACTTAGTTTCCAATCCTGAGTTGAACTAGATATGCCCCGTTTGTATAGGAAGCACGGTTCTTTTGTTCTGAGCTAGCTCACTGTACTGGCCCTATAGGAAACACAGTAGAGTGCAAGAATGCCCGTTTCTCTAAAGCAGAGTGTTTTTCTTGCATGGCACACTAGGGTTCAGTTAAACTTCCTAAACGGAGTTGAATCACGTTCAGTTTCAAGTTCTAGCAGCAAGGGTTCATTCAGGCTAAGAACTGCACTCTTATGCTATTCTGGCCATACACAGTGCAAACAGCATTCGCGTCTGTTCCCAGCAAGTACAGTGTATTGGACTGAAGAGAAGCTCCTGTTTTACTTAGTTTCCAATCCTGAGTTGAAGTAGATATGCCCCTGGTGTGTAGGAAGCACAGTTCTTTTGTTCTGAGCTAGCTCACTGTACTGGCCCTATAGGAAACACAGTAGAGTGCAAGAATGCCCGTTTCTCAAAAGCAGAGTGTTTTTCTTGCATGGCACACTAGGGATCAGTTAAACTTCCTAAACGGAGTTGAATCACGTTCAGTTTCAAGTTCTAGCAGCAAGGGTTCATTCAGGCTAAGAACAGCACTCTTGTGCTATTCTGGCCATACACACTGCAACTAACATTCGCGACTGTTTCCAGCAAGTACAGTGTATTAGACTGAAGAGAAGCTCCTGTTTTACTTAGTTTCCAATCCTGAGTTGAACTAGATATGCCCCGTTTGTGTAGGAAGCACAGTTCTTTTGTTCTGAGCTAGCTCACTGAACTGGCCCTATAGGAAACACAGTAGAGTGCAAGAATGCCCATTTCTCAAAAGCAGAGTGTTTTTCTTGCATGGCATACTAGGGTTCAGTTAAACTTCCTAAAGGGAGTTGAATCACGTTCAGTTTCAAGTTCTAGCAGCAAGGGTTCATTCAGGCTAAGAACTGCACTCTTATGCTATTCTGGCCATACACAGATCAAATAGCATTCGCGTCTGTTCCCAGGAAGTACAGTGTATTGGACTGATCAGAAGCTCCTGTTTTACTTAGTTTCCAATCCTGAGTTGAAGTAGATATGCCCCGCGTGTGTAGGAAGCACAGTTCTTTTGTTCTGAGCTAGCTCACTGTACTGGCCCAATAGGAAACACAGTAGAGTGCAAGAATGCCCGTTTCTCAAAAGCAGAGTGTTTTTCATGCATGGCACACTAGGGTTCAGTTAAACTTCCTAAACGGAGTTGAATCACGTTCAGTTTCAAGTTCTAGCATCAGGGGTTCATTCATGCTAAGAACAGCACTCTTGTGCTATTCTGGCCATAAACAGTGCAAATAGCATTAGCTTCTGTTCCTAGTGAGTACAGTGTATTGGACTGAAGAGAAGCTCCTGTTTTACTGAGTTTCCAATACTGAGTTGAACTAGATATGCCCCTTTTGTGTAGGCAGCACGGTTCTTTTGTTCTGAGCTAGCTCACTCTAAGGGCCCTATAGGAAACACAGTAGAGTGCAAGAATGTCGGATTCTCAAAAGCAGAGTGTTTTTCTTGTATGGCACACTAGGGTTCAGTTAAATTTCCTAAACGGAGTTGAATCACGTTCAGTTTCAAGTTGTAGCAGCAAGGTTTCATTCAGGCTAAGAACAGCACTCTTGTGGTATTCTGGCCTTACACAGTGCAAATAGCATTCGCGTTTGTTCCCAGCAAGTACAGTGTATTGGACTGAAGAGAAGATTCTGTTTTACTTAGTTTCCAATCCTGAGTTGAACTAGACATGCCCCGTTTGTGTAGGAAGCACGGTTCTTTTGTTTTGAGCTAGCTCACTGTACTGGCCCTATAGGAAACACAGTAGAGTGCAAGAATGCCCGTTTCTCAAAAGCAGAGTGTTTTTCTTGCATGGCACACTAGGGTTCAGTTAAACTTCCGAAACGGAGTTGAATCACGTTCAGTTTCAAGTTCTAGCAGCAAGGGTTCATTCAGGCTAAGAACAGCACTCTTGTGCTATTCTGGCCATACACAGTGCAAATAACATTCGCTTCTGTTCCTAGTGAGTACAGTGTATTGGACTGAAGAGAAGCACCTTTTTTACTTAGTATCCAATCCTGAGTTGAGCGAGATATCCCCCTTTTGTGTAGGCAGCACGGTTCTTTTGTTCTGAGCTAGAACACTGTACTGGCCCTATAGGAAACACAGTAGAGTGCAAGAATGCCTGTTTCTCAAAAGCAGAGTGTTTTTCTTGCATGGCACACTAGGGTTCACATAAACTACCTAAAGGAGTAGAATCACGTTCACTTTCAAGTTCTAGCAACAAGGGTTAATTCAGGCTAAGAACAGCACTCTTGTGCTATTCTGGCCATACACAGTGCAACTAACATTCGCATCTGTTCCCAGCACGTACAGTGCATTGGAAAGAAGAGAAGCTACTGTTTTACTTAGTTTCCAATCCTGAGTGGAACTAGATATGCCTCGTTTGTGAAGAAAGAACAGATCTTTTGTTCTGAGCTAGCTCACTGTACTGGCCCTATAGGAAACACAGTAGAGTGCAAGAATGCCCGTTTCTCAAAAGCAGAGTGTTTTTCTTGCATGGCACACTAGGGTTCAGTTAAGCTTCCTAAACGGAGTTGAATCACGTTCAGTTTCAAGTTCTAGCAGCAAGGGTTCATTCAGGCTAAGAACTGCACTCTTATGCTATTCTGGCCATACACAGTGCAAATAGCATTCGCGTCTGTTCCCAGGAATAATAGTGTATTGGACTGAAGAGAAGCTCCTGTTTTACTTAGTTTCCAATCCTGAGTTGAAGTAGATATGCCCCGCGTGTGTAGGAAGCACAGTTCTTTTGTTCTGAGCTAGCTCACTGTACTGGCCCTAATGGAAACACAGTAGAGTGCAAGAATGCCCGTTTCTCAAAAGCAGTGTGTTTTTCTTGCATGGCAAACTAGGGTTCAGTTAAACTTCCTAAACGGAGTTGAATCACGTTAAGTTTCAAGTTCTAGCAGCAAGGGTTCATTCAGGCTAAGAACATTACTCTTGTGCTATTCTGGCCATACACAGTGCAAATAGCATTCGCGTCTGTTCCCAGGAAGTACAGTGTATTGGACTGAATAGAAGCTCCTGTTTTACTTAGTTTCCAATCCTGAGTTGAACTAGATATGCCCCGCGTGTGTAGGAAGCACAGTTCTTTTGTTCTGATCTAGCTCACTGTACTGGCCCTATAGGAAACACAGTAGCGTGCAAGAATGCCCGTTTCTCAAAAGCAGAGTGTTTTTCTTGCATGGCACACTAGGGTTCAGTTAAACTTCCTAAACGGAGTTGAATCACGTTCAGTTTCAAGTTCTAGAAACAAGGGTTCATTCAGGCTAAGAACAGCACTCTTGTGCTATACTGGCCATCCACAGTGCAACTAACATTCGCATCTGTTCACAGCAAGTACAGTGCATTGGACTGAAGAGAAGCTACTGTTTTACTTATTTTCCAATCCTGAGTTGAACTAGATATGCCCTGTTTGTGTAGGAAGCACAGTTCTTTTGTTCTGAGCTAGCTCACTGTACAGGCCCTATAGGAAACACAGTAGAGTGCAAGAATGCCCGTTTCTCAAAAGCAGAGTGTTTTTCTTGCATGGCACACTAGGGTTCAGTTAAACTTCCCAAACGGAGTTGAATAACGTTCAGGTTCAAGTTCTAGCATCAGGGGTTCATTCAGGCTAAGAACAGCACTCTTGTGCTATTCTGGCCACACACAGTGCAAATAACATTCGCTTCTGTTCCTAGTGAGTACAGTGTATTGGACTGAAGAGAAGCACCTTTTTTACTTAGTATCCAATACTGAGTGGAGCGAGATATCCCCCTTTTGTGTAGGCAGCACGGTTCTTTTGTTCTGAGCTAGAACACTGTACTGGCCCTATAGGAAACACAGTAGAGTGCAAGAATGCCCGTTTCTCAAAAGCAGAGTGTTTTTCTTGCATGGCACACTTGGGTTCACATAAACTTCCTAAAGGAGTAGAATCACGTTCACTTTCAAGTTCTAGCAAAAAGGGTTCATTCAGGCTAAGAACAGCACTCTTGTGCTATTCTGGCCTTACACAGTGCAACTAACATTCGCGTCTGTTCCCAGCACGTACAGTGCATTGGAAAGAAGAGAAGCTACTGTTTTACTTAGTTTCCAATCCTGAGTTGAACTAGATATGCCTCGTTTGTGAAGAAAGAACAGATCATTTGTTCTGAGCTAGCTCACTGTACTGGCCCTATAGGAAACACAGTAGAGTGCAAGAATGCTCGTTTCTCAAAGGCAGTGTTTTTCTTGCCTGGCACACTAGGGTTCAGTTAAACTTCCTAAACAGAGTTGAATCACGTTCAGTTTCAAGTTCTAGCAGCAAAGGTTCATTCAGGCTAACAACAGCACTCTTGTGCTATTCTGGCCATACACAGTGCAAATAGCATTAGCTTCTGTTAACAGCAAGTACAGTGTATTGGACTGAAGAGAAGCTCCTTGTTTACTTAGTTTCCAATCCTGAGTTGAACTAGATATGCCCCGTTTGTGTAGGAAGCACGGTTCTTTTGTTCTGAGCTAGCTCACTGAACTGGCCCTATGGAAAACACAGTAGAGTGCAAGAATGCCGATTTCTCAAAAGCAGAGTGTTTTTCTTGCATGGCACACTAGGGTTCAGTTAAACTTCCTAAACGGAGTTGAATCACGTTCAGTTTCATGTTCTAGCAGCAAGGGTTCATTCAGGCTAAGAACTGCACTCTTATGCTATTCTGGCCATACACAGTGCAAATAGCATTCGCGTCTGTTCCCAGCAAGTACAGTGTATTGGACTGAAGAAAAGCTCCCGTTTTACTTAGTTTCCAATCGTGAGTTGAACTAGATATGCCCCTGGTGTGTAGGAAGCACAGTTCTTTTGTTCTGAGCTAGCTCACTGTACTGGCCCTATAGGAAACACAGTAGAGTGCAAGAATGCCCGTTTCTCAAAAGCAGAGTGTTTTTCTTGCATGGCACACTAGGGTTCAGTTAAACTTCCTAAACGTAGTTGAATCACGTTCAGTTTCAAGTTCTAGCAGCAAGGGTTCATTCAGGCTAAGAACAGCACTCTTGTGCTATTCTGGCCATAAACAGTGCAACTAACATTCGCGTCTGTTCTCAGCAAGTACAGTGTATTAGACTGAAGAGAAGCTCCTGTTTTACTTAGTTTCCAATCCTGAGTTGAACTAGATATGCCCCGTTTGTGTAGGAAGCACAGTTCTTTTGTTCTGAGCTAGCTCACTGAACTGGCCCTATAGGAAACACAGTAGAGTGCAAGAATGCCCATTTTTAAAAAGCAGAGTCTTTTTCTTGCATGGCATACTAGGGTTCAGTTAAGCTTCCTAAACGGAGTTGAATCACGTTCAGTTTCAAGTTCTAGCAGCAAGGGTTCATTCAGGCTAAGCACTGCACTCTTATGCTATTCTGGCCATACACAGTGCAAATAGCATTCGCGTCTGTTACCAGGAAGTACAGTGTATTGGACTGAAGAGAAGCTCCTGTTTTACTTAGTTTCCAATCCTGAGTTGAACTAGATATGCCCCGCGTGTGTAGGAAGCACAGTTCTTTTGTTGTGAGCTAGCTCACTGTACTGGCCCTATAGGAAACACAGTAGAGTGCAAGAATGCCCGTTTCTCAAAAGCAGAGTGTTTTTCTTGCATGGCACACTAGGGTTCAGTTAAACTTCCGAAACGGAGTTGAATCACGTTCAGTTTCAAGTTCTAGCAGCAAGGGTTCATTCAGGCTAAGAACTGCACTCTTATGCTATTCTGGCCATACACAGTGCAAATAGCATTCACGTCTGTTCCCAGGAAATACAGTGTATTGGACTGAACAGAAGCTCCTGTTTTACTTAGTTGCCAATCCTGAGTTGAAGTAGATATGCCCCGTGTGTGTAGGAAGCACAGTTCTTTTGTTCTGAGCTAGCTCACTGTACTGGCCCAATAGGAAACACAGTAGAGTGCAAGAATGCCCGTTTCTCAAAAGCAGAGTGTTTTTCTTGCATGGCACACTAGGGTTCAGTTAAACTTCCTAAATGGAGTTGAATCACGTTCAGTTTCAAGTTCTAGCATCAGGGGTTCATTCAGGCTAAGAACAGCACTCTTGTGCTATTCTGGCCATACACAGTGCAAATAACATTCGCTTCTGTTCCTAGTGAGTACAGTGTATTGGACTGAAGAGAAGCTCCTTTTTTACTTAGTTTCCAATAATGAGTTGAACGAGATATCCCCCTTTTGTGTAGGCAGCACAGTTCTTTTGTTCTGAGCTAGAACACTGTACTGGCCATATAGGAAACATAGTAGAGTGCAAGAATGCCCGTTTCTCAAAATCAGAGTGTTTTTCTTGCATGACACACTAGGGTTCAGTTAAACTTCCTTAACGGGTTGAATCACGTTCAGTTTCACTTTCTAGCAGCAGGGGTTCATTCAGGCTAAGAACAGCACTCTTGTGCTATTCTGGCCATAAACAGTGCAAATAGCATTAGCTTCTGTTCCTAGTGAGTACAGTGTATTGGACTGAAGAGAAGCTCCTGTTTTACTGAGTTTCCAATACTGAGTTGAACTAGATATGCCCCTTTTGTGTAGGCAGCACGGTTCTTTTGTTCTGAGCTAGCTCACTGTAAGGGCCCTATAGGAAACACAGTAGAGTGCAAGAATGCCCGTTTCTCAAAAGCAGAGTGTTTTTCTAGTATGGCCCACTAGGGTTCAGTTAAACTTCCTAAACGGAGTTGAATCACTTTCAGTTTCAAGTTGTAGCAGCAAGGTTTCATTCAGGCTAAGAATAGCACTCTTGTGCTATTCTGGCCTTACACAGTGCAAATAGAATTCGCGTTTGTTCCCAGCAACTACAGTGTATTGGACTGAAGAGAAGCTTCTGTTTTACTTAGTTTCCAATCGTGAGTTGAACTAGATATGCCCCGTTTGTGTAGGAAGCACGGTTCTTTTGTTCTGAGCTAGCTCACTGTACTGGCCCTATAGGAAACACAGTAGAGTGCAAGAATGTCGGTTTCTCAAAAGCAGAGTTTTTTTCTTGCATGGCACACTAGGGTTCAGTTAAACTTCCTAAATGGAGTTGAATCACGTTAAGTTTCAAGTTCTAGCAGGAAGGGTTCATTCAGGCTAAGAACATTACTCTTGTGCTATTCTGGCCATACACAGTGCAAATAGCATTCGCGTCTGTTCCCAGGAAGTACAGTGTATTGGACTGAATAGAAGCTCCTGTTTTACTTAGTTTCCAATCGTGAGTTGAAGTAGATATGCCCCGCGTTTGTAGGAAGAACAGTTCTTTTGTTCTGATCTAGCTCACTGTACTGGCCCTATAGGAAACACAGTAGAGTGCAAGAATGCCCGTTTCTCAAAAGCAGAGTGTTTTTCTTGCATGGCACACTAGGGTTCAGTTAAACTTCCTAAACGGAGTTGAATCACGTTCAGTTTCAAGTTCTAGAAACAAGGGTTCATTCAGGCTAAGAACAGCACTCTTGTGCTATACTGGCCATCCACAGTGCAACTAACATTCGCATCTGTTCACAGCAAGTACAGTGCATTGGAGTGAAGAGAAGCTACTGTTTTACTTATTTTCCAATCCTGAGTTGAACTAGATATGCCCTGTTTGTGTAGGAAGCACAGTTCTTTTGTTCTGAGCTAGCTCACTGTACAGGCCCTATAGGAAACACAGTAGAGTGCAAGAATGCCCGTTTCTCAAAAGCAGGGTGTTTTTCTTGCATGGCACACTAGGGTTCAGTTAAACTTCCCAAACGGAGTTGAATAACGTTCAGGTTCAAGTTCTAGCAGCAGGGGTTCATTCAGGCTAAGAACAGCACTCTTGGGCTATTCTGGCCATAAACAGTGCAAATAGCATTAGCTTCTGTTCCTAGTGAGTACAGTGTATTGGACTGAAGAGAAGCCCCTGTTTTACTTAGTTTCCAATCCTGAGTTAAACTAGATATGCCCCGTTTGTGTAGGAAGCACAGTTCTTTTGTTCTGAGCTAGCTCACTGAACTGGCCCTATGGAAAACACAGTAGAGTGCAAGAATGCCGATTTCTCAAAAGCAGAGTGTTTTTCTTGCATGGCACACTAGGGTTTAGTTAAACTTCCTAAACGGAGTTGAATTACGTTCAGTTTCATGTTCTAGCAGCAAGGGTTCATTCAGGCTAAGAACTGCACTCTTATGCTATTCTGGCCATACACAGTGCAAATAGCATTCGCGTCTGTTCCCAGCAAGTACAGTGTATTAGACTGAAGAAAAGCTCCCGTTTTACTTAGTTTCCAATCCTTAGTTGAAGTAGATATGCCCCTGGTGTGTAGGAAGCACAGTTCTTTTGTTCTGAGCTAGCTCACTGTACTGGCCCTATAGGAAACACAGTAGAGTGCAAGAATGCCCGTTTCTCAAAAGCAGAGTGTTTTTCTTGCATGGCACACTAGGGTTCAGTTAAACTTCCTAAACGTAGTTGAATCACGTTCAGTTTCAAGTTCTAGCAGCAAGGGTTCATTCAGGCTAAGAACAGCACTCTTGTGCTATTCTGGCCATAAACAGTGCAACTAACATTCGCGTCTGTTCCCAGCAAGTACAGTGTATTAGACTGAAGAGAAGCTCCTGTTTTACTTAGTTTCCAATCCTGAGTTGAACTAGATATGCCCCGTTTGTGTAGGAAGCACAGTTCTTTTGTTCTGAGCTAGCTGACTAAACTGGCCCTACAGGAAACACAGTAGAGTGCAAGAATGCCCATTTTTAAAAAGCAGAGTCTTTTTCTTGCATGGCATACTAGTGTTCAGTTAAGCTTCCTAAACGGAGTTGAATCACGTTCAGTTTCAAGTTCTAGCAGCAAGGGTTCATCAGGCTAAGCACTGCACTCTTATGCTATTCTGGCCATACACAGTGCAAATAGCATTCGCGTCTGTTACCAGGAAGTACAGTGTATTGGACTGAAGAGAAGCTCCTGTTTTACTTAGTTTCCAATCCTGAGTTGAACTAGATATGCCCCGCGTGTGTAGGAAGCACAGTTCTTTTGTTGTGAGCTAGCTCACTGTACTGGCCCTATAGGAAACACAGTAGAGTGCAAGAATGCCCGTTTCTCAAAAGCAGAGTGTTTTTCTTGCATGGCACACTAGGGTTCAGTTAAACTTCCTAAACGGAGTTGAATCACGTTCAGTTTCAAGTTCTAGCAGCAAGGGTTCATTCAGGCTAAGAACTGCACTCTTATGCTATTCTGGCCATACACAGTGCAAATAGCATTCGCGTCTGTTCCCAGGAAATACAGTGTATTGGACTGAACAGAAGCTCCTGTTTTACTTAGTTTCAATCCTGAGTTGAAGTAGATATGCCCCGTGTGTGTAGGAAGCACAGTTCTTTTGATCTGAGCTAGCTCACTGTACTGGCCCAATAGGAAACACAGTAGAGTGCAAGAATGCCCGTTTCTCAAAATCAGAGTGTTTTTCTTGCATGACACAATAGGGTTCAGTTAAACTTCCTTAACGGGTTGAATCACGTTCAGTTTCACGTTCTAGCAGCAGGGGTTCATTCAGGCTAAGAACAGCACTCTTGTGCTATTCTGGCCATAAACAGTGCAAATAGCATTAGCTTCTGTTCCTAGTGAGTACAGTGTATTGGACTGAAGAGAAGCTCCTGTTTTACTGAGTTTCCAATACTGAGTTGAATTAGATATGCCCCTTTTGTGTAGGCAGCACAGTTCTTTTGTTCTGAGCTAGCTCACTGTACTGGCCCTATAGGAAACACAGTAGAGTGCAAGAATGTCGGTTTCTCAAAAGCAGAGTTTTTTTCTTGCATGGCACACTAGGGTTCAGTTAAACTTCCTAAATGGAGTTGAATCACGTTCAGTTTCAAGTTCTAGCAACAAGGGTTCATTCAGGCTAAGAACAGCACTCTTGTGCTATTCTGGCCATACACAGTGCAACTAACATTCGCGTCTGTTCCCAGCAAGTACAGTGTATTGGACTGAAGAGAAGCTCCTGTTTTACTTAGTTTCCACTCCTGAGTTGAACTAGATATGCCCCGTTTGTGTAGAAAGCACAGTTCTTTTGTTCTGAGCTAGCTCACTGAACTGGCCCTATAGGAAACACAGTAGAGTGCAAGAATGCCCGTTTCTCAAAAGCAGTGTGTTTTTCTTGCATGGCAAACTAGGGTTCAGTTAAACTTCCTAAACGGAGTTGAATCACGTTAAGTTTCAAGTTCTAGCAGCAAGGGTTCATTCAGGCTAAGAACATTACTGTTGTGCTATTCTGGCCATACACAGTGCAAATAGCATTCGCGTCTGTTCCCAGGAAGTACAGTGTATTGGACTGAATAGAAGCTCCTGTTTTACTTAGTTTCCAATCGTGAGTTGAAGTAGATATGCCCCGCGTTTGCAGGAAGAACAGTTCTTTTGTTCTGATCTAGCTCACTGTACTGGCCCTATAGGAAACACAGTAGAGTGCAAGAATGCCCGTTTCTCAAAAGCAGCGTGTTTTTCTTGCATGGCACACTAGGGTTCAGTTAAACTTCCTAAACGGAGTTGATCACGTTCAGTTTCAAGTTCTAGAAACAAGGGTTCATTCAGGCTAAGAACAGCACTCTTGTGCTATACTGGCCATACACAGTGCAAATAGCATTAGCTTCTGTTCCTAGTGAGTACAGTGTATTGGACTGAAGAGCAGCTCCTGTTTTACTGAGTTTCCAATACTGAGTTGAATTAGATATGCCCCTTTTGTGTAGGCAGCACAGTTCTTTTGTTCTGAGCTAGCTCACTGTACTGGCCCTATAGGAAACACAGTAGAGTGCAAGAATGTCGGTTTCTCAAAAGCAGAGTTTTTTTCTTGCATGGCACACTAGGGTTCAGTTAAACTTCCTAAATGGAGTTGAATCACGTTCAGTTTCAAGTTCTAGCAACAAGGGTTCATTCAGGCTAAGAACAGCACTCTTGTGCTATTCTGGCCATACACAGTGCAACTAACATTCGCGTCTGTTCCCAGCAAGTACAGTGTATTGGACTGAAGAGAAGCTCCTGTTTTACTTAGTTTCCACTCCTGAGTTGAACTAGATATGCCCCGTTTGTGTAGAAAGCACAGTTCTTTTGTTCTGAGCTAGCTCACTGAACTGGCCCTATAGGAAACACAGTAGAGTGCAAGAATGCCCGTTTCTCAAAAGCAGTGTGTTTTTCTTGCATGGCAAACTAGGGTTCAGTTAAACTTCCTAATCGGAGTTGAATCACGTTAAGTTTCAAGTTCTAGCAGCAAGGGTTCATTCAGGCTAAGAACATTACTGTTGTGCTATTCTGGCCATACACAGTGCAAATAGCATTCGCGTCTGTTCCCAGGAAGTACAGTGTATTGGACTGAATAGAAGCTCCTGTTTTACTTAGTTTCCAATCGTGAGTTGAAGTAGATATGCCCCGCGTTTGCAGGAAGAACAGTTCTTTTGTTCTGATCTAGCTCACTGTACTGGCCCTATAGGAAACACAGTAGAGTGCAAGAATGCCCGTTTCTCAAAAGCAGCGTGTTTTTCTTGCATGGCACACTAGGGTTCAGTTAAACTTCCTAAACGGAGTTGATCACGTTCAGTTTCAAGTTCTAGAAACAAGGGTTCATTCAGGCTAAGAACAGCACTCTTGTGCTATACTGGCCATACACAGTGCAACTAACATTCGTATCTGTTCCCAGCAAGTACAGTGCATTGGACTGAAGAGAAGCTACTGTTTTACTTATTTTCCAATCCTGAGTTGAACTAGATATGCCCTGTTTGTGTAGGAAGCACGGTTCTTTTGTTCTGAGCTAGCTCACTGTACAGGCCCTATAGGAAACACAGTAGAGTGCAAGAATGCCCGTTTCTCAAAAGCAGAGTGTTTTTCTTGCATGGCACACTAGGGTTCAGTTAAACTTCCCAAACGGAGTTGAATAACGTTCACGTTCAAGTTCTACAGCAGGGGTTCATTCAGGCTAAGAACAGCACTCTTGTGCTATTCTGGCCATAAACAGTGCAAATAGCATTAGCTTCTGTTCCTAGTGAGTACAGTGTATTGGACTGAAGAGAAGCTCCTATTTTACTTAGTTTCCAATAGTGAGTTGAATTAGATATGCCCCTTTTGTGTAGGCAGCACGGTTCTTTTGTTCTGAGCTAGCTCACTGTAATGGCCCTATAGGATACACAGTAGAGTGCAAGAATGCCCGTTTCTCAAAAGCAGAGTGTTTTTCTTGTATGGCACACTAGGGTTCAGTTAAACTTCCTAAACGGAGTTGAATCATGTTAAGTTTCAAGTTGTAGCAGCAAGGGTTCATTCACGCTAAGAACAGCACTCTTGTGCTATTCTCGCCATACACAGTGCAAATAGCATTCGCGTCTGTTCCCAGGAATTACAGTGTATTGGACTGAAGAGAAGCTCCTGTTTTACTTAGTTTCCAATCCTGAGTTGAAGTAGATATGCCCCGCGTGTTTAGGAAGCACAGTTCTTTTGTTCTGAGCTAGCTCACTGTACTGCCCCTATAGGAAACACAGTAGAGTGCAAGAATGCCCGTTTCTCAAAAGCAGAGTGTTTTTCTTGCATGGCACACTAGGGTTCAGTTAAACTTCCTAAACGGAGTTGAATCACGTTCAGTTTCAAGTACTAGCAGCAGGGTTTCATTCAGGCTAAGAACAGAACTCTTGTGCTATTCTGGCCATACACAGTGCAAATAACTTTCGCTTCTGTTCCTAGTGAGTACAGTGTATTGGACTGAAGAGAAGCTCCTTTTTTACTTAGTTTCCAATAATGAGATGAACGAGATATCCCCCTTTTGTGTAGGCAGCACAGTTCTTTTGTTCTGAGCTAGAACACTGTACTGGCCCTATAGTAAACACAGTAGGGTACAAGGGTACAAGAATGCCCGTTTCTCAAAAGCAGAGTGTTTTTCTTGCATGGCACACTAGGGTTCAGTTAAACTTCCTTAACAGAGTTGAATCACGTTCAGTTTCAAGTTCTAGCAGCAGGGGTTCATTCATGCCAAGAACAGCACTCTTGTTCTATTCTGGCCATAAACAGTGCAAATAGCATTAGCTTCTGTTCCTAGTGAGTACAGTGTATTGGACTGAAGAGAAGCTCCTGTTTTACTGAGTTTCCAATACTGAGTTGAACTAGATATGCCCCTTTTGTGTAGGCATCACGGTTCTTTTGTTCTGAGCTAGCGCACTGTAAGGGCCCTATAGGAAACACAGTAGAGTGCAAGAATGCCCGTTTCTCAAAAGCAGAGTGTTTTTCTAGTATGGCCCACTAGGGTTCAGTTAAACTTCCTAAACGGAGTTGAATCACTTTCAGTTTCAAGTTGTAGCAGCAAGGTTTCATTCAGGCTAAGAATAGCACTCTTGTGCTATTCTGGCCTTACACAGTGCAAATAGAATTCGCGTTTGTTCCCAGGAACTACAGTGTATTGGACTGAAGAGAAGCTTCTGTTTTACTTAGTTTCCAATCCTGAGTTGAACTAGATATGCCCCGTTTGTGTAGGAAGCACGGTTCTTTTGTTCTGAGCTAGCTCACTGTACTGGCCCTATAGGAAACACAGTAGAGTGCAAGAATGTCGGTTTCTCAAAAGCAGAGTTTTTTTCTTGCATGGCACACTAGGGTTCAGTTAAACTTCCTAAATGGAGTTGAATCACGTTCAGTTTCAAGTTCTAGCAGCAAGGGTTCATTCAGGCTAAGAACAGCACTCTTGTGCTATTCTGGCCATACACAGTGCAACTAACATTCGCGTCTGTTCCCAGCAAGTACAGTGTATTGGACTGAAGAGAAGCTCCTGTTTTACTTAGTTTCCAATCCTGAGTTGAACTAGATATGCCCCGTTTGTGTAGAAAGCACAGTTCTTTTGTTCTGAGCTAGCTCACTGAACTGGCCCTATAGGAAACACAGTAGAGTGCAAGAATGCCCGTTTCTCAAAAGCAGTGTGTTTTTCTTGCATTGCAAACTAGGGTTCAGTTAAACTTCCTAAACGGAGTTGAATCACGTTAAGTTTCAAGTTCTAGCAGGAAGGGTTCATTCAGGCTAAGAACATTACTCTTGTGCTATTCTGGCCATACACAGTGCAAATAGCATTCGCGTCTGTTCCCAGGAAGTACAGTGTATTGGACTGAATAGAAGCTCCTGTTTTACTTAGTTTCCAATCGTGAGTTGAAGTAGATATGCCCCGCGTTTGTAGGAAGAACAGTTCTTTTGTTCTGATCTAGCTCACTGTACTGGCCCTATAGGAAACACAGTAGAGTGCAAGAATGCCCGTTTCTCAAAAGCAGAGTGTTTTTCTTGCATGGCACACTAGGGTTCAGTTAAACTTCCTAAACGGAGTTGAATCACGTTCAGTTTCAAGTTCTAGAAACAAGGGTTCATTCAGGCTAAAAACAGCACTCTTGTGCTATACTGGCCATACACAGTGCAACTAACATTCGCATCTGTTCCCAGCAAATACAGTGCATTGGACTGAAGAGAAGCTACTGTTTTACTTATTTTCCAATCCTGAGTTGAACTAGATATGCCCTGTTTGTGTAGGAAGCACAGTTCTTTTGTTCTGAGCTAGCTCACTGTACAGGCCCTATAGGAAACACAGTAGAGTGCAAGAATGCCCGTTTCTCAAAAGCAGAGTGTTTTTCTTGTATGGCACACTACGGTTGAGTTAAACTTCCTAAACGGAGTTGAATCACGTTCAGGTTCAAGTTCTAGCAGCAGGGGTTCATTCAGGCTAAGAACAGCACTCTTGTGCTATTCTGGCCATAAACAGTGCAAATAGCATTAGCTTCTGTTCCTAGTGAGTACAGTGTATTGGACTGAAGAGAAGCTCCTTTTTTACTTAGTTTCCAATACTGAGTTGAACTAGATATGCCCCTTTTGTGTAGGCAGCACGGTTCTTTTGTTTTGAGCTAGCTCACTGTACTGGCCCTATAGGAAACACAGTAGAGTGCAAGAATGCCAGTTTCTCAAAGGCAGAGTGTTTTTCTTGCATGGCACACTAGGGTTCAGTTAAACTTCCTAAACGGAGTTAAATCAAGTTCAGTTTCAAGTTCTAGCAGCAAGCGTTCATTCAGGCTAAGAACAGCACTCTTGTGCTATTCTGGCCATACACAGTGCAAATAGCAATCGTGTCTGTTCCCAGCAAGTACAGTGTATTGGACTGAAGAGAAGCCCCTTTTTTACTTAGTTTCCAATCCTGAGTTGAACTAGATATGCCCCGTTTGTGTAGGAAGCACGGTTCTTTTGTTGTGAGCTAGCTCACTGTATGGCCCTATAGGAAACACAGTAGAGTTCAAGAATGCCCGTTTCTCAAAAGCAGAGTGTTTTTCTTGCATGGCACACTAGGGTTCAGTTAAACTTCCTAAACGGAGTTGAATCACGTTCAGTTTCAAGTTGTAGCAGCAAGGGTTCATTCAGCCTAAGAACAGCACTCTTGTGCTATTCTGGCCATACACAGTGCAACTAACATTCGCGTCTGTTCCCAGCAAGTACAGTGTATTGGGCTGAAGAGAAGCTCCTGTTGTACTTAGTTTCCAATCGTGAGTTGAAGTAGATATGCCCCGCGTTTGTAGGAAGCACAGTTCTTTTGTTCTGATATAGCTCACTGTACTGGCCCTATAGGAAACACAGTAGAGTGCAAGAATGCCTGTTTCTAAAAAGAAGAGTGTTTTTCTTGCATGGCACACTAGGGTTCAGTTAAACTTCCTAAACGGAGTTGAATCACGTTCAGTTTCAAGTTCTAGCAGCAGGGTTTCATTCAGGCTAAGAACAGCACTCTTGTGCTATTCTGGCCATAAACAGTGCAAATAACATTCGCTTCTGTTCCTAGTGAGTACAATGTATTGGACTGAAGTGAAGCTCCTTTTTTACTTAGTTTCCAATCCTGAGTTGAACGAGATATGCCCCTTTTGTGTAGGCAGCACGGTTCTTTTGTTCTGAGCTAGCACACTGTACTGGCCCTAAAGGAAACACAGTAGAGTGCAAGAATGCCCGTTTCTCAAAAGTAGAGTTTTTTTTCTTGCATGGCACACTAGGGATCACATAAACTTCCTAAAGGAGTAGAATCACGTTCACTTTCAAGTTCTAGCAACAAGGGTTCATTCAGGCTAAGAACAGCACTCTTGTGCTATTCTGGCCATACACAGTGCAACTAACATTCGCATCTGTTCCCAGCAAGTACAGTGCATTGGACTGAAGAGAAGCTCCTTTTTTACTTAGTTTCCAATCCTGAGTTGAACTAGATATGCCCCGTTTGTGTAGGAAGCACAGTTCTTTTGTTCTGAGCTAGCTCACTGTACTGGCCCTATAGGAAACACAGTAGAGTGCAAGAATGCCCGTTTCTCAAAAGCAGAGTGTTTTTCTTGTATGACACACTAGGGTTGAGTTAAACTTCCTAAACGGAGTTGAATCACGTTCAGGTTCAAGTTCTAGCAGCAGGGGTTCATTCAGGCTAAGAACAGCACTCTTGTGCTATTCTGGCCATATACAGTGCAAATAGCATTAGCTTCTGTTCCTAGTGAGTACAGTGTATTGGACTGAAGAGAAGCTCCTTTTTTACCTAGTTTCCAATACTGAGTTGAACTAGATATGCCCCTTTTGTGTAGGCAGCACGGTTCTTTTGTTCTGAGCTAGCTCACTGTAATGGCCCTATAGGAAACACAGTAGAGTGCAAGAATGCCCGTTTCTCAAAAGCAGAGTTTTTTTCTTGTATGGCACACTAGGGTTCAGTTAAACTTCCTAAACGGAGTTGAATCACGTTCAGTTTCAAGTTGTAGCAGCAAGGGTTCATTCAGGCTTAGAACAGCACTCTTGTGCTATTCTGGCCAAACACAGTGCAAATAGCATTTGCGTCTGTTCCCAGCAAGCACAGTGCATTGGACTGAAGAGAAGCTCCTGTTTTACTTAGTTTCCAATCATGAGTTGAACTAGATATGCCCCGTTTGTGTAGAAAGAACAGATCTTTTGTTCTGAGCTAGCTCACTGTACTGGCCCTATAGGAAACACAGTAGAGTGCAAGAATGCCCGTTTCTCAAAGGCAGAGTGTTTTTCTTGCATGGCACACTAGGGTTCAGTTAAACTTCCTAAACGGAGTTAAATCAAGTTCAGTTTCAAGTTCTAGCAGCAAGCGTTCATTCAGGCTAAGAACAGCACTCTTGTGCTATTCTGGCCATACACAGTGCAAATAGCAATCGTGTCTGTTCCCAGCAAGTACAGTGTATTGGACTGAAGAGAAGCCCCTTTTTTACTTAGTTTCCAATCCTGAGTTGAACTAGATATGCCCCGTTTGTGTAGGAAGCACGGTTCTTTTGTTGTGAGCTAGCTCACTGTATGGCCCTATAGGAAACACAGTAGAGTGCAAGAATGCCCGTTTCTCAAAAGCAGTGTGTTTTTCTTGCATTGCAAACTAGGGTTCAGTTAAACTTCCTAAAGGGAGTTGAATCACGTTAAGTTTCAAGTTCTAGCAGGAAGGGTTCATTCAGGCTAAGAACATTACTCTTGTGCTATTCTGGCCATACACAGTGCAAATAGCATTCGCGTCTGTTCCCAGGAAGTACAGTGTATTGGACTGAATAGAAGCTCCTGTTTTACTTAGTTTCCAATCGTGAGTTGAAGTAGATATGCCCCGCGTTTGTAGGAAGAACAGTTCTTTTGTTCTGATCTAGCTCACTGTACTGGCCCTATAGGAAACACAGTAGAGTGCAAGAATGCCCGTTTCTCAAAAGCAGAGTGTTTTTCTTGCATGGCACACTAGGGTTCAGTTAAACTTCCTAAACGGAGTTGAATCACGTTCAGTTTCAAGTTCTAGAAACAAGGGTTCATTCAGGCTAAGAACAGCACTCTTGTGCTATACTGGCCATCCACAGTGCAACTAACATTCGCATCTGTTCCCAGCAAATACAGTGCATTGGACTGAAGAGAAGCTACTGTTTTACTTATTTTCCAATCCTGAGTTGAACTAGATATGCCCCGTTTGTGTAGGAAGCACAGTTCTTTTGTTCTGAGCTAGCTCACTGTACTGGCCCTATAGGAAACACAGTAGAGTGCAAGAATGCCCGTTTCTCAAAAGCAGAGTGTTTTTCTTGTATGACACACTAGGGTTGAGTTAAACTTCCTAAACGGAGTTGAATCACGTTCAGGTTCAAGTTCTAGCAGCAGGGGTTCATTCAGGCTAAGAACAGCACTCTTGTGCTATTCTGGCCATAAACAGTGCAAATAGCATTAGCTTCTGTTCCTAGTGAGTACAGTGTATTGGACTGAAGAGAAGCTCCTTTTTTACCTAGTTTCCAATACTGAGTTGAACTAGATATGCCCCTTTTGTGTAGGCAGCACGGTTCTTTTGTTCTGAGCTAGCTCACTGTAATGGCCCTATAGGAAACACAGTAGAGTGCAAGAATGCCCGTTTCTCAAAAGCAGAGTTTTTTTCTTGTATGGCACACTAGGGTTCAGTTAAACTTCCTAAACGGAGTTGAATCACGTTCAGTTTCAAGTTGTAGCAGCAAGGGTTCATTCAGGCTTAGAACAGCACTCTTGTGCTATTCTGGCCAAACACAGTGCAAATAGCATTTGCGTCTGTTCCCAGCAAGCACAGTGCATTGGACTGAAGAGAAGCTCCTGTTTTACTTAGTTTCCAATCATGAGTTGAACTAGATATGCCCCGTTTGTGTAGAAAGAACAGATCTTTTGTTCTGAGCTAGCTCACTGTACTGGCCCTATAGGAAACACAGTAGAGTGCAAGAATGCCCGTTTCTCAAAGGCAGAGTGTTTTTCTTGCATGGCACACTAGGGTTCAGTTAAACTTCCTAAACGGAGTTAAATCAAGTTCAGTTTCAAGTTCTAGCAGCAAGCGTTCATTCAGGCTAAGAACAGCACTCTTGTGCTATTCTGGCCATACACAGTGCAAATAGCAATCGTGTCTGTTCCCAGCAAGTACAGTGTATTGGACTGAAGAGAAGCCCCTTTTTTACTTAGTTTCCAATCCTGAGTTGAACTAGATATGCCCCGTTTGTGTAGGAAGCACGGTTCTTTTGTTGTGAGCTAGCTCACTGTATGGCCCTATAGGAAACACAGTAGAGTGCAAGAATGCCCGTTTCTCAAAAGCAGTGTGTTTTTCTTGCATTGCAAACTAGGGTTCAGTTAAACTTCCTAAAGGGAGTTGAATCACGTTAAGTTTCAAGTTCTAGCAGGAAGGGTTCATTCAGGCTAAGAACATTACTCTTGTGCTATTCTGGCCATACACAGTGCAAATAGCATTCGCGTCTGTTCCCAGGAAGTACAGTGTATTGGACTGAATAGAAGCTCCTGTTTTACTTAGTTTCCAATCGTGAGTTGAAGTAGATATGCCCCGCGTTTGTAGGAAGAACAGTTCTTTTGTTCTGATCTAGCTCACTGTACTGGCCCTATAGGAAACACAGTAGAGTGCAAGAATGCCCGTTTCTCAAAAGCAGAGTGTTTTTCTTGCATGGCACACTAGGGTTCAGTTAAACTTCCTAAACGGAGTTGAATCACGTTCAGTTTCAAGTTCTAGAAACAAGGGTTCATTCAGGCTAAGAACAGCACTCTTGTGCTATACTGGCCATCCACAGTGCAACTAACATTCGCATCTGTTCCCAGCAAATACAGTGCATTGGACTGAAGAGAAGCTACTGTTTTACTTATTTTCCAATCCTGAGTTGAACTAGATATGCCCTGTTTGTGTAGGAAGCACAGTTCTTTTGTTCTGAGCTAGCTCACTGTACAGGCCCTATAGGAAACACAGAAGAGTGCAAGAATGCCCGTTTCTCAAAAGCAGAGTGTTTTTCTTGTATGGCACACTAGGGTTGAGTTAAACTTCCTAAACGGAGTTGAATAACGTTCAGGTTCAAGTTCTAGCAGCAGGGGTTCATTCAGGCTAAGAACAGCACTCTTGTGCTATTCTGGCCATAAACAGTGCAAATAGCATTAGCTTCTGTTCCTAGTGAGTACAGTGTATTGGACTGAAGAGAAGCTCCTTTTTTACTTAGTTTCCAATACTGAGTTGAACTAGATATGCCCCTTTTGTGTAGGCAGCACGGTTCTTTTGTTTTGAGCTAGCTCACTGTAATGGCCCTATAGGAAACACAGTAGAGTGCAAGAATGCCCGTTTCTCAAAAGCAGAGTTTTTTTCTTGTATGGCACACTAGGGTTCAGTTAAACTTCCTAAACGGAGTTGAATCACGTTCAGTTTCAAGTTGTAGCAGCAAGGGTTCATTCAGGCTAAGAACAGCACTCTTGTGCTATTCTGGCCAAACACAGTGCAAATAGCATTTGCGTCTGTTCCCAGCAAGCACAGTGCATTGGACTGAAGAGAAGCTCCTGTTTTACTTAGTTTCCAATCATGAGTTGAACTAGATATGCCCCGTTTGTGTAGAAAGAACAGATCTTTTGTTCTGAGCTAGCTCACTGTACTGGCCCTATAGGAAACACAGTAGAGTGCAAGAATGCCCGTTTCTCAAAGGCAGAGTGTTTTTCTTGCATGGCACACTAGGGTTCAGTTAAACTTCCTAAACGGAGTTAAATCAAGTTCAGTTTCAAGTTCTAGCAGCAAGCGTTCATTCAGGCTAAGAACAGCACTCTTGTGCTATTCTGGCCATACACAGTGCAAATAGCAATCGTGTCTGTTCCCAGCAAGTACAGTGTATTGGACTGAAGAGAAGCCCCTTTTTTACTTAGTTTCCAATCCTGAGTTGAACTAGATATGCCCCGTTTGTGTAGGAAGCACGGTTCTTTTGTTGTGAGCTAGCTCACTGTATGGCCCTATAGGAAACACAGTAGAGTGCAAGAATGCCCGTTTCTCAAAAGCAGTGTGTTTTTCTTGCATTGCAAACTAGGGTTCAGTTAAACTTCCTAAAGGGAGTTGAATCACGTTAAGTTTCAAGTTCTAGCAGGAAGGGTTCATTCAGGCTAAGAACATTACTCTTGTGCTATTCTGGCCATACACAGTGCAAATAGCATTCGCGTCTGTTCCCAGGAAGTACAGTGTATTGGACTGAATAGAAGCTCCTGTTTTACTTAGTTTCCAATCGTGAGTTGAAGTAGATATGCCCCGCGTTTGTAGGAAGAACAGTTCTTTTGTTCTGATCTAGCTCACTGTACTGGCCCTATAGGAAACACAGTAGAGTGCAAGAATGCCCGTTTCTCAAAAGCAGAGTGTTTTTCTTGCATGGCTCACTAGGGTTCAGTTAAACTTCCTAAACGGAGTTGAATCACGTTCAGTTTCAAGTTCTAGAAACAAGGGTTCATTCAGGCTAAGAACAGCACTCTTGTGCTATACTGGCCATCCACAGTGCAACTAACATTCGCATCTGTTCCCAGCAAATACAGTGCATTGGACTGAAGAGAAGCTACTGTTTTACTTATTTTCCAATCCTGAGTTGAACTAGATATGCCCTGTTTGTGTAGGAAGCACAGTTCTTTTGTTCTGAGCTAGCTCACTGTACAGGCCCTATAGGAAACACAGAAGAGTGCAAGAATGCCCGTTTCTCAAAAGCAGAGTGTTTTTCTTGTATGGCACACTACGGTTGAGTTAAACTTCCTAAACGGAGTTGAATAACGTTCAGGTTCAAGTTCTAGCAGCAGGGGTTCATTCAGGCTAAGAACAGCACTCTTGTGCTATTCTGGCCATAAACAGTGCAAATAGCATTAGCTTCTGTTCCTAGTGAGTACAGTGTATTGGACTGAAGAGAAGCTCCTTTTTTACTTAGTTTCCAATACTGAGTTGAACTAGATATGCCCCTTTTGTGTAGGCAGCACGGTTCTTTTGTTTTGAGCTAGCTCACTGTAATGGCCCTATAGGAAACACAGTAGAGTGCAAGAATGCCCGTTTCTCAAAAGCAGAGTTTTTTTCTTGTATGGCACACTAGGGTTCAGTTAAACTTCCTAAACGGAGTTGAATCACGTTCAGTTTCAAGTTGTAGCAGCAAGGGTTCATTAAGGCTAAGAACAGCACTCTTGTGCTATTCTGGCCAAACACAGTAATATAGCATTCGCGTCTGTTCCCAGCAAGTACAGTGCATTGGACTGAAGAGAAGCTCCTGTTTTACTTAGTTTCCAATCATGAGTTGAACTAGATATGCCCCGTTTGTGTAGAAAGAACAGATCTTTTGTTCTGAGCTAGCTCACTGTACTGGCCCTATAGGAAACACAGTAGAGTGCAAGAATGCCAGTTTCTCAAAGGCAGAGTGTTTTTCTTGCATGGCACACTAGGGTTCAGTTAAACTTCCTAAACGGAGTTAAATCAAGTTCAGTTTCAAGTTCTAGCAACAAGGGTTCATTCAGGCTAAGAACAGCACTCTTGTGCTATTCTGGCCATACACAGTGCAAATAGCAATCGTGTCTGTTCCCAGCAAGTACAGTGTATTGGACTGAAGAGAAGCCCCTTTTTTACTTAGTTTCCAATCCTGAGTTGAACTAGATATGCCCCGTTTGTGTAGGAAGCACGGTTCTTTTGTTGTGAGCTAGCTCACTGTATGGCCCTATAGGAAACACAGTAGAGTTCAAGAATGCCCGTTTCTCAAAAGCAGAGTGTTTTTCTTGCATGGCACACTAGGGTTCAGTTAAACTTCCTAAACGGAGTTGAATCACGTTCAGTTTCAAGTTGTAGCAGCAAGGGTTCATTCAGCCTAAGAACAGCACTCTTGTGCTATTCTGGCCATACACAGTGCAACTAACATTCACGTCTGTTCCCAGCAAGTACAGTGTATTGGACTGAAGAGAAGCTCCTGTTGTACTTAGTTTCCAATCGTGAGTTGAAGTAGATATGCCCCGCGTTTGTAGGAAGCACAGTTCTTTTGTTCTGATCTAGCTCACTGAACTGGCCCTATAGGAAACACAGTAGAGTGCAAGAATGCCTGTTTCTAAAAAGAAGAGTGTTTTTCTTGCATGGCACACTAGGGTTCAGTTAAACTTCCTAAACGGAGTTGAATCACGTTCAGTTTCAAGTTCTAGCAGCAGGGTTTCATTCAGGCTAAGAACAGCACTCTTGTGCTATTCTGGCCATAAACAGTGCAAATAACATTCGCTTCTGTTCCTAGTGAGTACAATGTATTGGACTGAAGTGAAGCTCCTTTTTTACTTAGTTTCCAATCCTGAGTTGAACGAGATATGCCCCTTTTGTGTAGGCAGCACGGTTCTTTTGTTCTGAGCTAGCACACTGTACTGGCCCTAAAGGAAACACAGTAGAGTGCAAGAATGCCCGTTTCTCAAAAGCAGAGTTTTTTTTCTTGCATGGCACACTAGGGATCACATAAAATTCCTAAAGGAGTAGAATCACGTTCACTTTCAAGTTCTAGCAACAAGGGTTCATTCAGGCTAAGAACAGCACTCTTGTGCTATTCTGGCCATACACAGTGCAACTAACATTCGCATCTGTTCCCAGGAAGTACAGTGCATTGGACTGAAGAGAAGCTCCTTTTTTACTTAGTTTCCAATCCTGAGTTGAACTAGATATGCCCCGTTTGTGTAGGAAGCACAGTTCTTTTGTTCTGAGCTAGCTCACTGTACTGGCCCTATAGGAAACACAGTAGAGTGCAAGAATGCCCGTTTCTCAAAAGCAGAGTGTTTTTCTTGTATGGCACACTAGGGTTGAGTTAAACTTCCTAAACGGAGTTGAATCACGTTCAGGTTCAAGTTCTAGCAGCAGGGGTTCATTCAGGCTAAGAACAGCACTCTTGTGCTATTCTGGCCATAAACAGTGCAAATAGCATTAGCTTCTGTTCCTAGTGAGTACAGTGTATTGGACTGAAGAGAAGCTCCTTTTTTACCTAGTTTCCAATACTGAGTTGAACTAGATATGCCCCTTTTGTGTAGGCAGCACGGTTCTTTTGTTCTGAGCTAGCTCACTGTAATGGCCCTATAGGAAACACAGTAGAGTGCAAGAATGCCCGTTTCTCAAAAGCAGAGTTTTTTTCTTGTATGGCACACTAGAGTTCAGTTAAACTTCCTAAACGGAGTTGAATCACGTTCAGTTTCAAGTTGTAGCAGCAAGGGTTCATTCAGGCTAAGAACAGCACTCTTGTGCTATTCTGGCCAAACACAGTGCAAATAGCATTTGCGTCTGTTCCCAGCAAGCACAGTGCATTGGACTGAAGAGAAGCTCCTGTTTTACTTAGTTTCCAATCATGAGTTGAACTAGATATGCCCCGTTTGTGTAGAAAGAACAGATCTTTTGTTCTGAGCTAGCTCACTGTACTGGCCCTATAGGAAACACAGTAGAGTGCAAGAATGCCCGTTTCTCAAAGGCAGAGTGTTTTTCTTGCATGGCACACTAGGGTTTAGTTAAACTTCCTAAACGGAGTTAAATCAAGTTCAGTTTCAAGTTCTAGCAGCAAGCGTTCATTCAGGCTAACAACAGCACTCTTGTGCTATTCTGGCCATACACCGTGCAAATAGCAATCGTGTCTGTTCCCAGCAAGTACAGTGTATTGGGCTGAAGAGAAGCTCCTGTTGTACTTAGTTTCCAATCGTGAGTTGAAGTAGATATGCCCCGCGTTTGTAGGAAGCACAGTTCTTTTGTTCTGATCTAGCTCACTGTACTGGCCCTATAGGAAACACAGTAGAGTGCAAGAATGCCGATTTCTCAAAAGCAGAGTGTTCTTCTTGCATGACACACTAGGGTTCAGTTAAACTTCCTAAACGGAGTTGAATCACGTTCAGTTTCAAGTTCTAGCAGCAAGGGTTCATTCAGGCTAAGAACAGCACTCTTGTGCTATTCTGGCCATACACAGTGCAACTAACATTCGCGTCTGTTCCCAGCAAGTACAGTGTTTTGGACTGAAGAGAAGCTCCTGTTTTACTTAGTTTCCAATCCTGAGTTGAACTAGATATGCCCCGTTTGTGTAGAAAGCACAGTTCTTTTGTTCTGAGCTAGCTCACTGAACTGGCCCTATAGGAAACACAGTAGAGTGCAAGAATGCCCGTTTCTCAAAAGCAGTGTGTTTTTCTTGCATGGCAAACTAGGGTTCAGTTAAACTTCCTAAACGGAGTTGAATCACGTTAAGTTTCAAGTTCTAGCAGGAAGGGTTCATTCAGGCTGAGAACATTACTCTTGTGCTATTCTGGCCATACACAGTGCAAATAGCATTCGCGTCTGTTCCCAGGAAGTACAGTGTATTGGACTGAATAGAAGCTCCTGTTTTACTTAGTTTCCAATCGTGAGTTGAAGTAGATATGCCCCGCGTTTGTAGGAAGAACAGTTCTTTTGTTCTGATCTAGCTCACTGTACTGGCCCTATAGGAAACACAGTAGAGTGCAAGAATGCCCGTTTCTCAAAAGCAGAGTGTTTTTCTTGCATGGCACCCTAGGGTTCAGTTAAACTTCCTAAACGGAGTTGAATCACGTTCAGTTTCAAGTTCTAGAAACAAGGGTTCATTCAGGTTAAGAACAGCACTCTTGTGCTATACTGGCCATACACAGTGCAACTAACATTCGCATCTGTTCCCAGCAAATACAGTGCATTGGACTGAAGAGAAGCTACTGTTTTACTTATTTTCCAATCCTGAGTTGAACTAGATATGCCCTGTTTGTGTAGGAAGCACAGTTCTTTTGTTCTGAGCTAGCTCACTGTACAGGCCCTATAGGAAACACAGTAGAGTGCAAGAATGCCTGTTTCTAAAAAGAAGAGTGTTTTTCTTGCATGGCACACTAGGGTTCAGTTAAACTTCCTAACCAGGTTGAATCACGTTCAGTTTCAAGTTCTAGCAGCAGGGTTTCATTCAGGCTAAGAACAGCACTCTTGTGCTATTCTGGCCATAAACAGTGCAAATAACATTCGCTTCTGTTCCTAGTGAGTACAATGTATTGGACTGAAGTGAAGCTCCTTTTTTACTTAGTTTCCAATCCTGAGTTGAACGAGATATGCCCCTTTTGTGTAGGCAGCACGGTTCTTTTGTTCTGAGCTAGCACACTGTACTGGCCCTAAAGGAAACACAGTAGAGTGCAAGAATGCCCGTTTCTCAAAAGCAGAGTTTTTTTTCTTGCATGGCACACTAGGGATCACATAAAATTCCTAAAGGAGTAGAATCACGTTCACTTTCAAGTTCTAGCAGCAAGCGTTCATTCAGGCTAAGAACAGCACTCTTGTGCTATTCTGGCCATACACAATGCAAATAGCAATCGTGTCTGTTCCCAGCAAGTTCAGTGTATTGGACTGAAGAGAAGCCCCTTTTTTACTTAGTTTCCAATCCTGAGTTGAACTAGATATGCCCCGTTTGTGTAGGAAGCACGGTTCTTTTGTTGTGAGCTAGCTCACTGTATGGCCCTATAGGAAACACAGTAGAGTGCAAGAATGCCCGTTTCTCAAAAGCAGAGTGTTTTTCTTGCATGGCACACTAGGGTTCAGTTAAACTTCCTAAACGGAGTTGAATCACGTTCAGTTTCAAGTTGTAGCAGCAAGGGTTCATTCAGCCTAAGAACAGCACTCTTGTGCTATTCTGGCCATACACAGTGCAAATAGCATTCGCGTCTGTTCCCAGCAAGTACAGTGTATTGGGCTGAAGAGAAGCTCCTGTTGTACTTAGTTTCCAATCGTGAGTTGAAGTAGATATGCCCCGCGTTTGTAGGAAGCACAGTTCTTTTGTTCTGATCTAGCTCACTGTACTGGCCCTATAGGAAACACAGTAGAGTGCAACAATGCCTGTTTCTCAAAAGCAGAGTGTTTTTCTTGCATGGCACACTAGGGTTCAGTTAAACTTCCTAAACGGAGTTGAATCACGTTCAGTTTCAAGTTCTAGCAGCAAGGGTTCATTCAGGCTAAGAACAGAACTCTTGTGCTATTCTAGCCATACACAGTGCAAATAGCATTCGCGTCTGTTCCCAGCAAGTACAGTGTATTGGACTGAAGAGAACTCCTGTTTTATTTAGTTTCCAATCCTGAGTTGAACTAGATGTGCCCCGTTTCTGTAGGAAGCACAGTTCTTTTGTTCTGAGCTAGCTCACTGTACTGGCCCTATAGGAAACACAGTAGAGTGCAAGAATGCCCATTTCTAAAAAGCAGAGTGTTTTTCTTGCATGGCACACTAGGGTTCAGTAAAACTTCCTAAACGGAGTTGAATCACGTTCAGTTTCAAGTTCTAGCAGCAAGGGTTCATTCAGGCTAAGAACAGCACTCTTGTGATATTCTGGCCATACCCAGTGCAAATAGCATTCACGTCTGTTCCCAGCAAGTACAGTGTATTGGACTGAAGAGAAGCTCCTGTTTTACTTAGTTTCCAATCCTGAGTTGAACTAGATATTCCCCGTTTGTGTTGGAAGCACAGTTCTTTTGTTCTGAGCTACCTCAATGTACTGGCCCTATAGGAAACACAGTAGAGTGCAAGAATGCCCGTTTCTCAAAAGCAGAGTGTTTTTCTTGCATGGCACACTAGGGTTCAGTTAAACTTCCTAAACGGA
Organism: Peromyscus maniculatus bairdii; assembly: GCF_049852395.1. Classification (NCBI taxonomy): domain Eukaryota; kingdom Metazoa; phylum Chordata; class Mammalia; order Rodentia; family Cricetidae; genus Peromyscus; species Peromyscus maniculatus. The sequence goes on along the minus strand of NC_134874.1, from coordinate 33,020,848 downwards.
GTTGAATCACGTTCAGTTTCAAGTTCCAAAAGCAAGGGTTCATTCAGACTGAGAACAGCACTATTGTGCTATTCTGGCCATAACCAGTGCAAATAGCATTCACGTCTGTTCCCAGAAAGTACAGTGTATTGTACCGAAGAGAAGCTCCTGTTTTACTGAGTTTCCAATCCTGAGGTGAAATAGATATGCCCCTTTTGTGTCGGCAGCACGGTTCTTTTTTTCTGAGCTAGCTCACTATACTGGCCCTATAGGAAACACAGTAGAGTGCAAGAATGCCCGTTTCTCAAAAGCAGAGTGTTTTTCTTGCATGGCACACTAGGGTTCAGTTAAACTTCCTAAACGGAGTTGAATCACGTTCCGTTTCAAGTTCTAGCAGCAAGTGCTCATTCAGGCTAAGAACAGCACTCTTATGCTATTCTAGCCATACACAGTGCAAATAGCATTCGCGTCTGTTCCCAGCAAGTACAGTGTATTGTACGGAAGAGAAGCTCCTGTTTTACTTAGTTTCCAATCCTGAGTTGAACTAGACATGCCCCGTTTTTGTAGGAAGCACAGTTCTTTGTTCTGAGCTAGCTCACTGTACTGGCACTATAGGAAACACAGTAGAGTGCAAAAATGCCCGTTTCTCAAAAGCAGAGTGTTTTTCTTGCATGGCACACTAGGGTTCAGTTAAACTTCCTAAACGGAGTTGAATCACATTCAGTTTCAAGTTCTAGCAGCAAAGGTTCATTCAGACTAAGAACAGCACTCTTGTGCTATTCTGGCCATACACAGTGCAAATAGCATTCACGTCTGTTCCTGGCAAGTACAGTGCATTGGACTCAAGAGAGGCTCCTGTTTTACTTAGTTTCCAATCCTGAGTTGAACTAGATATGCCGCGTTTGTGTAGGAAGCACAGTTCTTTTGTTCTGAGCTAGCTCACTGTACTGTCCCTATAGGAAACACAGTAGAGTGCAAGAATGCCCGTTTCTCAAAAGCAGAGTGTTTTTCTTGCATGGCACACTAGGGTTCAGTTAAACTTCCTAAACGGAGTTGAATCACATTCAGTTTCAAGTTCTAGCAGCAGGGTTCATTCAGTCTAAGAACAGCACTCTTGTGCTATTCTGGCCATAAACAGTGCAAATAGCATTTGCTTCTGTTCCTAGTGAGTACAGTGTATTGGACTGAAAAGAAGCTCCTTTTTTACTTAGTTTCCAATACTGAGTTGAAATTGATATGCCCCTTTTGTGTAGGCTGCACGGTTCTTTTGTTCTGAGCTAGCTCACTGTACTGGCCCTATAGGAAACAGAGTAGATTGCAAAAATGCCCGTTTCTCAAAAGCAGAGTGTTTTTCTTGCATGGCACACTAGGGTTCAGTTAAACTTCCAAAACGGAGTTGAATCACGTTCAGTTTCAAGTTCTAGCAGCAAGGGTTGATTCAGGCTACGAACAGCACGCTTGTGCTATTCTGGCCACACACAGTGCAACTAGCATTCACGTCTGTTCCCAGCAACTACAGTGTATTGCACTGAAGAGAAGCTCCTGTTTTACTTAGTTTCCAATCCTGAGTTGAACTAGATATGCCCCGTTTGTGTAGGAAGAACAGATCTTTTGTTCTGAGCTAGCTCACTGTACTGGCCCTATAGGAAACACAGTAGAGTGCAAGAATGCGCGTTTCTCAAAAGCAGAGTGTTTTTCTTACATAGCAAAGTAGGGTTCAGTTAAACTTCCTAAACCGAGTTGAATCACGTTCAGTTTCAAGTTCTAGCAGCAAGGGTTCATTCAGGCTAAGAACAGCACTATTGTGCTATTATGGCCATACACAGTGCAACTAGCATTCGCGTCTGTTCCCAGCAAGTACTGTGTATTGGACTGAAGAGAAGCTCCTGTTTTACTGAGTTTCCAATCCTGAGTTGAACTAGATACGCCCCGTTTGTGTAGGAAGCACAGTTCTTTTGTTCTGAGCTAGCTCACTGTACCTGCCATATAGGAAACACAGTAGAGTGCAAGAATGCCCCTTTCTCAAAAGCAGAGTGTTTTTCTTGCATGGCACACTAGGGTTCAGTTAAACTTCCTAAACGGAGTTGAATCAGGTTCAGTTTCAAGTTCTAGCAGCAAGGGTTCATTCAGGCTAAGAACAGCACTCTTGTGCTATTCTAGCCATACATAGTGCAAATAGCATTCGCGTCTGTTCCCAGGAATTAGAGTGTATTGGACTGAAGAGAACTCCTGTTTTATTTAGTTTCCAATGCTGAGTTGAACTAGATATGCCCCGTTTGTGTAGGAAGCACAGTTCTTTTGTTCTGAGCTAGCTCACTGTACTGGCCCTATAGGAAACACAGTAGAGTGCAAGAATGCCCGTTTCTCAAAAGCAGAGTGTTTTTCTTGCATGGCACACTAGGGTTCAGTTAAACTTCCTAAACCGAGTTGAATCACGTTCAGTTTCAAGTTCTAGCAGCAGGGGTTCATTCAGGCTAAGAACAGCACTCTTGTGATATTCTGGCCATGCACAGTGCAAATAGCATTCGCGTCTGTTCCCAGCAAGTACAGTGTATTGGACTGAAGAGAAGCTCCTGTTTTACTTAGTTTCCAATCCTGAGTTCAACTTGATATGCCCCGTTTGTGTAGGCAGCATGGTTCTTTTGTTCTGAGCTAGCTCACTGTACTGGCCATATAGGAAACACAGTAGAGTGCAAGAATGCCCGTTTCTCAAAAGCATAGTGTTTTTCTTGCATGGTACTCGAGGGTTCGGATAAAATTCCTAAACGAAGTTGAATCACGTTCAGTCAAGTTCTAACAGCAGGAGTTCATTCAGGCTAAGACCAGCACTCTTGTGCTATTCTGGCCATAAACAGTGCAAATAGCATTCGCTTCTGTTCCTAGTGAGTACAGTGTATTGGACTGAAGAGAAGCTCCTGTTTTACTTAGTTTCCAATCCTGAGTTGAACTAGATATGCCCCGTTTGTGTAGGAAGAACAGATGTTTTGTTCTGAGCTAGTTCACTGTACTGGCCCTATAGGAAACACAGTAGAGTGCAAGTATGCCCGTTTCTCAAAAGCAGAGTGTTTTTCTTGCATGGCACACTAGGGTTCAGTTAAACTTCCTAAACGGAGTTGAACACGTTCAGTTTCAAGTTCCAACAGCAAGGGTTCATTCAGACTAAGAACAGCACTATTGTCTATTCTGGCCTTACACAGTGCAACTAGCATTCGCGTCTGTTCCCAGCAAGTAGAGTGTATTGGACTGAAGAGAAGCTCCTGTTTTACTTAGTTTCCAATACTGAGTTGTACTAGATATGCCCCGTTTGTGTAGGAAGCACGGTTCTTTTGTTCTGAGCTAGCTCACTGTACTGGCCATATAGGAAACAAAGTAGAGTGCAAGAATGCCCGATTCTCAAAAGCAGAGTGTTTTTCTTGCATGGCACATTAGGGTTCAGTTAAACTTCCTAAACGGAGTTGAATCACGTTCAGTTTCAAGTTCCAACAGCAAGGGTTCATTCAGACTAAGAACAGCACTATTGTGCGATTCTGGCCTTACACAGTGCAATTAGCATTCGCGTCTGTTCCCAGCAAGTACAGTGTATTGGACTGAAAAGAAGCTCCTGTTTTACTTAGTTTCCAATCCTGAGTTGAAGTAGATATGCCCCGTTTGTGTAGGAAGCACGGTTCTTTTGTTCTGAGCTAGCTCACTGTACTGGCCATATAGGAAGCACAGTAGAGTGCAAGAATGCCCGTTTCACAAAAGCAGAGTGTTTTTCTTGCATGGCACACTAGGGTTCAGTGAAACTTGCTAAACGGAGTTGAATCACGTTCAGGTTCAAGTTCTAGCAGCAGGGGTTCATTCAGCCTATGAACAGCACTCTTGTGCTATTCTGGCCATAAACAGTGCAAATAGCATTCGCTTCTGTTCCTAGTGAGTACAGTGTATTCGACTGAAGAGAAGCTCCTTTTTTACTTAGGTTCCAATCCTGAGTTGAACTAGATATGCCCCGTTTGTGTAGGAAGCACGATTCTTTTGTTCTGAGCTAGCTCACTGTACTGGCCCTATAGGAAACAAAGTAGAGTGCAAGAATGCCCGTTTCTCAAAAGCAGAGTGTTTTTCTTGCATGGCACACTAGGGTTCAGTTAAACTTCCTAAACGGAGTTGAATCACATTCAATTTCAAGTTCTAGCAGCAAGGGTTCATTCAGGCTAAGAACAGCACTCTTGTGCTATTCTGGCCATACACAATGCTAATAGCATTCGTATCTGTTCCCCGCAAGTACAGTGTATTGGACTGAAGAGAATCTCCTATTTTACTTAGTTTCCAATCCTGAGTTGAACTAGATATGCCCCGTTTGTGTAGGAAGCAGGGTTCTTTTGTTCTGAGGTAGCTCACTGTACTGGCCCTATAGGAAACACAGTAGAGTGCAAGAACGTCCGTTTCTCAAAAGCAGAGTGTTTTTCTTGCATGGCACACTAGGGTTCAGTTAAACTTCCTAAACGGAGTAGAGTCACATTCAGTTTCAAGTTCTAGCAGCAAGGGTTCATTCAGGCTAAGAACAGCACTCTTGTGCTATTCTGGCCATACACAGTGCTAATAGCATTCACATCTGTTCCCAGCAAGTACAGTGTATTGGACTGAAGAGAAGCTCCTGTTTTACTTAGTTTCCAATCCTGAGTTGAACTAGATATGCCCCGTTTGTGTAGGCTTCACGGTACTTTTGTTCTGAGCTAGCTCACTGTACTGGCCCTATAAGAAGCACAGTAGAGTGCAAGAATGCCCGTTTCTCAAAAGCAGAGTGTTTTTCTTGAATGGCACACTAGGGTTCAGTTAAACTTCCTAAACGGAGTTGAATCACCTTCAATTTCAAGTTCTAGCAGCAAGGGTTCATTCAGGCTAAGAACAGCACTCTTGTGCTATTCTGGCCATACACAGTGCTAATAGCATTCGCATCTGTTCCCAGCAAGTACAGTGTATTGGACTGAAGAGAAGCTCCTGTATTACTTAGTTTCAAATCCTGAGTTGAACTAGATATGCCCCGTTTGTGTAGGCTTCACGGTACTTTTGTTCTGAGCTAGCTCACTGTACTGGCCCTATAGGAAACACAGTAGAGTGCAAGAAAGCCCGTTTCTCAAAAGCAGAGTGTTTTTCATGTATGGCACACTGGGGTTCAGTTAAACTTCCTAAACGGAGTTGAATCACGTTGATGTTCAAGTTCTAGCAGCAGGGCTTCATTCAGGCTAAGAACAGCACTCTTGTGGTATTCAGGCCATAAACAGTGCAAATTGCATTTGCTTCTGTTCCTAGTGAGTACAGTGTATTGGACTGAAGAGAAGCTCCTGTTTTACTTAGTTTCCAATCCTGAGTTGAACTAGATATGCCCCATTTGTTTAGGAAGCACGGTTCTTTTGTTCTGAGCTAGCTCACTGTACTGGCCCTATAGGAAACACAGTAGAGTGCAAGAATGCCAGTTTCTCAAAAGCAGAGTGTTTTTCTTGCATGGCACACTAGGGTTCAGTTAAACTTCCTAAACGGAGTTGAATCACGTTCACTTTCAATTTCTAGCAGCAAGTGTTCCTTCAGGCTAAGAACAGCACTCCTGTGCTATTCTGGCAATACACAGTGGAAATAGCAATCGTGTCTGTTTCCAGCAAGTACAGTGTATTTGACTGAAGAGAAGCTCTTTTTTTAATTAGTTTCCATTCCTGAGTTGAACTATATATGCCCCGTTTGTGGAGGAAGCACGGTTCTTTTGTTCTGAGCTAGCTCACTGTACTGGCCCTATAGGAAACACAGTAGAGTGCCAGAATGCCCGTTTCTCAAAAGCAGAGTGTTTTTCTTGAATGGCACACTAGGGTTTAGTTAAACTTCCTAAACGGAGTTGAATCATGTTCAGTTTCCAGTTCTAGCAGCAAGGGTTCATTAAGGCTAAGAACAGCACTCTTATGCTATTCAGGCCATAAACAGTGCAAATAGCATTCGCGTCTGTTCCTAGTGAGTACAGTGTATTGGACTGAAGAGAAGCTCCTGTTTTACTGAGTTTCCAATACTGAGTTGAAGTAGATATGCCCCGTTTGTGTAGCAAGCACAGTTCCTTTGTTCTGAGCAAGCTCACTGTACTGGCCCTATAGGAAACACAGTAGAGTGCAAGAATGTCCGTTTCTCAAAAGCAGAGTGTTTTTCTTGCATGGCACACTAGGGTTCAGTTAAACTTCCTAAAAGGAGTTGAATCACGTTCAGTTTCAAGTTCTAGCAGCAAGGGTTCATTCAGGCTAAGAACAGCACTCTTGTGCTATTCTGGCCATACACAGTGCAAATAGCATTCGCGTCTGTTCCCAGCAAGTACAGTGTATTGGACTGAAGACAAGCTCCTGTTTTACTTAGTTTCCAATCCTGAGTTGAAGTAGATATGCCCCGTTTCTGTAGCAAGCACAGTTCCTTTGTTCTGAGCTAGCTCACTGTACTGGCCCTATAGGAAAAACAGGAGAGTGCAAGAATGCCCCTTTCTCAAAAGCAGAGTGTTTTTCTTGCATGGCACACTAGGGTTCAGTTAAACTTCCTAAACGGAGTTGAATCACGTTCAGGTTCAAGTTCTAGCAGCAGGGGTTCATTCAGCCTATGAACAGCACTCTTGTGCTATTCTGGCCATAAACAGTGCAAATAGCATTCGCTTCTGTTCCTAGTGAGTACAGTGTATTGGACTGAAGAGAAGCTCCTTTTTTACTTAGTTTCCAATCCTGAGTTTAACTAGATATGCCCCGTTTGTGTAGGAAGCACGGTTCTTTTGTTCTGAGCTAGCTCACTGTACTGGCCCTATAGGAAACAAAGTAAAGTGCAAGAATGCCCGTTTCTCAAAAGAAGAGTGTTTTTCTTGCATGGCACACTAGGGTTCAGTTAAACTTCCTAAACGGAGTTGAATCACGTCAGTTTCAAGTTCTAGCAGCAAGGGTTCATTCAGGCTAAGAACAGCACTCTTGTGCCATTCTGACCACACAGTGCAAATAGCATTCGCTTCTGTTCCCAGCAAGTACAGTGTATTGGACTGAAGAGAAGCTCCTGTTTTACTTAGTTTCCAATCCTGAGTTGAACTAGATATGCCCCGTTTGTGTAGGAAGCACAGTTCTTTTGTTCTGAGCTAGCTCACTGAACTGGCCCTATAGGAAACACAGTAGAGTGCAAGAATGCCCGTTTCTCAAAACCAGTGTGTTTTTCTTGCATGTCAAACTAGGGTTCAGTTAAACTTCCTAAACGGAGTTGAATCACATTCAGTTTCAAGTTCTAGCAGCAAGGGCTCATTCAGGCTAAGAACATCACTCTTGTGCTATTCTGGCCATACACAGTGCAAATAGCATTCGCGTCTGTTCCCAGGAAGTACAGTGTATTGGACTGAATAGAAGCTCCTGTTTTACTTAGTTTCAAATCCTGAGTTGAACTAGATATGCCCCGCGTTTGTAGGAAGCACAGTTCCTTTGTTCTGATCTAGCTCACTGTACTGGCCCTATAGGAAACACAGTAGAGTGCAAGAATGCCCGTTTCTCAAAAGCAGAGTGTTTTTCTTGCATGGCACACTAGGGTTCAGTTAAACTTCCTAAACGGAGTTGAATCACGTTCAGTTTAAAGTTCTAGCAGCAGGGGTTCATTCAGGCTAAGAACAGCACTCTTGTGCTATTCTGGCCATAAACAGTGCAAATAACATTCGCTTCTGTTCCTAGTGAGTACAGTGTATTGGACTGAAGTGAAGCTCCTTTTTTACTTAGTTTCCAATACTGAGTTGAACGAGATATGCCCATTTTGTGTAGACAGCACGGTTCTTTTGTTCTGAGCTAGCACACTGTACTGGCCCTAAAGGAATCACAGTAGAGTGCAAGAATGCCCGTTTCTCAAAAGCAAGTGTTTTTCTTGCATGGCACACTAGGGTTCACATAAACTTCCTAAAGGAGTAGAATCACGTTCACTTTCAAGTTCTAGCAACAAGGGTTCATTCAGGCTAAGAACAGCACTCTTGTGCTATTCTGGACATACACAGTGCAACTAACCTTCGCGTCTGTTCCCAGCAAAAACAGTGTATTGGACTGAACAGAAGCTCCTGTTTTACTTAGTTTCCAATCCTGAGTTGAACTAGATATGCCCCGTTTGTGTAGGAAGCACAGTTCTTTTGTTCTGAGCTAGCTCACTGAACTGGCCCTATAGGAAACACAGCAGAGTGGAAGATTGCCCGTTTCTCAAAAGCAGAGTGTTTTTCTTGCATGGCACACTAGGGTTCAGTTAAACTTCCTAAACGGAGTTGAATCACGTTCAGTTTCAAGTTCTAGCAGCAGGGGTTCATTCACGCTAAGAACAGCACTCTTGTGCTATTCTAGCCATACACAGTGCAAATAGCATTCGCGTCTGTTCCCAGCAAGTACAGTGTATTGGACTGAAGAGAAGCTCCTGTTTTACTTAGTTTCCAATCCTGTATTGAACTTGATATGCCCCGTTTGTGTAGGAAACACAGTTCTTATTTTCTGAGCTAGCTCACTTTACTGGCCCTATAGGAAACACAGTAGAGTGCAAGAATTCACGTTTCTCAAAAGCAGATTGTTTTTCTTGCATGGCACACTAGGGTTCATTTAAATTTCCTAAATGGAGTTGAATCATGTTCAGTTTCAAGTTCTAGCAGCAAGGGTTCATTCAGGCTAAGAACAGCACTCTTGTGCTATTCTGGCCATACACAGTGGAACTAACATTTGCGTCTCTTCCCAGAAATTACAGTGTATTGGACTGAAGAGAAGCTCCTGTTTTACTTAGTTTCAAATCCTGAGTTGAACTAGATATGCCCCTTTTACATAGGCTTCACGGTTCTTTTGTTCTGAGCTAGCTCACTGTACTGGCCCTATAGGAAAAACAGTAGAGTGCAAGAATGCCCGTTTCTCAAAAGCAGAGTGTTTTTCTTGCATGGCACACTAGGGTTCAGTTAAACTTCCTAAACGGAGTTGAATCACGTTCAGTTTCAAGTTCTAGCAGCAAGGGTTCATTCAGGCTAAGAACAGCACTCTTGTGCTATTCAGGCCATAAACAGTGCAAATAGCATTCGCGTCTGTTCCTAGTGAGGACAGTGTATTGGACTGAAGAGAAGCTCCTGTTTTACTGAGTTTCCAATACTGAGTTGAACTATATATACCCCCTTTGTGTTGGCAGCACGGTTCTTTTGTTCTGAGCTAGCTCACTATACTGGCCCTATAGGAAACACAGTAGAGTGCAAGAATGTCTGTTTCTCAAAAGCAGAGTGTTTTTCTTGCATGGCACACTAGGGTTCAGTTAAACTTCCTAAAAGGAGTTGAATCACGTTCAGTTTCAAGTTCTAGCAGCAAGGGTTCATTCAGGCTAAGAACAGCACTCTTGTGCTATTATGGCCATACACAGTGCAAATAGCATTCGCTTCTGTTCCTAGTGAGTACAGTGTATTGGACTGAAGAGAAGCTCCTTTTTTACTTAGTTAACAATCCTAAGTTGAACTAGATATGCCCCGTTTGTGTAGGAAGCACGGTTCTTTTGTTCTGAGCTAGCTCACTGTACTGGTCCTATTTGAAACAAAGTAGAGTGCAAGAATGCCCTTTTCTCATAAACAGAGTTTTTTCCTTGCATGGCACACTAAGGTTCAGTTAAACTTCCTAAACGGAGTTGAATCACTTTCAGTTTCAAGTTCTAGCAGCAAGGGTTCATTCAGGCTAAGAACAGCACTCTTGTGCTATTCTGACCATACACAGTGCAACTAACATTCGCGCCTGTTCACAGCAAGTACAGTGTATTGGACTGAAGAGAAGCTCCTGTTTTACTAAGTTTACAATCCTGAGTTGAACTAGATATGCCCCATTTGTGGAGGCAGCACGGTTCTTTTGTTCTGAGCTAGCTCACTGTACTGGCCCTATAGGAAACGCAGAAGAGTGCAAGAATGCCCGTTTCTCAAAAGCAGAGTGTTTTTCTTGCATGGCACACTAGGGTTCTGTTAAACTTCCTAAACGGAGTTGAATCTCGTTCAGTTTCAAGTTCTAGCACCAAGGGTTCATTCAGGCTAAGAACAGCACTCTTGAGCTATTCTGGCCATACACAGTGCAAATAGCATTCACGTCTGTTCTCGGCATGTACAGTGTATTGGACTGAAGAGAAGCTCCTGTTTTACTTAGTTTCCAATCCTGAGTTGAACTAGTTATGCCACGTTTGTGTAGGAAGCACAGTTCTTTTGTTCTGAGCTTGCTCACTGTACTGGCCCTATAAGAAAAACAGTAGAGTGCAAGAATGCCCGTTTCTCAGAAGTAGAGTGTTTTTCTTGCATGGCACACTATGGTTCAATTAAACTTCCTAAACGGATTTGAATCAGGTTCAGTTTCAAGTTCTAGCAGCAGGGGTTCATTCAGGCTAAGAACAGCACTCTTGTGCTATTCTGGCCATACACAGTGCAAATAGCATTCGCGTCTGTTCCAAGCAAGTACAGTGTATTGGACTGAAGAGAAGCTCCTGTTTTACTTAGTTTCCAATCCTGAGTTGAACTAGATATGCCCCGTTTGTGTAGGAAGCACGGTTCTTTTGTTCTGAGCTAGCTCACTGTACTGGCCCTATACGAAACACAGTAGAGTGCAAGAATGTCCGTTTCTCAAAACCAGAGTGTTTTTCTTGCATGGCACACTAGGGTTCAGTTAAACTTCCTAAACGGAGTTGAATTACGTTCAGTTTCAAGTTCTAGCAGCAAGGGTTCATTCAGGCTAAGAACAGCACTCTTGTGCTATTCTGGCCATACACAGTGAAAATAGCAATCGCGTCTGTTCCCAGCAAGTACAGTGTATTGGACTGAAAAGAAGCTCCTGTTTTACTTAGTTTCCAATCCTGAGTTGAACTAGATATGCCCCGTTTGTGTAGGAAGCACAGTTCTTTTGTTCTGAGATAGCTCACTGTACTGGCCCTATAGGAAACACAGTAGAGTGCAAGAATGCCCGTTTCTCAAAAGCAGAGTGTTTTTCTTGCATGGCACACTAGGGTTCAGTTATACTTCCTAAACGGAGTTGAATCCCGTTCATTTACAAGTTCTAGAAGCAAGGGTTCAGTCACGCTAAGAACAGCACTCTTGTGCTCTTCTGGCCATACACAGTGCAAATTGCATTCGCGTCTGTTCCCAGCAAGTACAGTGTATTGGACTGAAGAGAAGCTCCTGTTTTACTTAGTTTCCAATCCTGAGTTGAACTAGATAAGCACCGTTTGTGTAGGAAGCACGGTTCTTTTGTTCTGAGCTAGCTCACTGTACTGGCCCTTTATCAAACAAAGTAGAGGGCAAGAATGCCCGTTTCTCAAAAGCGGAGTGTTTTTCTTGCATGGCACACTAGGGTTCAGTTAAACTTCCTAAACGGTTTTGAATCACGTTCAGTTTCAAGTTCTAGCAGCAAGGGTTCATTCAGGCTAAGAACAGCACTCTTGTGCTATTCTGACCATACACAGTGCAAATAGCATTAGCGTCTGTTCCCAGCAAGTACAGTGTATTGGACTGAAGAGAAGCTCCTGTTTTACTTAGTTTCCAATCCTGACCTGAACTAGATATGCCCCGTTTGTGTAGGAAGCACGGTTCTTTTGTTCTGAGCTAGCTCATTGTACTGGCCCTATAGGAAACACAGTAGAGTGCAAGAATGCCCATTTCTCAAAAGCAGAGTGTTTTTCTTGCATGGCACACTAGGGTTCATTTAAACTTCCTAAACGGAGATGAATCACGTTCAGTTTCAAGTTCTCGCAGCAAGGGTTCATTCAGGCTAAGAACAGCACTCTTGTGCTATTCTGGCCATACACAGTGCAAATAGCATTCGCGTCAGTTCCCAGCAAGTACATTGTATTGGATTGAAGAGAAGCTCCTGTTTTACTTAGTTTCCATCCTGAGTTGAAGTAGATATGCACCGTTTGTGTAGGAAGCTGAGTTCTTTTGCTCTGAGCTAGCTCACTGTACTGGCCCTATAGGAAACACAGTAGAGTGCAAGAATGCCCGTTTCTAAAAGCAGAGTGTTTTTCTTGCATGGTACACTAGGGTTCAGTTAAACTTCCTAAACGGAGTTGAATCACGTTCAGTTTCACGTTCTAGCAGCAAGGGTTCATTCAGGCTAGGAACAGCACTCTTGTGCTATTCTGGCCATACACAGTGCAAATAGCATTCGCGTCTGTTCCCGGCAAGTACACTGTATTGGACTGAAGAGAAGCTCCTTTTTAACTTAGTTTCCAATCCTAAGTTGAAATAGATATGCCCCGTTTGTGTAGGAAGCACGGTTCTTTTGTTCTGAGCTAGCTCACTGTACTGGCCCTATAGGAAACTAAGTAGAGTGCAAGAATGCCCGTTTCTCAAAAGCAGAGTGTGTTTCTTGCATGGCACACTAGGGTTCTGTTAAACTTCCTAAACGGAGTTGAATCACGTTCAGTTTCAAGTTCTAGCACCAAGGGTTCATTCAGGCTAAGAACAGCACTCTTGTGCTATTCTGGCCATACACAGTGCAAATAGAATTCACGTCTGTTCCCGGCAAGTACAGTGTATTGGACTGAAGAGAAGCTCCTGTTTTACTTAGTTTCCAATCCTGAGTTGAACTAGTTATGCCCCGTTTGTGTAGGAAGCACAGTTCTTTTGTTCTGAGCTTGCTCACTGTACTGGCCCTATAGGAAAAACAGTAGAGTGCAAGAATGCCTGTTTCTCAGAAGTAGAGTGTTTTTCTTGCATGGCACACTAGGGTTCAGTTAAACTTCCTAAACGGATTTGAATCAGGTTCACTTTCAAGTTCTAGCAGCAGGGGTTCATTCAGGCTAAGAACAGCAGTCTTGTGCTATTCTGGCCATACACAGTGCAAATAGCATTCGCGTCTGTTCCCAGCAAGTACAGTGTATTGGACTGAAGACAAGCTCCTGTTTTACTTAGTTTCCAATCCTGAGTTGAACTGGATATGCCCCGTTTGTGTAGGAAGCTCGGTTCTTTTGTTCTGAGCTAGCTCACTGTACTGGCCCTATAGGAAACACAGTAGAGTGCAAGAATGTCCGTTTCTCAAAACCAGAGTGTTTTTCTTGCATGGCACACTAGGGTTCAGTTAAACTTCCTAAACGGAGTTGAATCACGTTCAGTTTCAAGTTCCAGAAGCAAGGGTTCATTCACGCTAAGAACAGCACTCTTGTGCTATTCTGGCCATAAACAGTGCAAATAGCATTCGCGTCTGTTCCCAGCAAGTACAGTGTATTGGACTGAAGAGAAGCTCCTGTTTTACTTAGTTTCCAATCCTGAGTTGAACTAGATATGCCCCGTTTGTGTAGGAAGCACGGTTCTTTTGTTCTGAGCTAGCTCACTGTACTGGCCCTATACGAAACACAGTAGAGTGCAAGAATGTCCGTTTCTCAAAACCAGAGTGTTTTTCTTGCATGGCACACTAGGGTTCAGTTAAACTTCCTAAACGGAGTTGAATTACGTTCAGTTTCAAGTTCTAGCAGCAAGGGTTCATTCAGGCTAAGAACAGCACTCTTGTGCTATTCTGACCATACACAGTGCAAATAGCATTCGCGTCTGTTCCCAGCAAGTACAGTGTATTGGACTGAAGAGAAGCTCCTGTTTTACTTAGTTTCCAATCCTGACCTGAACTAGATATGCCCCATTTGTGTAGGAAGCACGGTTCTTTTGTTCTGAGCTAGCTCATTGTACTGGCCCTATAGGAAACACAGTAGAGTGCAAGAATGCCCATTTCTCAAAAGCAGAGTGTTTTTCTTGCATGGCACACTAGGTTTCATTTAAACTTCCTAAACGGAGATGAATCACGTTCAGTTTCATGTTCTCGCAGCAAGGGTTCATTCAGGCTAAGAACAGCACTCTTGTGCTATTCTGGCCATACACAGTGCAAATAGCATTTGCGTGAGTTCCCAGCAAGTACATTGTATTGGATTGAAGAGAAGCTCCTGTTTTACTTAGTTTCCAATCCTGAGTTGAACTAGATATTCCCCGTTTGTGTAGGCAGCACGGTTCTTTTGTTCTTAGCTAGCTCACTGTACTGGCCCTATAGGAAACACAGTAGAGTGCAAGTATGCCCGTTTCTCAAAAGCAGAGTGTTTTTCTTGCATGGCACACTAGGGTTCAGTTAAACTTCCTAAACGGAGTTGAATCACGTTCAGTTTCAAGTTCCAAAAGCAAGGGTTCATTCAGACTGAGAACAGCACTATTGTGCTATTCTGGCCATAACCAGTGCAAATAGCATTCACGTCTGTTCCCAGAGAGTACAGTGTATTGGACTGAAGAGAAGCTCCTGTTTTACTTAGTTTCCAATCCTGAGTTGAACTAGATAGGCCCCGTTTGTGTAGGAAGCACAGTTCTTTTGTTCTGAGGTACCTCACTGTACTGGCCCTATAGGAAAAACAGTAGAGTGCAAGAAAGCCCGTTTCTCAAAAGCAGAGTGTTTTTCTTGCATGGCACACTAGGGTTCCGTTAAACTTCCTAAACCGAGTTGAATCACGTTCAGTTTCAAGTTCTAGCAGCAAGGGTTCATTAAGGCTAAGAACAGCACTCTTGTGCTATTCTGGCCATACACAGTGCAAATAGCATTCGCGTCTGTTCCCAGCAAGTACAGTGTATTGGACTAAAGAGAAGCTCCTGTTTTACTTAGTTTCCATCCTGAGTTGAAGTAGATATGCACCGTTTGTGTAGGAAGCTGAGTTCTTTTGCTCTGAGCTAGCTCACTGTACTGGCCCTATAGGAAACACAGTAGAGTGCAAGAATGCCCGTTTCTAAAAGCAGAGTGTTTTTCTTGCATGGTACACTAGGGTTCAGTTAAACTTCCTAAACGGAGTTGAATCACGTTCAGTTTCACGTTCTAGCAGCAAGGGTTCATTCAGGCTAGGAACAGCACTCTTGTGCTATTCTGGCCATACACAGTGCAAATAGCATTCGCGTCTGTTCCCGGCAAGTACACTGTATTGGACTGAAGAGAAGCTCCTTTTTAACTTAGTTTCCAATCCTAAGTTGAAATAGATATGCCCCGTTTGTGTAGGAAGCACGGTTCTTTTGTTCTGAGCTAGCTCACTGTACTGGCCCTATAGGAAACTAAGTAGAGTGCAAGAATGCCCGTTTCTCAAAAGCAGAGTGTGTTTCTTGCATTGCACACTAGGGTTCTGTTAAACTTCCTAAACGGAGTTGAATCACGTTCAGTTTCAAGTTCTAGCACCAAGGGTTCATTCAGGCTAAGAACAGCACTCTTGTGCTATTCTGGCCATACACAGTGCAAATAGCATTCACGTCTGTTCCCGGCAAGTACAGTGTATTGGACTGAAGAGAAGCTCCTGTTTTACTTAGTTTCCAATCCTGAGTTGAACTAGTTATGCCCCGTTTGTGTAGGAAGCACAGTTCTTTTGTTCTGAGCTTGCTCACTGTACTGGCCCTATAGGAAAAACAGTAGAGTGCAAGAATGCCTGTTTCTCAGAAGTAGAGTGTTTTTCTTGCATGGCACACTAGGGTTCAGTTAAACTTCCTAAACGGATTTGAATCAGGTTCACTTTCAAGTTCTAGCAGCAGGGGTTCATTCAGGCTAAGAACAGCAGTCTTGTGCTATTCTGGCCATACACAGTGCAAATAGCATTCACGTCTGTTCCCAGCAAGTACAGTGTATTGGACTGAAGACAAGCTCCTGTTTTACTTAGTTTCCAATCCTGAGTTGAACTAGATATGCCCCGTTTGTGTAGGAAGCACGGTTCTTTTGTTCTGAGCTAGCTCACTGTACTGGCCCTATACGAAACACAGTAGAGTGCAAGAATGTCCGTTTCTCAAAACCAGAGTGTTTTTCTTGCATGGCACACTAGGGTTCAGTTAAACTTCCTAAACGGAGTTGAATTACGTTCAGTTTCAAGTTCTAGAAGCAAGGGTTCATTCACGCTAAGAACAGCACTCTTGTGCTATTCTGGCCATACACAGTGCAAATAGCATTCGCGTCTGTTCCCAGCAAGTACAGTGTATTGGACTGAAGAGAAGCTCCTGTTTTACTTAGTTTCCAATCGTGAGTTGAACTAGATATGCCCCGTTTGTGTAGGAAGCACAGTTCTTTTGTTCTTAGCTAGCTCACTGTACTGGCCCTATAGGAAACACAGTAGAGTGCAAGAATGCCCGTTTCTCAAAAGCAGAGTGTTTTTCTTGCATGGTACACTAGGGTTCAGTTATACTTCCTAAACGGAGTTGAATCCCGTTCATTTACAAGTTCTAGAAGCAAGGGTTCATTCACGCTAAGAACAGCACTCTTGTGCTCTTCTGGCCATACACAGTGCAAATTGCATTCGCGTCTGTTCCCAGCAAGTACAGTGTATTGGACTGAAGAGAAGCTCCTGTTTTACTTAGTTTCCAATCCTGAGTTGAACTAGATATGCCCCGTTTGTGTAGGAAGCACGGTTCTTTTGTTCTGAGCTAGTTCACTGTACTGGCCCTATAGGAAACAAAGTAGAGTGCAAGAATGCCTGTTTCTCAAAAGCAGAGTGTTTTTCTTGCATGGCACACTAGGATTCAGTTAAACTTCCTAAACGGAGTTGAATCACGTTCAGTTTCAAGTTCTAGCAGCAAGGGTTCATTCAGGCTAAGAACAGCACTCTTGTGCTATTCTGACCATACACAGTGCAAATAGCATTCACGTCTGTTCCCAGCAAGTACAGTGTATTGGACTGAAGAGAAGCTCCTGTTTTACTTAGTTTCCAATCCTGAGTTGAACTAGATATGCCCCGTTTGTGTAGGAAGCACGGTTCTTTTGTTCTGAGCTAGCTCACTGTACTGGCCCTATAGGAAACAAAGTATAGTGCAAGAATACCCGTTTCTCAAAAGCAGAGTGTTTTTCTTGCATGGCACACTAGGGTTCAGTTAAACTTCCTAAACGGAGTTGAATCACCTTCAGTTTCAAGTTCTAGCAGCAAGGGTTCATTCAGGCTAAGAACAGCACTCTTGTGCTATTCTGACCATACACAGTGCAAATAGCATTCGAGTCTGTTCCCAGCAAGTACAGTGTATTGGACTGAAGAGAAGCTCCTGTTTTACTTAGTTTCCAATCCTGAGCTGAACTAGATATGCCCCGTTTGTGTAGGAAGCACGGTTCTTTTGTTCTGAGCTAGCTCATTGTACTGGCCCTATAGGAAACACAGTAGAGTGCAAGAATGCCCATTTCTCAAAAGCAGAGTGTTTTTCTTGCATGGCACACTAGGGTTCAGTTAAACTTCCTAAACGGAGCTGAATCACGTTCAGTTTCAAGTTCTCGCAGCAAGGGTTCATTCAGGCTAAGAACAGCACTCTTGTGCTATTCTGGCCATACACAGTGCAAATAGCATTCGAGTCAGTTCCCAGCAAGTACAGTGTATTGGATTGAAGAGAAGCTCCTGTTTTACTTAGTTTCCAATCCTGAGTTGAACTAGTTATGCCCCGTTTGTGTAGGAAGCACAGTTCTTTTGTTCTGAGCTTGCTCACTGTACTGGCCCTATAGGAAAAACAGTAGAGTGCAAGAATGCCTGTTTCTCAGAAGTAGAGTGTTTTTCTTGCATGGCACACTAGGGTTCAGTTAAACTTCCTAAACGGATTTGAATCAGGTTCACTTTCAAGTTCTAGCAGCAGGGGTTCATTCAGGCTAAGAACAGCAGTCTTGTGCTATTCTGGCCATACACAGTGCAAATAGCATTCGCGTCTGTTCCCAGCAAGTACAGTGTATTGGACTGAAGACAAGCTCCTGTTTTACTTAGTTTCCAATCCTGAGTTGAACTAGATATGCCCCGTTTGTGTAGGAAGCACGGTTCTTTTGTTCTGAGCTAGCTCACTGTACTGGCCCTATAGGAAACACAGTAGAGTGCAAGAATGTCCGTTTCTCAAAACCAGAGTGTTTTTCTTGCATGGCACACTAGGGTTCAGTTAAACTTCCTAAACGGAGTTGAATCACGTTCAGTTTCAAGTTCTAGAAGCAAGGGTTCATTCACGCTAAGAACAGCACTCTTGTGCTATTCTGGCCATACACAGTGCAAATAGCATTCGCGTCTGTTCCCAGCAAGTACAGTGTATTGGACTGAAGAGAAGCTCCTGTTTTACTTAGTTTCCAATCGTGAGTTGAACTAGATATGCCCCGTTTGTGTAGGAAGCACAGTTCTTTTGTTCTGAGCTAGCTCACTGTACTGGCCCTATAGGAAACACAGTAGAGTGCAAGAATGCCCGTTTCTCAAAAGCAGAGTGTTTTTCTTGCATGGTACACTAGGGTTCAGTTATACTTCCTAAACGGAGTTGAATCCCGTTCATTTACAAGTTCTAGAAGCAAGGGTTCATTCACGCTAAGAACAGCACTCTTGTGCTCTTCTGGCCATACACAGTGCAAATTGCATTCGCGTCTGTTCCCAGCAAGTACAGTGTATTGGACTGAAGAGAAGCTCCTGTTTTACTTAGTTTCCAATCCTGAGTTGAACTAGATATGCCCCGTTTGTGTAGGAAGCACGGTTCTTTTGTTCTGAGCTAGCTCACTGTACTGGCCCTATACGAAACACAGTAGAGTGCAAGAATGTCCGTTTCTCAAAACCAGAGTGTTTTTCTTGCATGGCACACTAGGGTTCAGTTAAACTTCCTAAACGGAGTTGAATTACGTTCAGTTTCAAGTTCTAGCAGCAAGGGTTCATTCAGGCTAAGAACAGCACTCTTGTGCTATTCTGGCCATACACAGTGAAAATAGCAATCGCGTCTGTTCCCAGCAAGTACAGTGTATTGGACTGAAAAGAAGCTCCTGTTTTACTTAGTTTCCAATCCTGAGTTGAACTAGATATGCCCCGTTTGTGTAGGAAGCACAGTTCTTTTGTTCTGAGCTAGCTCACTGTACTGGCCCTATAGGAAACACAGTAGAGTGCAAGAATGCCCGTTTATCAAAAGCAGAGTGTTTTTCTTGCATGGCACACTAGGGTTCAGTTATACTTCCTAAACGGAGTTGAATCCCGTTCATTTACAAGTTCTAGAAGCAAGGGTTCAGTCACGCTAAGAACAGCACTCTTGTGCTCTTCTGGCCATACACAGTACAAATTGCATTCGCGTCTGTTCCCAGCAAGTACAGTGTATTGGACTGAAGAGAAGCTCCTGTTTTACTTAGTTTCCAATCCTGAGTTGAACTAGATAAGCCCCTTTTGTGTAGGAAGCACGGTTCTTTTGTTCAAAGCTAGCTCACTGTACTGGCCCTATAGGAAACAAAGTAGAGTGCAAGAATGCCCGTTTCTCAAAAGCGGAGTGTTTTTCTTGCATGGCACACTAGGGTTCAGTTAAACTTCCTAAACGGTGTTGAATCACGTTCAGTTTCAAGTTCTAGCAGCAAGGGTTCATTCAGGCTAAGAACAGCACTCTTGTGCTATTCTGACCATACACAGTGCAAATAGCATTCGCGTCTGTTCCCAGCAAGTACAGTGTATTGGACTGAAGAGAAGCTCCTGTTTTACTTAGTTTCCAATCCTGAGCTGAACTAGATATGCCCCGTTTGTGTAGGAAGCACGGTTCTTTTGTTCTGAGCTAGCTCATTGTACTGGCCCTATAGGAAACACAGTAGAGTGCAAGAATGCCCATTTCTCAAAAGCAGAGTGTTTTTCTTGCATGGCACACTAGGGTTCATTTAAACTTCCTAAACGGAGATGAATCACGTTCAGTTTCATGTTCTCGCAGGAAGGGTTCATTCAGGCTAAGAACAGCACTCTTGTGCTATTCTGGCCATACACAGTGCAAATAGCATTCGCGTCAGTTCCCAGCAAGTACATTGTATTGGATTGAAGAGAAGCTCCTGTTTTACTTAGTTTCCAATCCTGAGTTGAACTAGATATGCCCCATTTGTGTAGGCAGCACGGTTCTTTTGTTCTTAGCTAGCTCACTGTACTGGCCCTATAGGAAACACAGTAGAGTGCAAGTATGCCCGTTTCTCAAAAGCAGAGTGTTTTTCTTGCATGGCACACTAGGGTTCAGTTAAACTTCCTAAACGGAGTTGAATCACGTTCAGTTTCAAGTTCCAAAAGCAAGGGTTCATTCAGACTGAGAACAGCACTATTGTGCTATTCTGGCCATAACCAGTGCAAATAGCATTCACGTCTGTTCCCAGAAAGTACAGTGTATTGGACTGAAGAGAAGCTCCTTTTTTACTTAGTTTCCAATCCTGAGTTGAACTAGATAGGCCCCGTTCTGTAGGAAGCACAGTTCTTTTGTTCTGAGGTACCTCACTGTACTGGCCCTATAGGAAAAACAGTAGAGTGCAAGAAAGCCCGTTTCTCAAAAGCAGAGTGTTTTTCTTGAATGGCACACTAGGGTTCCGTTAAACTTCCTAAACCGAGTTGAATCACGTTCAGTTTCAAGTTCTAGCAGCAAGGGTTCATTAAGGCTAAGAACAGCACTCTTGTGCTATTCTGGCCATACACAGTGCAAATAGCATTCGCGTCTGTTCCCAGCAAGTACAGTGTATTGGACTGAAGAGAAGCTCCTGTTTTACTTAGTTTCCATCCTGAGTTGAAGTAGTTATGCACCGTTTGTGTAGGAAGCTGAGTTCTTTTGCTCTGATCTAGCTCACTGTACTGGCCCTATAGGAAACACAGTAGAGTGCAAGAATGCCCGTTTCTAAAAGCAGAGTGTTTTTCTTGCATGGTACACTAGGGTTCAGTTAAACTTACTAAACGGAGTTGAATCACGTTCAGTTTCACGTTCTAGCAGCAAGGGTTCATTCAGGCTAGGAACAGCACTCTTGTGCTATTCTGGCCATACACAGTGCAAATAGCATTCGCGTCTGTTCCCGGCAAGTACACTGTATTGGACTGAAGAGAAGCTCCTTTTTAACTTAGTTTCCAATCCTAAGTTGAAATAGATATGCCCCGTTTGTGTAGGAAGCACGGTTCTTTTGTTCTGAGCTAGCTCACTGTACTGGCCCTATAGGAAACTAAGTAGAGTGCAAGAATGCCCGTTTCTCAAAAGCAGAGTGTGTTTCTTGCATGGCACACTAGGGTTCTGTTAAACTTCCTAAACGGAGTTGAATCACGTTCAGTTTCAAGTTCTAGCACCAAGGGTTCATTCAGGCTAAGAACAGCACTCTTGTGCTATTCTGGCCATACACAGTGCAAATAGCATTCACGTCTGTTCCCGGCAAGTACAGTGTATTGGACTGAAGAGAAGCTCCTGTTTTACTTAGTTTCCAATCCTGAGTTGAACTAGTTATGCCCCGTTTGTGTAGGAAGCACAGTTCTTTTGTTCTGAGCTTGCTCACTGTACTGGCCCTATAGGAAAAACAGTAGAGTACAAGAATGCCTGTTTCTCAGAAGTAGAGTGTTTTTCTTGCATGGCACACTAGGGTTCAGTTAAACTTCCTAAACGGATTTGAATCAGGTTCACTTTCAAGTTCTAACAGCAGGGGTTCATTCAGGCTAAGAACAGCAGTCTTGTGCTATTCTGGCCATACACAGTGCAAATAGCATTCGCGTCTGTTCCCAGCAAGTACAGTGTATTGGACTGAAGACAAGCTCCTGTTTTACTTAGTTTCCAATCCTGAGTTGAACTAGATATGCCCCGTTTGTGTAGGAAGCACGGTTCTTTTGTTCTGAGCTAGCTCACTGTACTGGCCCTATAGGAAACACAGTAGAGTGCAAGAATGTCCGTTTCTCAAAACCAGAGTGTTTTTCTTGCATGGCACACTAGGGTTCAGTTAAACTTCCTAAACGGAGTTGAATTACGTTCAGTTTCAAGTTCTAGAAGCAAGGGTTCATTCACGCTAAGAACAGCACTCTTGTGCTATTCTGGCCATACACAGTGCAAATAGCATTCGCGTCTGTTCCCAGCAAGTACAGTGTATTGGACTGAAGAGAAGCTCCTGTTTTACTTAGTTTCCAATCGTGAGTTGAACTAGATATGCCCCGTTTGTGTAGGAAGCACGGTTCTTTTGTTCTGAGCTAGCTCACTGTACTGGCCCTATAGGAAACAAAGTATAGTGCAAGAATACCCGTTTCTCAAAAGCAGAGTGTTTTTCTTGCATGGCACACTAGGGTTCAGTTAAACTTCCTAAACGGAGTTGAATCACCTTCAGTTTCAAGTTCTAGCAGCAAGGGTTCATTCAGGCTAAGAACAGCACTCTTGTGCTATTCTGACCATACACAGTGCAAATAGCATTCGAGTCTGTTCCCAGCAAGTACAGTGTATTGGACTGAAGAGAAGCTCCTGTTTTACTTAGTTTCCAATCCTGAGCTGAACTAGATATGCCCCGTTTGTGTAGGAAGCACGGTTCTTTTGTTCTGAGCTAGCTCATTGTACTGGCCCTATAGGAAACACAGTAGAGTGCAAGAATGCCCATTTCTCAAAAGCAGAGTGTTTTTCTTGCATGGCACACTAGGGTTCAGTTAAACTTCCTAAACGGAGCTGAGTCACGTTCAGTTTCAAGTTCTCGCAGCAAGGGTTCATTCAGGCTAAGAACAGCACTCTTGTGCTATTCTGGCCATACACAGTGCAAATAGCATTCGAGTCAGTTCCCAGCAAGTACAGTGTATTGGATTGAAGAGAAGCTCCTGTTTTACTTAGTTTCCAATCCTGAGTTGAACTAGATATGCCCCATTTGTGTAGGCAGCAGGGTTCTTTTGTTCTTAGCTAGCTCACTGTACTGGCCCTATAGGAAACACAGTAGAGTGCAAGTATGCCCGTTTCTCAAAAGCAGAGTGTTTTTCTTGCATGGCACACTAGGGTTCAGTTAAACTTCCTAAACGGAGTTGAATCACGTTCAGTTTCAAGTTCCAAAAGCAAGGGTTCATTCAGACTGAGAACAGCACTATTGTGCTATTCTGGCCATAACCAGTGCAAATAGCATTCACGTCTGTTCCCAGAAAGTACAGTGTATTGGACTGAAGAGAAGCTCCTGTTTTACTTAGTTTCCAATCCTGAGTTGAACTAGATAGGCCCCGTTTGTGTAGGAAGCACAGTTCTTTTGTTCGGAGGTACCTCACTGTACTGGCCCTATATGAAAAACAGTAGAGTGCAAGAAAGCCCGTTTCTCAAAAGCAGAGTGTTTTTCTTGCATGGCACACTAGGGTTCCGTTAAACTTCCTAAACCGAGTTGAATCACGTTCAGTTTCAAGTTCTAGCAGCAAGGGTTCATTAAGGCTAAGAACAGCACTCTTGTGCTATTCTGGCCATACACAGTGCAAATAGCATTCACATCTGTTCCCAGCAAGTACAGTGTATTGGACTGAAGAGAAGCTCCTGTTTTACTTAGTTTCCATCCTGAGTTGAAGTAGATATGCACCGTTTGTGTAGGAAGCAGAGTTCTTTTGCTCTGAGCTAGCTCACTGTACTGGCCCTATAGGAAACACAGTAGAGTGCAAGAATGCCCGTTTCTAAAAGCAGAGTGTTTTTCTTGCATGGTACACTAGGGTTCAGTTAAACTCCCAAACGGAGTTGAATCACGTTCAGTTTCACGTTCTAGCAGCAAGGGTTCATTCAGACTGAGAACAGCACTCTTGTGCTATTCTGGCCATACACAGTGCAAATAGCATTCGCGTCTGTTCCCAGCAAGTACACTGTATTGGACTGAAGAGAAGCTCCTTTTTAACCTAGTTTCCAATCCTAAGTTGAAATAGATATGCCCCGTTTGTGTAGGAAGCAAGGTTCTTTTGTTCTGAGCTAGCTCACTGTACTGGCCCTATAGGAAACTAAGTAGAGTGGAAGATTGCCCGTTTCTCAAAAGCAGAGTGTTTTTCTTGCATGGCACACTAGGGTTCAGTTAAACGTCCGAAACGGAGTTGAATCACGTTCAGTTTCAAGTTCTAGCAGCAGGGGTTCATTCACGCTAAGAACAGCACTCTTGTGCTATTCTAGCCATACACAGTGCAAATAGCATTCGCGTCTGTTCCCAGCAAGTACAGGGTATTGGACTGAAGAGAAGCTCCTGTTTAACTTAGTTTCCAATCCTGTATTGAACTAGATATGCCCCGTTTGTGTAGGAAACACAGTTCTTATTTTCTGAGCTACCTCACTGTACTGGCCCTATAGGAAAAACAGTAGAGTGCAAGAATGCCCGTTTCTCAAAAGCAGAGTGTTTTTCTTGCATGGCACACTAGGGTTCAGTTAAACTTCCTAAACGGAGCTGAATCACGTTCAGTTTCAAGTTCTCGCAGCAAGGGTTCATTCAGGCTAAGAACAGCACTCTTGTGCTATTCTGGCCATACACAGTGCAAAGAGCATTCGCGTCTGTTCCAGCAAATACAGTGTATTGGACTGAAGAGAAGCTCCTGTTTTACTTAGTTTCTAATCCTGAGTTGAACTAGATATGCCCCGTTTGTGTAGGCATCACGGTTCTTTTGTTCTGAGCTAGCTCACTGTACTGACCCTATAGGAAGCACAGTAGAGTGCAAGAATGTCCGTTTCTCAAAAGCAGAGTGTTTTTCTTGAATGGCACACTAGGGTTCAGTTAAACTTCCTAAACGGAGTTGAATCACTTTCAATTTCCAGTTCTAGCAGCAAGGGTTCATTCAGGCTAAGAATAGCACTCTTGTGCTACTCTGGCCATACACAGTGGAACTAACATTTGCGTCTCTTCCCAGAAATTACAGTGTATTGGACTGAAGAGAAGGTCCTGTTTTACTTAGTTTCAAATCCTGAGTTGAACTAGATATGCCCCGTTTGTGTAGGCTTCACGGTTCTTTTGTTCTGAGCTAGCTCACTGTACTGGCCCTATAGGAAAAACAATAGAGTGCAAGAATGCCCGTTTCTCAAAAGCAGAGTGTTTTTCTTGCATGGCACACTAGGGTTCAGTTAAACTTCCTAAACGGAGTTGAATCACGTTCAGTTTCAAGTTCTAGCAGCAAGGGTTCATTCAGTCTAAGAACAGCACTTTTGTGCTATTCTGGCCATAAACAGTGCAAATAGCATTCGCGTCTGTTCCCAGCAAGTACAGTGTATTGGACGGAAGAGAAGCTCCTGTTTTACTTAGTTTCCAATCCTGAGCTGAACTCGATATGCCCCATTTGTGTAGGCAGCACGGTTCTTTTGTTCTTAGCTAGCTCACTGTACTGGCCCTATAGGAAACACAGTAGAGTGCAAGAATGCCCGTTTCTCAAAAGCAGAGTGTTTTTCTGGCATGGCACACTAGGGTTCAGTTAAACTTCCTAAACGGAGTTGAATCACGTTCAGTTTCAAGTTCCAAAAGCAAGGGTTCATTCAGCCTGAGAACAGCACTATTGTGCTATTCTGGCCATAACCAGTGCAAATAGCATTCACGTCTGTTCCCAGAAAGTACAGTGTATTGGACTGAAGAGAAGCTCCTGTTTTACTTAGTTTCCAATCCTGAGTTGAACTAGATAGGCCCCGTTTGTGTAGGAAGCACAGTTCTTTTGTTCGGAGGTACCTCACTGTACTGGCCCTATAGGAAAAACAGTAGAGTGCAAGAAAGCCCGTTTCTCAAAAGCAGAGTGTTTTTCTTGCATGGCACACTAGGGTTCCGTTAAACATACTAAACCGAGTTGAATCACGTTCAGTTTCAAGTTCTAGCAGCAAGGGTTCATTAAGGCTAAGAACAGCACTCTTGTGCTATTCTGGCCATACACAGTGCAAATAGCATTCGCGTCTGTTCCCAGCAAGTACAGTGTATTGGACTGAAGAGAAGCTCCTGTTTTACTTAG
Organism: Peromyscus maniculatus bairdii; assembly: GCF_049852395.1. NCBI lineage: Eukaryota > Metazoa > Chordata > Mammalia > Rodentia > Cricetidae > Peromyscus > Peromyscus maniculatus. The sequence goes on along the minus strand of NC_134874.1, from coordinate 32,995,255 downwards.
TTTCCATCCTGAGTTGAAGTAGATATGCACCGTTTGTGTAGGAAGCAGAGTTCTTTTGCTCTGAGCTAGCTCACTGTACTGGCCCTATAGGAAACACAGTAGAGTGCAAAAATGCCCGTTTCTAAAAGCAGAGTGTTTTTCTTGCATGGTACACTAGGGTTCAGTTAAACTTCCTAAACGGAGTTGAATCACGTTCAGTTTCACGTTCTAGCAGCAAGGGTTCATTCAGGCTAGGAACAGCACTCTTGTGCTATTCTGGCCATACACAGTGCAAATAGCATTCGCGTCTGTTCCCAGCAAGTACACTGTATTGGACTGAAGAGAAGCTCCTTTTTAACTTAGTTTCCAATCCTAAGTTGAAATAGATATGCCCCGTTTGTGTAGGAAGCACGGTTCTTTTGTTCTGAGCTAGCTCACTGTACTGGCCCTATAGGAAACTAAGTAGAGTGCAAGAATGCCCGTTTCTCAAAAGCAGAGTGTGTTTCTTGCATGGCACACTAGGGTTCTGTTAAACTTCCTAAACGGAGTTGTATCACGTTCAGTTTCAAGTTCTAGCACCAAGGGTTCATTCAGGCTAAGAACAGCACTCTTGTGCTATTCTGGCCATACACAGTGCAAATAGCATTCACGTCTGTTCCCGGCAAGTACAGTGTATTGGACTGAAGAGAAGCTCCTGTTTTACTTAGTTTCCAATCCTGAGTTGAACTAGTTATGCCTCGTTTGTGTAGGAAGCACAGTTCTTTTGTTCTGAGCTTGCTCACTGTACTGGCCCTATAGGAAAAACAGTAGAGTGCAAGAATGCCTGTTTCTCAGAAGTAGAGTGTTTTTCTTGCATGGCACACTAGGGTTCAGTTAAACTTCCTAAACGGATTTGAATCAGGTTCACTTTCAATTTCTAGCAGCAGGGGTTCATTCAGGCTAAGAACAGCACTCTTGTGCTATTCTGGCCATACACAGTGCAAATAGCATTCGCGTCTGTTCCCAGCAAGTACAGTGTATTGGACTGAAGACAAGCTCTGTTTTACTTAGTTTCCAATCCTGAGTTGAACTAGATATGCCCCGTTTGTGTAGGAAGCACGGTTCTTTTGTTCTGAGCTAGCTCACTGTACTGGCCCTATAGGAAACACAGTAGAGTGCAAGAATGTCCGTTTCTCAAAACCAGAGTGTTTTTCTTGCATGGCACACTAGGGTTCAGTTAAACTTCCTAAATGGAGTTGAATTACCTTCAGTTTCAAGTTCTAGAAGCAAGGGTTCATTCACGCTAAGAACAGCACTCTTGTGCTATTCTGGCCATACACAGTGCAAATAGCATTCGCGTCTGTTCCCAGCAAGTACAGTGTATTGGACTGAAGAGAAGCTCCTGTTTTACTTAGTTTCCTATCGTGAGTTGAACTAGATATGCCCCGTTTGTTTAGGAAGCACAGTTCTTTTGTTCTGAGCTAGCTCACTGTACTGGCCCTATAGGAAACACAGTAGAATGCAAGAATGCCCGTTTCTCAAAAGCAGAGTGTTTTTCTTGCATGGTACACTAGGGTTCAGTTATACTTCCTAAACGGAGTTGAATCCCGTTCATTTACAAGTTCTAGAAGCAAGGGTTCATTCACGCTAAGAACAGCACTCTTGTGCTCTTCTGGCCATACACAGTGCAAATTGCATTCGCGTCTGTTCCCAGCAAGTACAGTGTATTGGACTGAAGAGAAGCTCCTGTTTTACTTAGTTTCCAATCCTGAGTTGAACTAGATATGCCCCGTTTGTGTAGGAAGCACGGTTCTTTTGTTCTGAGCTAGCTCACTGTACTGGCCCTATAGGAAACAAAGTAGAGTGCAAGAATGCCTGTTTCTCAAAAGCAGAGTGTTTTTCTTGCATGGCACACTAGGATTCAGTTAAACTTCCTAAACGGAGTTGAATCACGTTCAGTTTCAAGTTCTAGCAGCAAGGGTTCATTCAGGCTAAGAACAGCACTCTTGTGCTATTCTGACCATACACAGTGCAAATAGCATTCACGTCTGTTCCCAGCAAGTACAGTGTATTGGACTGAAGAGAAGCTCCTGTTTTACTTAGTTTCCAATCCTGAGTTGAACTAGATATGCCCTGTTTGTGTAGGAAGCACGGTTCTTTTGTTCTGAGCTAGCTCACTGTACTGGCCCTATAGGAAACAAAGTATAGTGCAAGAATACCCGTTTCTCAAAAGCAGAGTGTTTTTCTTGCATGGCACACTAGGGTTCAGTTAAACTTCCTAAACGGAGTTGAATCACCTTCTGTTTCAAGTTCTAGCAGCAAGGGTTCATTCAGGCTAAGAACAGCACTCTTGTGCTATTCTGACCATACACAGTGCAAATAGCATTCGAGTCTGTTCCCAGCAAGTACAGTGTATTGGACTGAAGAGAAGCTCCTGTTTTACTTAGTTTCCAATCCTGAGCTGAACTAGATATGCCCCGTTTGTGTAGGAAGCACGGTTCTTTTGTTCTGAGCTAGCTCATTGTACTGGCCCTATAGGAAACACAGTAGAGTGCAAGAATGCCCATTTCTCAAAAGCAGAGTGTTTTTCTTGCATGGCACACTAGGGTTCAGTTAAACTTCCTAAACGGAGCTGAATCACGTTCAGTTTCAAGTTCTCGCAGCAAGGGTTCATTCAGGCTAAGAACAGCACTCTTGTGCTATTCTGGCCATACACAGTGCAAATAGCATTCGAGTCAGTTCCCAGCAAGTACAGTGTATTGGATTGAAGAGAAGCTCCTGTTTTACTTAGTTTCCAATCCTGAGTTGAACTAGATATGCCCCATTTGTGTAGGCAGCACGGTTCTTTTGTTCTTAGCTAGCTCACTGTACTGGCCCTATAGGAAACACAGTAGCGTGCAAGTATGCCCGTTTCTCAAAAGCAGAGTGTTTTTCTTGCATGGCACACTAGGGTTCAGTTAAACTTCCTAAACGGAGTTGAATCACGTTCAGTTTCAAGTTCCAAAAGCAAGGGTTCATTCAGACTGAGAACAGCACTATTGTGCTATTCTGGCCATAACCAGTGCAAATAGCATTCACGTCTGTTCCCAGAAAGTACAGTGTATTGGACTGAAGAGAAGCTCCTGTTTTACTTAGTTTCCAATCCTGAGTTGAACTAGATAGGCCCCGTTTGTGTAGGAAGCACAGTTCTTTTGTTCGGAGGTACCTCACTGTACTGGCCCTATATGAAAAACAGTAGAGTGCAAGAAAGCCCGTTTCTCAAAAGCAGAGTGTTTTTCTTGCATGGCACACTAGGGTTCCGTTAAACTTCCTAAACCGAGTTGAATCACGTTCAGTTTCAAGTTCTAGCAGCAAGGGTTCATTAAGGCTAAGAACAGCACTCTTGTGCTATTCTGGCCATACTCAGTGCAAATAGCATTCGCATCTGTTCCCAGCAAGTACAGTGTATTGGACTGAAGAGAAGCTCCTGTTTTACTTAGTTTCCATCCTGAGTTGAAGTAGATATGCACCGTTTGTGTAGGAAGCAGAGTTCTTTTGCTCTGAGCTAGCTCACTGTACTGGCCCTATAGGAAACACAGTAGAGTGCAAGAATGCCCGTTTCTAAAAGCAGAGTGTTTTTCTTGCATGGTACACTAGGGTTCAGTTAAACCCCCAAACGCAGTTGAATCACGTTCAGTTTCACGTTCTAGCAGCAAGGGTTCATTCAGACTGAGAACAGCACTCTTGTGCTATTCTGGCCATACACAGTGCAAATAGCATTCGCGTCTGTTCCCAGCAATTACACTGTATTGGACTGAAGAGAAGCTCCTTTTTAACTTAGTTTCCAATCCTAAGTTGAAATAGATATGCCCCGTTTGTGTAGGAAGCAAGGTTCTTTTGTTCTGAGCTAGCTCACTGTACTGGCCCTATAGGAAACTAAGTAGAGTGGAAGATTGCCCGTTTCTCAAAAGCAGAGTGTTTTTCTTGCATGGCACACTAGGGTTCAGTTAAACGTCCTAAACGGAGTTGAATCACGTTCAGTTTCAAGTTCTAGCAGCAGGGGTTCATTCACGCTAAGAACAGCACTCTTGTGCTATTCTAGCCATACACAGTGCAAATAGCATTCGCGTCTGTTCCCAGCAAGTACAGGGTATTGGACTGAAGAGAAGCTCCTGTTTAACTTAGTTTCCAATCCTGTATTGAACTAGATATGCCCCGTTTGTGTAGGAAACACAGTTCTTATTTTCTGAGCTACCTCACTTTACTGGCCCTATAGGAAACACAGTAGAGTGCAAGAATGCCCGATTCTCAAAAGCAGATTGTTTTTCTTGCATGGCACACTAGGGTTCATTTAAATTTCCTAAATGGAGTTGAATCACGTTCAGTTTCAAGTTCTAGCAGCAAGGGTTCATTCAGGCTAAGAACAGAACTCTTGTGCTATTCAGGCCATACACAGTGCAAAGAGCATTCGCGTCTGTTCCAGCAAATACAGTGTATTGGACTGAAGAGAAGCTCCTGTTTTACTTAGTTTCTAATCCTGAGTTGAACTAGATATGCCCCGTTTGTGTAGGCATCACGGTTCTTTTGTTCTGAGCTAGCTCACTGTACTGACCCTATAGGAAGCACAGTAGAGTGCAAGAATGTCCGTTTCTCAAAAGCAGAGTGTTTTTCTTGAATGGCACACTAGGGTTCAGTTAAACTTCCTAAACGGAGTTGAATCACGTTCAATTTCCAGTTCTAGCAGCAAGGGTTCATTCAGGCTAAGAACAGCACTCTTGTGCTACTCTGGCCATACACAGTGGAACTAACATTTGCGTCTCTTCCCAGAAATTAAAGTGTATTGGACTGAAGAGAAGCTCCTGTTTTACTTAGTTTCAAATCCTGAGTTGAACTAGATATGCCCCGTTTGTGTAGGAAGCACGGTTCTTTTGTTCTGAGCTAGCTCACTGTACTGGCCCTATAGGAAAAACAGTAGAGTGCAAGAATGCCCGTTTCTCAAAAGCAGAGTGTTTTTCTTGCATGGCACACTAGGGTTCAGTTAAACTTCCTAAACGGAGTTGAATCACGTTCAGTTTCAAGTTCTAGCAGCAAGGGTTCATTCAGTCTAAGAACAGCACTCTTGTGCTATTCTGGCCATAAACAGTGCAAATAGCATTCGCGTCTGTTCCCAGCAAGTACAGTGTATTGGACGGAAGAGAAGCTCCTGTTTTACTTAGTTTCCAATCCTGAGCTGAACTCGATATGCCCCGTTTGTGTAGGAAGCACGGTTCTTTTGTTCTGAGCTAGCTCATTGTACTGGCCCTATAGGAAACAAAGTAGAGTGCAAGAATGCCCATTTCTCAAAAGCAGAGTGTTTTTCTTGCATGGCACACTAGGGTTCAGTTAAACTTCCTAAACGGAGCTGAATCACGTTCAGTTTCAAGTTCTCGCAGCAAGGGTTCATTCAGGCTAAGAACAGCACTCTTGTGCTATTCTGGCCATACACAGTGCAAATAGCATTCGCGTCAGTTCCCAGCAAGTACAGTGTATTGGATTGAAGAGAAGCTCCTGTTTTACTTAGATTCCAATCCTGAGTTGAACTAGATATGCCCCATTTGTGTAGGCAGCACGGTTCTTTTGTTCTTAGCTAGCTCACTGTACGTGCCCTATAGGAAACACAGTAGAGTGCAAGTATGCCCGTTTCTCAAAAGCAGAGTGTTTTTCATGCATGGCACACTAGGGTTCAGTTAAACTTCCTAAACGGAGTTGAATCACGTTCAGTTTCAAGTTCCAAAAGCAAGGGTTCATTCAGACTGAGAACAGCACTATTGTGCTATTCTGGCCATAACCAGTGCAAATAGCATTCACGTCTGTTCCCAGAAAGTACAGTGTATTGGACTGAAGAGAAGCTCCTGTTTTACTTAGTTTCCAATCCTGAGTTGAACTAGATAGGCCCCGTTTGTGTAGGAAGCACAGTTCTTTTGTTCGGAGGTACCTCACTGTACTGGCCCTATAGGAAAAACAGTAGAGTGCAAGAAAGCCCGTTTCTCAAAAGCAGAGTGTTTTTCTTGCATGGCACACTAGGGTTCCGTTAAACATACTAAACCGAGTTGAATCACGTTCAGTTTCAAGTTCTAGCAGCAAGGGTTCATTAAGGCTAAGAACAGCACTCTTGTGCTATTCTGGCCATACACAGTGCAAATAGCATTCGCGTCTGTTCCCAGCAAGTACAGTGTATTGGACTGAAGAGAAGCTCCTGTTTTACTTAGTTTCCATCCTGAGTTGAAGTAGATATGCACCGTTTGTGTAGGAAGCAGAGTTCTTTTTCTCTGAGCTAGCTCACTGTACTGGCCCTATAGGAAACACAGTAGAGTGCAAAAATGCCCGTTTCTAAAAGCAGAGTGTTTTTCTTGCATGGTACACTAGGGTTCAGTTAAACTTCCTAAACGGAGTTGAATCACGTTCAGTTTCACGTTCTAGCAGCAAGGGTTCATTCAGGCTAGGAACAGCACTCTTGTGCTATTCTGGCCATACACAGTGCAAATAGCATTCGCGTCTGTTCCCAGCAAGTACACTGTATTGGACTGAAGAGAAGCTCCTTTTTAACTTAGTTTCCAATCCTAAGTTGAAATAGATATGCCCCGTTTGTGTAGGAAGCACGGTTCTTTTGTTCTGAGCTAGCTCACTGTACTGGCCCTATAGGAAACTAAGTAGAGTGCAAGAATGCCCGTTTCTCAAAAGCAGAGTGTGTTTCTTGCATGGCACACTAGGGTTCTGTTAAACTTCCTAAACGGAGTTGAATCACGTTCAGTTTCAAGTTCTAGCACCAAGGGTTCATTCAGGCTAAGAACAGCACTCTTGTGCTATTCTGGCCATACACAGTGCAAATAGCATTCACGTCTGTTCCCGGCAAGTACAGTGTATTGGACTGAAGAGAAGCTCCTGTTTTACTTAGTTTCCAATCCTGAGTTGAACTAGTTATGCCTCGTTTGTGTAGGAAGCACAGTTCTTTTGTTCTGAGCTTGCTCACTGTACTGGCCCTATAGGAAAAACAGTAGAGTGCAAGAATGCCTGTTTCTCAGAAGTAGAGTGTTTTTCTTGCATGGCACACTAGGGTTCAGTTAAACTTCCTAAACGGATTTGAATCAGGTTCACTTTCAAGTTCTAGCAGCAGGGGTTCATTCAGGCTAAGAACAGCACTCTTGTGCTATTCTGGCCATACACAGTGCAAATAGCATTCGCGTCTGTTCCCAGCAAGTACAGTGTATTGGACTGAAGACAAGCTCCTGTTTTACTTAGTTTCCAATCCTGAGTTGAACTAGATATGCCCCGTTTGTGTAGGAAGCACGGTTCTTTTGTTCTGAGCTAGCTCACTGTACTGGCCCTATAGGAAACACAGTAGAGTGCAAGAATGTCCGTTTCTCAAAACCAGAGTGTTTTTCTTGCATGGCACACTAGGGTTCAGTTAAACTTCCTAAACGGAGTTGAATTACGTTCAGTTTCAAGTTCTAGCAGCAAGGGTTCATTAAGGCTAAGAACAGCACTCTTGTGCTATTCTGGCCATACACAGTGCAAATAGCATTCGCGTCTGTTCCCAGCAAGTACAGTGTATTGGACTGAAGAGAAGCTCCTGTTTTACTTAGTTTCCATCCTGAGTTGAAGTAGATATGCACCGTTTGTGTAGGAAGCAGAGTTCTTTTGCTCTGAGCTAGCTCACTGTACTGGCCCTATAGGAAACACAGTAGAGTGCAAAAATGCCCCTTTCTAAAAGCAGAGTGTTTTTCTTGCATGGTACACTAGGGTTCAGTTAAACTTCCTAAACGGAGTTGAATCACGTTCAGTTTCACGTTCTAGCAGCAAGGGTTCATTCAGGCTAGGAACAGCACTCTTGTGCTATTCTGGCCATACACAGTGCAAATAGCATTCGCGTCTGTTCCCAGCAAGTACACTGTATTGGACTGAAGAGAAGCTCCTTTTTAACTTAGTTTCCAATCCTAAGTTGAAATAGATATGCCCCGTTTGTGTAGGAAGCACGGTTCTTTTGTTCTGAGCTAGCTCACTGTACTGGCCCTATAGGAAACTAAGTAGAGTGCAAGAATGACCGTTTCTCAAAAGCAGAGTGTGTTTCTTGCATGGCACACTAGGGTTCTGTTAAACTTCCTAAACGGAGTTGAATCACGTTCAGTTTCAAGTTCTAGCACCAAGGGTTCATTCAGGCTAAGAACAGCACTCTTGTGCTATTCTGACCATACACAGTGCAAATAGCATTCACGTCTGTTCCCGGCAAGTACAGTGTATTGGACTGAAGAGAAGCTCCTGTTTTACTTAGTTTCCAATCCTGAGTTGAACTAGTTATGCCTCGTTTGTGTAGGAAGCACAGTTCTTTTGTTCTGAGCTTGCTCACTGTACTGGCCCTATAGGAAAAACAGTAGAGTGCAAGAATGCCTGTTTCTCAGAAGTAGAGTGTTTTTCTTGCATGGCACACTAGGGTTCAGTTAAACTTCCTAAACGGATTTGAATCAGGTTCACTTTCAAGTTCTAGCAGCAGGGGTTCATTCAGGCTAAGAACAGCACTCTTGTGCTATTCTGGCCATACACAGTGCAAATAGCATTCGCGTCTGTTCCCAGCAAGTACAGTGTATTGGACTGAAGACAAGCTCCTGTTTTACTTAGTTTCCAATCCTGAGTTGAACTAGATATGCCCCGTTTGTGTAGGAAGCACGGTTCTTTTGTTCTGAGCTAGCTCACTGTACTGGCCCTATAGGAAACACAGTAGAGTGCAAGAATGTCCGTTTCTCAAAACCAGAGTGTTTTTCTTGCATGGCACACTAGGGTTCAGTTAAACTTCCTAAACGGAGTTGAATTACGTTCAGTTTCAAGTTCTAGCAGCAAGGGTTCATTAAGGCTAAGAACAGCACTCTTGTGCTATTCTGGCCATACACAGTGCAAATAGCATTCGCGTCTGTTCCCAGCAAGTACAGTGTATTGGACTGAAGAGAAGCTCCTGTTTTACTTAGTTTCCAATCGTGAGTTGAACTAGATATGCCCCGTTTGTGTAGGAAGCACAGTTCTTTTGTTCTGAGCTAGCTCACTGTACTGGCCCTATAGGAAACACAGTAGAGTGCAAGAATGCCCGTTTCTCAAAAGCAGAGTGTTTTTCTTGCATGGTACACTAGGGTTCAGTTATACTTCCTAAACGGAGTTGAATCCCGTTCATTTACAAGTTCTAGAAGCAAGGGTTCATTCACGCTAAGAACAGCACTCTTGTGCTCTTCTGGCCATACACAGTGCAAATTGCATTCGCGTCTGTTCCCAGCAAGTACAGTGTATTGGACTGAAGAGAAGCTCCTGTTTTACTTAGTTTCCAATCCTGAGTTGAACTAGATATGCCCCGTTTGTGTAGGAAGCACGGTTCTTTTGTTCTGAGCTAGCTCACTGTACTGGCCCTATAGGAAACAAATTAGAGTGCAAGAATGCCCGTTTCTCAAAAGCAGAGTGTTTTTCTTGCATGGCAAACTAGGATTCAGTTAAACTTCCTAAACGGAGTTGAATCACGTTCAGTTTCAAGTTCTAGCAGCAAGGGTTCATTCAGGCTAAGAACAGCACTCTTGTGCTATTCTGACCATACACAGTGCAAATAGCATTCACGTCTGTTCCCAGCAAGTACAGTGTATTGGACTGAAGAGAAGCTCCTGTTTTACTTAGTTTCCAATCCTGAGTTGAACTAGATATGCCCCGTTTGTGTAGGAAGCACGGTTCTTTTGTTCTGAGCTAGCTCACTGTACTGGCCCTATAGGAAACAAAGTATAGTGCAAGAATACCCGTTTCTCAAAAGCAGAGTGTTTTTCTTGCATGGCACACTAGGGTTCAGTTAAACTTCCTAAACGGAGTTGAATCACCTTCAGTTTCAAGTTCTAGCAGCAAGGGTTCATTCAGGCTAAGAACAGCACTCTTGTGCTATTCTGACCATACACAGTGCAAATAGCATTCGAGTCTGTTCCCAGCAAGTACAGTATATTGGACTGAAGAGAAGCTCCTGTTTTACTTAGTTTCCAATCCTGAGCTGAACTAGATATGCCCCGTTGGTGTAGGAAGCACGGTTCTTTTGTTCTGAGCTAGCTCATTGTACTGGCCATATAGGAAACACAGTAGAGTGCAAGAATGCCCATTTCTCAAAAGCAGAGTGTTTTTCTTGCATGGCACACTAGGGTTCCGTTAAACTTCCTAATCCGAGTTGAATCACGTTCAGTTTCAAGTTCTAGCAGCAAGGGTTCATTCAGGTTAAGAACAGCACTCTTGTGCTATTCTGGCCATACACAGTGCAAATAGCATTCGCATCTGTTCCCAGCAAGTACAGTGTATTGGACTGAAGAGAAGCTCCTGTTTTACTTAGTTTCCATCCTGAGTTGAAGTAGATATGCACCGTTTGTGTAGGAAGCAGAGTTCTTTTGCTCTGAGCTAGCTCACTGTACTGGCCCTATAGGAAACACAGTAGAGTGCAAGAATGCCCGTTTCTAAAAGCAGAGTGTTTTTCTTGCATGGTACACTAGGGTTCAGTTAAACTCCCAAACGGAGTTGAATCACGTTCAGTTTCACGTTCTAGCAGCAAGGGTTCATTCAGACTGAGAACAGCACTCTTGTGCTATTCTGGCCATATACAGTGCAAATAGCATTCGCGTCTGTTCCCAGCAAGTACACTGTATTGGACTGAAGAGAAGCTCCTTTTTAACTTAGTTTCCAATCCTAAGTTGAAATAGATATGCCCCGTTTGTGTAGGAAGCACGGTTCTTTTGTTCTGAGCTAGCTCACTGTACTGGCCCTATAGGAAACTAAGTAGAGTGGAAGATTGCCCGTTTCTCAAAAGCAGAGTGTTTTTCTTGCATGGCACACTAGGGTTCAGTTAAACGTCCTAAACGGAGTTGAATCACGTTCAGTTTCAAGTTCTAGCAGCAGGGGTTCATTCACGCTAAGAACAGCACTCTTGTGCTATTCTAGCCATACACAGTGCAAATAGCATTCGCGTCTGTTCCCAGCAAGTACAGGGTATTGGACTGAAGAGAAGCTCCTGTTTAACTTAGTTTCCAATCCTGTATTGAACTAGATATGCCCCGTTTGTGTAGGAAACACAGTTCTTATTTTCTGAGCTACCTCACTTTACTGGCCCTATAGGAAACACAGTAGAGTGCAAGAATGCCCGATTCTCAAAAGCAGATTGTTTTTCTTGCATGGCACACTAGGGTTCATTTAAATTTCCTAAATGGAGTTGAATCACGTTCAGTTTCAAGTTCTAGCAGCAAGGGTTCATTCAGGCTAAGAACAGAACTCTTGTGCTATTCAGGCCATACACAGTGCAAAGAGCATTCGCGTCTGTTCCAGCAAATACAGTGTATTGGACTGAAGAGAAGCTCCTGTTTTACTTAGTTTCTAATCCTGAGTTGAACTAGATATGCCCCGTTTGTGTAGGCATCACGGTTCTTTTGTTCTGAGCTAGCTCACTGTACTGACCCTATAGGAAGCACAGTAGAGAGCAAGAATGCCCGTTTCTCAAAAGCAGAGTGTTTTTCTTGAATGGCACACTAGGGTTCAGTTAAACTTCCTAAACGGAGTTGAATCACGTTCAATTTCCAGTTCTAGCAGCAAGGGTTCATTCAGGCTAAGAACAGCACTCTTGTGCTACTCTGGCCATACACAGTGGAACTAACATTTGCGTCTCTTCCCAGAAATTACAGTGTATTGGACTGAAGAGAAGCTCCTGTTTTACTTAGTTTCAAATCCTGAGTTGAACTAGATATGCCCCGTTTGTGTAGGCTTCACGGTTCTTTTGTTCTGAGCTAGCTCACTGTACTGGCCCTATAGGAAAAACAGTAGAGTGCAAGAATGCCCGTTTCTCAAAAGCAGAGTGTTTTTCTTGCATGGCACACTAGGGTTCAGTTAAACTTCCTAAACGGAGTTGAATCACGTTCAGTTTCAAGTTCTAGCAGCAAGGGTTCATTCAGTCTAAGAACAGCACTCTTGTGTTATTCTGGCCATAAACAGTGCAAATAGCATTCGCGTCTGTTCCCAGCAAGTACAGTGTATTGGACGGAAGAGAAGCTCCTGTTTTACTTAGTTTCCAATCCTGAGCTGAACTAGATATGCCCCGTTTGTGTAGGAAGCACGGTTCTTTTGTTCTGAGCTAGCTCATTGTACTGGCCCTATAGGAAACACAGTAGAGTGCAAGAATGCCCATTTCTCAAAAGCAGAGTGTTTTTCTTGCATGGCACACTAGGGTTCAGTTAAACTTCCTAAACGGAGCTGAATCACGTTCAGTTTCAAGTTCTCGCAGCAAGGGTTCATTCAGGCTAAGAACAGCACTCTTGTGCTATTCTGGCCATACACAGTGCAAATAGCATTCGCGTCAGTTCCCAGCAAGTACAGTGTATTGGATTGAAGAGAAGCTCCTGTTTTACTTAGTTTCCAATCCTGAGTTGAACTAGATATGCCCCATTTGTGTAGGCAGCACGGTTCTTTTGTTCTTAGCTAGCTCACTGTACTGGCCCTATAGGAAACACAGTAGAGTGCAAGTATGCCCGTTTCTCAAAAGCAGAGTGTTTTTCTTGCATGGCACACTAGGGTTCAGTTAAACTTCCTAAACGGAGTTGAATCACGTTCAGTTTCAAGTTCCAAAAGCAAGGGTTCATTCAGACTGAGAACAGCACTATTGTGCTATTCTGGCCATAACCAGTGCAAATAGCATTCACGTCTGTTCCCAGAAAGTACAGTGTATTGGACTGAAGAGAAGCTCCTGTTTTACTTAGTTTCCAATCCTGAGTTGAACTAGATAGGCCCTGTTTGTGTAGGAAGCACAGTTCTTTTGTTCGGAGGTACCTCACTGTACTGGCCCTATAGGAAAAACAGTAGAGTGCAAGAAAGCCCGTTTCTCAAAAGCAGAGTGTTTTTCTTGCATGGCACACTAGGGTTCCGTTAAACTTACTAAACCGAGTTGAATCACGTTCAGTTTCAAGTTCTAGCAGCAAGGGTTCATTAAGGCTAAGAACAGCACTCTTGTGCTATTCTGGCCATACACAGTGCAAATAGCATTCGCGTCTGTTCCCAGCAATTACAGTGTATTGGACTGAAGACAAGCTCCTGTTTTACTTAGTTTCCAATCCTGAGTTGAACGAGATATGCCCCGTTTGTGTAGGAAGCACGGTTCTTTTGTTCTGAGCTAGCTCACTGTACTGGCCCTATAGGAAACACAGTAGAGTGCAAGAATGTCCGTTTCTCAAAACCAGAGTGTTTTTCTTGCATGGCACACTAGGGTTCAGTTAAACTTCCTAAACGGAGTTGAATTACGTTCAGTTTCAAGTTCTAGAAGCAAGGGTTCATTCACGCTAAGAACAGCACTCTTGTGCTATTCTGGCCATACACAGTGCAAATAGCATTCGCGTCTGTTCCCAGCAAGTACAGTGTATTGGACTGAAGAGAAGCTCCTGTTTTACTTAGTTTCCAATCCTGAGTTGAACTAGATATGCCCCGTTTGTGTAGGAAGCACAGTTCTTTTGTTCTGAGCTAGCTCACTGTACTGGCCCTATAGGAAACACAGTAGAGTGCAAGAATGCCCGTTTCTCAAAAGCAGAGTGTTTTTCTTGCATGGTACACTAGGGTTCAGTTACACTTCCTAAACGGAGTTGAATCCCGTTCATTTACAAGTTCTAGAAGCAAGGGTTCATTCACGCTAAGAACAGCACTCTTGTGCTCTTCTGGCCATACACAGTGCAAATTGCATTCGTGTCTGTTCCCAGCAAGTACAGTGTATTGGACTGAAGAGAAGCTCCTGTTTTACTTAGTTTCCAATCCTGAGTTGAACTAGATATGCCCCGTTTGTGTAGGAAGCACGGTTCTTTTGTTTTGAGCTAGCTCACTGTACTGGCCCTATAGGAAACAAAGTAGAGTGCAAGAATGCCCATTTCTCAAAAGCAGAGTGTTTTTCTTGCATGGCACACTAGGGTTCAGTTAAACTTCCTAAACGGAGTTGAATCACGTTCAGTTTCAAGTTCTAGCAGCAAGGGTTCATTCAGGCTAAGAACAGCACTCTTGTGCTATTCTGACCATACACAGTGCAAATAGCATTCACGTCTGTTCCCAGCAAGTACAGTGTATTGGACTGAAGAGAAGCTCCTGTTTTACTTAGTTTCCAATCCTGAGTTGAACTAGATATGCCCCGTTTGTGTAGGAAGCACGGTTCTTTTGTTCTGAGCTAGGTCACTCTACTGGCCCTATAGGAAACAAAGTATAGTGCAAGAATACCCGTTTCTCAAAAGCAGAGTGTTTTTCTTGCATGGCACACTAGGGTTCAGTTAAACTTCCTAAAGGGAGTTGAATCACGTTCAGTTTCAAGTTCTAGCAACAAGGGTTCATTCAGGCTAAGAACAGCACTCTTGTGCTATTCTGACCATACACAGTGCAAATAGCATTCGCGTCTGTTCCCAGCAAGTACAGTGTATTGGACTGAAGAGAAGCTCCTGTTTTACTTAGTTTCCAATCCTGAGCTGAACTAGATATGCCCCGTTTGTGTAGGAAGCACGGTTCTTTTGTTCTGAGCTAGCTCATTGTACTGGCCCTATAGGAAACACAGTAGAGTGCAAGAATGCCCATTTCTCAAAAGCAGAGTGTTTTTCTTGCATGGCACACTAGGGTTCAGTTAAACTTCCTAAACGGAGCTGAATCACGTTCAGTTTCAAGTTCTCGCAGCAAGGGTTCATTCAGGCTAAGAACAGGACTCTTGTGCTATTCTGGCCATACACAGTGCAAATAGCATTCGCGTCAGTTCCCAGCAAGTACAGTGTATTGGATTGAAGAGAAGCTCCTGTTTTACTTAGTTTCCAATCCTGAGTTGAACTAGATATGCCCCATTTGTGTAGGCAGCACGGTTCTTTTGTTCTTAGCTAGCTCACTGTACTGGCCCTATAGGAAACACAGTAGAGTGCAAGTATGCCCGTTTCTCAAAAGCAGAGTGTTTTTCTTGCATGGCACACTAGGGTTCAGTTAAACTTCCTAAACGGAGATGAATCACGTTCAGTTTCAAGTTCCAAAAGCAAGGGTTCATTCAGACTGAGAACAGCACTATTGTGCTATTCTGGCCATAACCAGTGCAAATAGCATTCACGTCTGTTCCCAGAAAGTACAGTGTATTGGACTGAAGAGAAGCTCCTGTTTTACTTAGTTTCCAATCCTGAGTTGAACTAGATAGGCCCCGTTTGTGTAGGAAGCACAGTTCTTTTGTTCGGAGGTACCTCACTGTACTGGCCCTATAGGAAAAACAGTAGAGTGCAAGAAAGCCCGTTTCTCAAAAGCAGAGTGTTTTTCTTGCATGGCACACTAGGGTTCCGTTAAACTTCCTAAACCGAGTTGAATCACGTTCAGTTTCAAGTTCTAGCAGCAAGGGTTCATTAAGGCTAAGAACAGCACTCTTGTGCTATTCTGGCCATACACAGTGCAAATAGCATTCGCGTCTGTTCCCAGCAAGTACAGTGTATTGGACTGAAGAGAAGCTCCTGTTTTACTTAGTTTCCATCCTGAGTTGAAGTAGATATGCACCGTTTGTGTAGGAAGCAGAGTTCCTTTGTTCTGAGCTAGCTCACTGTACTGGCCCTATAGGAAAAACAGTAGAGTGCAAGAATGCCCCTTTCTCAAAAGCAGAGTGTTTTTCTTGTATGGCACACTAGGGTTCAGTTAAACTTCCTAAACGGAGTTGAATCACGTTCAGGTTCAAGTTCTAGCAGCAGGCGTTCATTCAGGCTAAGAACAGCACTCTTGTGCTATTCTGGCCATAAACAGTGCAAATAGCATTCGCTTCTGTTCCTAGTGAGTACAGTGTATAGGACTGAAGAGAAGCTCCTTTTTTACTTAGTTTCCAATACTGAGTTGAACTAGATATGCCCCTTTTGTGTAGGCAGCACCGTTCTTTTGTTCTGAGCTAGCTCACTGTACTGGCCCTATAGGAAACACAGTAGAGTGCAAGAATGCCCGTTTCCCAAAAGCAGAGTGTTTTTCTTGTAGGGCACACTAGGGTTCAGTTAAACTTCCAAAACGGAGTTGAATCACGTTCAGTTTCAAGTTCCAAAAGCAAGGGTTCATTCAGGCTAAGAACAGCACTATTGTGCTATTCTGGCCATAACCAGTACAAATAGCATTCACGTCTGTTCCCAGCAAGTACAGTGTATTGGACTGAAGAGAAGCTCCTGTTTTACTTAGTTTCGAATCCTGAGTTGAACTAGATATTCCCCGTTTGTGTAGGAAGCACAGATCTTTTGTTCTGAGCTAGCTCACTGTACTGGCCCTATAGGAAACACAGTAGAGTGCAAGAATGCCCGTTTCTCAAAAGCAGAGTGTTTTTCTTGCATGGCACAATAGGGTTCAGTTAAACTTCCTAAACGGAGTAAATCACGTCCAGTTTCAAGATCTAGCAGCAAGGGTTCTTTCAGGCAAAGAACAGCACTATTGTGCTATTCTGGCCTTACAGTGCAACTAGCATTCGCGTCTGTTCCCAGCAAGTACAGTGTATTGGACTGAAGAGAAGCTCCTGTTTTACTTAGTTTCCAATCATGAGTTGAACTAGATATGCCCGGTTTGTGTAGGAAGCACAGTTCTATTGTTCTGAGCTAGCTCACTGTACTGGCCCTATACGAAACACAGTAGAGTGCAAGAATGCCCGTTTCTCAAAAGTAGAGTGTTTTTCTTGCATGGCACACTAGGGTTCAGTTAAACTTCCTAAACGGATTTGAATCACGTTCAGTTTCAAGTTCTAGCAGCAGGGCTTCATTCAGCCTAAGAACAGCACTCTTGTGATATTCTGGCCATAAACAGTGCAAATAGCATTCGCTTCTGTTCCTAGTGAGTACAGTGTATTGGACTGAAGAGAAGCTCCTTTTTTACTTAGTTAACAATCCTAAGTTGAACTAGATATGCCCCGTTTGTGTAGGAAGCACGGTTCTTTTGTTCTGAGCAGCTCACTGTACTGGTCCTATTTGAAACAAAGTAGAGTGCAAGAATGCCCTTTTCTCAAAAGCAGAGTTTTTTCCTTGCATGGCACACTAGGGTTCAGTTAAACTTCCTAAACGGAGTTGAATCACTTTCAGTTTCAAGTTCTGGCAGCAAGGGTTCATTCAGGCTAAGAACAGCACTCTTGTGCTATTCTGACCATACACAGTGCAACTAACATTCGTGCCTGTTCACAGCAAGTACAGTGTATTGCACTGAAGAGAAGCTCCTGTTTTACTAAGTTTACAATCCTGAGTTGAACTAGATATGCCCCATTTGTGGAGGCAGCACGGTTCTTTTGTTCTGAGCTAGCTCACTGTACTGGCCCTATAGGAAACGCAGAAGAGTGCAAGAATGCCCGTTTCTCAAAAGCAGAGTGTTTTTCTTGCATGGCACACTAGGGTTCTGTTAAACTTCCTAAACGGAGTTGAATCTAGTTCAGTTTCAAATTCTAGCACCAAGGGTTCATTCAGGCTAAGAACAGCACTCTTGTGCTATTCTGGCCATACACAGTGCAAATAGCATTCACGTCTGTTCTCGGCAAGTACAGTGTATTGGACTGAAGAGAAGCTCCTGTTTTACTTAGTTTCCAATCCTGAGTTGAACTAGTTATGCCCTGTTTGTGTAGGAAGCACAGTTCTTTTGTTCTGAGCTTGCTCACTGTACTGGCCCTATAGGAAAAACAGTAGAGTGCAAGAATGCCCGTTTCTCAGAAGTAGAGTGTTTTTCTTGCATGGCACACTAGGGTTCAATTAAACTTCCTAAACGGATTTGAATCAGGTTCAGTTTCAAGTTCTAGCAGCAGGGGTTCATTCAGGCTAAGAACAGCACTCTTGTGCTATTCTGGCCATACACAGTGCAAATAGCATTCGCGTCTGTTACAAGAAAGTACAGTGTATTGGACTGAAGAGAAGCTCCTGTTTTACTTAGTTTCCAATCCTGAGTTGAACTAGATATGCCCCGTTTGTGTAGGAAGCACGGTTCTTTTGTTCTGAGCTAGCTCACTGTACTGGCCCTATAGGAAACACAGTAGAGTGCAAGAATGTCCGTTTCTCAAAACCAGAGTGTTTTTCTTGCATGGCACACTAGGGTTCAGTTAAACTTCCTAAATGGAGCTGAATCACGTTCAGTTTCAAGTTCTCGCAGCAAGGGTTCATTCAGGCTAAGAACAGCACTCTTGTGCTATTCTGGCCATACACAGTGCAAATAGCATTCGCGTCAGTTCCCAGCAAGTACAGTGTATTGGATTGAAGAGAAGCTCCTGTTTTACTTAGTTTCCAATCCTGAGTTGAACTAGATATGCCCCATTTGGGTAGGCAGCACGGTTCTTTTGTTCGTAGCTAGCTCACTGTACTGGCCCTATAGGAAACACAGTAGAGTGCAAGTATGCCCGTTTCTCAAAAGCAGAGTGTTTTTCTTGCATGGCACACTACGGTTCAGTTAAACTTCCTAAACGGAGTTGAATCACGTTCAGTTTCAAGTTCCAAAAGCAAGGGTTCATTCAGACTGAGAACAGCACTATTGTGCTATTCTGGCCATAACCAGTACAAATAGCATTCACGTCTGTTCCCAGAAAGTACAGTGTATTGGACTGAAGAGAAGATCCTGTTTTACTTAGTTTCCAATCCTGAGTTGAACTAGATAGGCCCCGTTTGTGTAGGAAGCACAGTTCTTTTGTTCTGAGGTACCTCACTTTACTGGCCCTATAGGAAAAACAGTAGAGTGCAAGAAAGCCCGTTTCTCAAAAGCAGAGTGTTTTTCTTGCATGGCACACTAGGGTTCCGTTAAACTTCCTAAACCGAGTTGAATCACGTTCAGTTTCAAGTTCTAGCAGCAAGGGTTCATTAAGGCTAAGAACAGAACTCTTGTGCTATTCTGGCCATACACAGTGCAAATAGCATTCGCGTCTATTCCCAGCAAGTACAGTGTATTGGACTGAAGAGAAGCTCCTTTTTAACTTAGTTTCCAATCCTAAGTTGAAATAGATATGCCCCGTTTGTGTAGGAAGCACGGTTCTTTTGTTCTGAGCTAGCTCACTGTACTGGCCCTATAGGAAACTAAGTAGAGTGCAAGAATGCCCGTTTCTCAAAAGCAGAGTGTGTTTCTTGCATGGCACACTAGGGTTCTGTTAAACTTCCTAAACGGAGTTGAATCACGTTCAGTTTCAAGTTCTAGCACCAAGGGTTCATTCAGGCTAAGAACAGCACTCTTGTGCTATTCTGGCCATACACAGTGCAAATAGCATTCACATCTGTTCCCGGCAAGTACAGTGTATTGGACTGAAGAGAAGCTCCTGTTTTACTTAGTTTCCAATCCTGAGTTGAACTAGTTATGCCCCGTTTGTGTAGGAAGCACAGTTCTTTTGTTCTGAGCTTGCTCACTGTACTGGCCCTATAGGAAAAACGGTAGAGTGCAAGAATGCCCGTTTCTCAGAAGTAGAGTGTTTTTCTTGCATGGCACACTAGGGTTCAGTTAAACTTCCTAAACGGATTTGAATCAGGTTCAGTTTCAAGTTCTAGCAGCAGGGGTTCATTCAGGCTAAGAACAGCACTCTTGTGCTATTCTGGCCATACACAGTGCAAATAGCATTCGCGTCTCTTCCCAGCAAGTACAGTGTATTGGACTGAAGACAAGCTCCTGTTTTACTTAGTTTCCATTCCTGAGTTGAACTACATATGCCCCGTTTGTGTAGGAAGCACGGTTCTTTTGTTCTGAGCTAGCTCACTGTACTGGCCCTATAGGAAACACAGTAGAGTGCAAGAATGTCCGTTTCTCAAAACCAGAGTGTTTTTCTTGCATGGCACACTAGGGTTCAGTTAAACTTCCTAAACGGAGTTGAATTACGTTCAGTTTCAAGTTCTAGAAGCAAGGGTTCATTCACGCTAAGAACAGCACTCTTGTGCTATTCTGGCCATACACAGTGCAAATAGCATTCGCGTCTGTTCCCAGCAAGTACAGTGTATTGGACTGAAGAGAAGCTCCTGTTTTACTTAGTTTCCAATCCTGAGCTGAACTAGATATGCCCCGTTTGTGTAGGAAGCACAGTTCTTTTGTTCTGAGCTAGCTCACTGTACTGGCCCTATAGGAAACACAGTAGAGTGCAAGAATGCCCGTTTCTCAAAAGTAGAGTGTTTTTCTTGCATGGCACACTAGGGTTCAGTTAAACTTCCTAAACGGATTTGAATCACGTTCAGTTTCAAGTTCTAGCAGCAGGGCTTCATTCAGCCTAAGAACAGCACTCTTGTGCTATTCTGGCCATAAACAGTGCAAATAGCATTCGCTTCTCTTCCTAGTGAGTACAGTGTATTGGACTGAAGAGAAGCTCCTTTTTTACTTAGTTAACAATCCTAAGTTGAACTAGATATGCCCCGTTTGTGTAGGAAGCACGGTTCTTTTGTTCTGAGCAGCTCACTGTACTGGTCCTATTTGAAACAAAGTAGAGTGCAAGAATGCCCTTTTCTCAAAAGCAGAGTTTTTTCCTTGCATGGCACACTAGGGTTCAGTTAAACTTCCTAAACGGAGTTGAATCACTTTCAGTTTCAAGTTCTGGCAGCAAGGGTTCATTCAGGCTAAGAACAGCACTCTTGTGCTATTCTGACCATACACAGTGCAACTAACATTCGTGCCTGTTCACAGCAAGTACAGTGTATTGCACTGAAGAGAAGCTCCTGTTTTACTAAGTTTAAAATCCTGAGTTGAACTAGATATGCCCCATTTGTGGAGCCAGCACGGTTCTTTTGTTCTGAGCTAGCTCACTGTACTGGCCCTATAGGAAACGCAGAAGAGTGCAAGAATGCCCGTTTCTCAAAAGCAGAGTGTTTTTCTTGCATGGCACACTAGGGTTCTGTTAAACTTCCTAAACGGAGTTGAATCTAGTTCAGTTTCAAGTTCTAGCACCAAGGGTTCATTCAGGCTAAGAACAGCACTCTTGTGCTATTCTGGCCATACACAGTGCAAATAGCATTCACGTCTGTTCTCGGCAAGTACAGTGTATTGGACTGAAGAGAAGCTCCTGTTTTACTTAGTTTCCAATCCTGAGTTGAACTAGTTATGCCCTGTTTGTGTAGGAAGCACAGTTCTTTTGTTCTGAGCTTGCTCACTGTACTGGCCCTATAGGAAAAACAGTAGAGTGCAAGAATGCCCGTTTCTCAGAAGTAGAGTGTTTTTCTTGCATGGCACACTAGGGTTCAATTAAACTTCCTAAACGGATTTGAATCAGGTTCAGTTTCAAGTTCTAGCAGCAGGGGTTCATTCAGGCTAAGAACAGCACTCTTGTGCTATTCTGGCCATACACAGTGCAAATAGCATTCGCGTCTGTTCCAAGAAAGTACAGTGTATTGGACTGAAGAGAAGCTCCTGTTTTACTTAGTTTCCAATCCTGAGTTGAACTAGATATGCCCCGTTTGTGTAGGAAGCACGGTTCTTTTGTTCTGAGCTAGCTCACTGTACTGGCCCTATAGGAAACACAGTAGAGTGCAAGAATGTCCGTTTGTCAAAACCAGAGTGTTTTTCTTGCATGGCACACTAGGGTTCAGTTAAACTTCCTAAACGGAGCTGAATCACGTTCAGTTTCAAGTTCTCGCAGCAAGGGTTCATTCAGGCTAAGAACAGCACTCTTGTGCTATTCTGGCCATACACAGTGCAAATAGCATTCGCGTCTGTTCCCAGCAAGTACAGTGTATTGGATTGAAGAGAAGCTCCTGTTTTACTTAGTTTCCAATCCTGAGTTGAACTAGATATGCCCCATTTGGGTAGGCAGCACGGTTCTTTTGTTCTTAGCTAGCTCACTGTACTGGCCCTATAGGAAACACAGTAGAGTGCAAGTATGCCCGTTTCTCAAAAGCAGAGTGTTTTTCTTGCATGGCACACTAGGGTTCAGTTAAACTTCCTAAACGGAATTGAATCACGTTCAGTTTCAAGTTCCAAAAGCAAGGGTTCATTCAGACTGAGAACAGCACTATTGTGCTATTCTGGCCATAACCAGTACAAATAGCATTCACGTCTGTTCCCAGAAAGTACAGTGTATTGGACTGAAGAGAAGCTCCTGTTTTACTTAGTTTCCAATCCTGAGTTGAACTAGATAGGCCCCGTTTGTGTAGGAAGCACAGTTCTTTTGTTCTGAGGTACCTCACTGTACTGGCCCTATAGGAAAAACAGTAGAGTGCAAGAAAGCCCGTTTCTCAAAAGCAGAGTGTTTTTCTTGCATGGCACACTAGGGTTCCGTTAAACTTCCTAAACCGAGTTGAATCACGTTCAGTTTCAAGTTCTAGCAGCAAGGGTTCATTAAGGCTAAGATCAGCACTCTTGTGCTATTCTGGCCATACACAGTGCAAATAGCATTCGCGTCTATTCCCAGCAAGTACAGTGTATTGGACTGAAGAGAAGCTCCTGTTTTACTTAGTTTCCAATCCTGAGTTGAAGTAGATATGCGCAGTTTGTGTAGGAAGAAAAGATCTTTTTTTCTGAGCTAGCTCACTGTACTGGCCCTATAGGAAACAGTGTAGAGTGCAAGAATGCCAGTTTCTCAAAAGCAGAGTGTTTTTCTTGCATGGTACACTAGGGTTCAGTTAAACTTCCTAAACGGAGTTGAATCACGTTCAGTTTCAAGTTCTAGCACCAACGGTTCATTCAGGCTAAGAACAGCACTCTTGTGCTATTCAGGCCATACAGAGTGCAAATAGCATTCGCGTCTGTTCCCAGCAAGTACAGTGTATTGGACTGAAGAGAAGCTCCTGTTTTACTTAGTTTCCAATCCTGAGTTGAACTAGATATGGCCCGTTAGTGTAGGAAGCAGAGTTCTTTTGTTCTGAGAATTCTCACTGTACTGGCCCTATAGGAAACACAGTAGAGTGCAAGAATGTCCGTTTCTCAAAAGCAGAGTGTTTTTCTTGCATGGCACAATAGGGTTCAGTTAAATTTCCTAAAGGGAGTTGAATCACGTTCAGTTTCTAGTTCTTGAAGCAAGGGTTCATTCACGCTAAGAACAGCACTCTTGTGCTCTTCTGGCCATACACAGTGCAAATTGCATTCGCGTCTGTTGGCAGCAAGTACAGTGTATTGGAATGAAGAGAAGCTCCTGTTTTACTTAGTTTCCAATCGTGAGTTGAACTAGATATGCCCCGTTTGTGTAGGAAGCACGGTTCTTTTGTTCTGAGCTAGCTCACTGTACTGGCCCTATAGGAAACACAATAGAGTGCAAGAATGCCCGTTTCTCAAAAGCAGAGTGTTTTTCTTGCATGGCACACTAGGGTTCAGTTAAACTTCCTAAACGGAGTTGAATCACGTTCAGTTTCAAGTTCTAGCAGCAAGGGTTCATTAAGGCTAAGATCAGCACTCTTGTGCTATTCTGGCCATACTCAGTGCAAATAGCATTCGCGTCTATTCCCAGCAAGTACAGTGTATTGGACTGAAGAGAAGCTCCTGTTTTACTTAGTTTCCATCCTGAGTTGAAGTAGATATGCACCGTTTGTGTAGGAAGCAGAGTTCTTTTGCTCTGAGCTAGCTCACTGTACTGGCCATATAGGAAACACAGTAGAGTGCAAGAATGCCCGTTTCCCTAAGCAGAGTGTTTTTCTTGCATGGTACACTAGGGTTCAGTTAAACTTCCTAAACGGAGTTGAATCACGTTCAGTTTCACGTTCTAGCAGCAAGGGTTCATTCAGGCTAGGAACAGCACTCTTGTGCTATTCTGGCCATACACAGTGCAAATAGCATTTGCGTCTGTTCCCAGCAAGAACACTGTATTGGACTGAAGAGAAGCTCCTTTTTAACTTAGTTTCCAATCCTAAGTTGAAATAGATATGCCCCGTTTGTGTAGGAAGCACGGTTCTTTTGTTCTGAGCTAGCTCACTGTACTGGCCCTATAGGAAACTAAGTAGTGTGCAAGAATGCCCGTTTCTCAGAAGTAGAGTGTTTTTCTTGCATGGCACACTAGGGTTCAGTTAAACTTCCTAAACGGATTTGAATCAGGTTCAGTTTCAAGTTCTAGCAGCAGGGGTTCATTCAGGCTAAGAACAGCACTCTTGTGCTATTCTGGCCATACACAGTGCAAATAGCATTCGCGTCTCTTCCCAGCAAGTACAGTGTATTGGACTGAAGACAAGCTCCTGTTTTACTTAGTTTCCAATCCTGAGTTGAACTACATATGCCCCGTTTGTGTAGGAAGCACGGTTCTTTTGTTCTGAGCTAGCTCACTGTACTGGCCCTATAGGAAACACAGTAGAGTGCAAGAATGTCCGTTTCTCAAAACCAGAGTGTTTTTCTTGCATGGCACACTAGGGTTCAGTTAAACTTCCTAAACGGAGTTGAATTACGTTCAGTTTCAAGTTCTAGAAGCAAGGGTTCATTCACGCTAAGAACAGCACTCTTGTGCTATTCTGGCCATACACAGTGCAAATAGCATTCGCGTCTGTTCCCAGCAAGTACAGTGTATTGGACTGAAGAGAAGCTCCTGTTTTACTTAGTTTCCAATCCTGAGCTGAACTAGATATGCCCCGTTTGTGTAGGAAGCACAGTTCTTTTGTTCTGAGCTAGCTCACTGTACTGGCCCTATAGGAAACACAGTAGAGTGCAAGAATGCCCGTTTCTCAAAAGCAGAGTGTTTTTCTTGCATGGCACACTAGGGTTCAGTTATACTTCCTAAACGGAGTTGAATCCCGTTCATTTACAAGTTCTAGAAGCAAGGGTTCATTCACGCTAAGAACAGCACTCTTGTGCTCTTCTGGCCATAGACAGTGCAAATTGCATTCGCGTCTGTTCCCAGCAAGTACAGTGTATTGGACTGAAGAGAAGCTCCTGTTTTACTTAGTTTCCAATCCTGAGTTGAAGTAGATATGCCCAGTTTGTGTAGGAAGAAAAGATCTTTTTTTCTGAGCTAGCTCACTGTACTGGCCCTATAGGAAACAGTGTAGAGTGCAAGAATGCCCGTTTCTCAAAAGCAGAGTGTTTTTCTTGCATGGTACACTAGGGTTCAGTTAAACTTCCTAAACGGAGTTGAATCACGTTCAGTTTCAAGTTCTAGCACCAACGGTTCATTCAGGCTAAGAACAGCACTCTTTGCTATTCAGGCCATACAGAGTGCAAATAGCATTCGCGTCTGTTCCCAGCAAGTACAGTGTATTGGACTGAAGAGAAGCTCCTGTTTTACTTAGTTTCCAATCCTGAGTTGAACTAGATATGCCCCGTTAGTGTAGGAAGCAGAGTTCTTTTGTTCTGAGCATTCTCACTGTACTGGCCCTATAGGAAACACAGTAGAGTGCAAGAATGCCCGTTTCTCAAAAGCAGAGTGTTTTTCTTGCATGGAACAATAGGGTTCAGTTAAATTTCCTAAAGGGAGTTGAATCACGTTCAGTTTCTAGTTCTTGAAGCAAGGGTTCATTCACGCTAAGAACAGCACTCTTGTGCTATTCTGGCCATACACAGTGCAAATTGCATTCGCGTCTGTTGGCAGCAAGTACAGTGTATTGGACTGAAGAGAAGCTCCTGTTTTACTTAGTTTCCAATCGTGAGTTGAACTAGATATGCCCCGTTTGTGTAGGAAGCACGGTTCTTTTGTTCTGAGCTAGCTCACTGTACTGGCCCTATAGGAAACACAATAGAGTGCAAGAATGCCCGTTTCTCAAAAGCAGAGTGTTTTTCTTGCATGGCACACTAGGGTTCAGTTAAACTTCCTAAACGGAGTTGAATCACGTTCAGTTTCAAGTTCTAGCAGCAAGGGTTCATTCAGGCTAAGAACAGCACTCTTGTGCTATTCTGGCCATACAGTGCAAATAGCATTCGCGTCTGTTCCCAGCAAGTACAGTGTATTGGACTGAAGAGAAGCTCCTGTTTTACTTAGTTTCCAATCCTGAGTTGAACTAGATATGCCCCGTTTGTGTAGGAAGCACGGTTCTTTTGTTCTGAGCTAGCTCATTGTACTGGCCCTATAGGAAACACAGTAGAGTGCAAGAATGCCCGTTTCTCAAAAGCAGAGTGTTTTTCTTGCATGGCACACTAGGGTTCAGTTAAACTTCCTAAACGGAGCTGAATCACGTTCAGTTTCAAGTTCTCGCAGCAAGGGTTCATTCAGGCTAAGAACAGCACTCTTGTGCTATTCTGGCCATACACAGTGCAAATAGCATTGGCGTCAGTTCCCAGCAAGTACAGTGTATTGGATTGAAGAGAAGCTCCTGTTTTACTTAGTTTCCAATCCTGAGTTGAACTAGATATGCCCCATTTGTGTAGGCAGCACGGCTCTTTTGTTCTTAGCTAGCTCACTGTACTGGCCCTATAGGAAACACAGTAGAGTGCAAGTATGCCCGTTTCTCAAAAGCAGAGTGTTTTTCTTGCATGGCACACTAGGGTTCAGTTAAACTTCCTAAACGGAGTTGAATCACGTTCAGTTTCAAGTTCCAAAAGCAAGGGTTCATTCAGACTGAGAACAGCACTATTGTGCTATTCTGGCCATAACCAGTGCAAATAGCAGTCACGTCTGTTCCCAGAAAGTACAGTGTATTGGACTGAAGAGAAGCTCCTGTTTTACGTAGTTTCCAATCCTGAGTTGAACTAGATAGGCCCCGTTTGTGTACGAAGCACAGTTCTTTTGTTCTGAGGTAGCTCACTGTACTGGCCCTAAAGGAAAAACAGTAGAGTGCAAGAAAGCCCGTTTCTCAAAAGCAGAGTGTTTTTCTTGCATGGCACACTAGGGTTCCGTTAAACTTCCTAAAGGGAGTTGAATCACGTTCAGTTTCACGTTCTAGCAGCAAGGGTTCATTCAGGCTAGGAACAGCACTCTTGTGCTATTCTGGCCATACACAGTGCAAATAGCATTCGCGTCTGTTCCCAGCAAGTACACTGTATTGGACTGAAGAGAAGCTCCTTTTTAACTTAGTTTCCAATCCTAAGTTGAAATAGATATGCCCCGTTTGTGTAGGAAGCACGGTTCTTTTCTTCTGAGCTAGCTCACTGTACAGGCCCTATAGGAAACTAAGTAGAGTGCAAGAATGCCCGTTTCTCAAAAGCAGAGTGTGTTTCTTGCATGGCACACTAGGGTTCAGTTAAACTTCCTAAACGGAGTTGAATCACGTTCAGTTTCAAGGTCTAGCAGCAAGGGTTCATTCAGGCTAAGAACAGCACTCTTGTGCTATTCTGACCATACACAGTGCAAATAGCATTCGCGTCTGTTCCCAGCAAGTACAGTGTATTGGACTGAAGAGAAGCTCCTGTTTTACTTAGTTTCCAATCCTGAGTTGAACTAGATATGCCCCATTTGTGGAGGCAGCACGGTTCTTTGTTCTGAGCTAGCTCACTGTACTGGCCATATAGAAAACACAGTAGAGTGCAAGAATGCCCGTTGTCAAAAGCAGAGTGTTTTTCTTGCATGGCACACGAGGGTTCAGTTAAACTTCCTAAACGGAGTTGAATCACGTTCAGTTTCAAGTTCTAGCAGCAAGGGTTCATTCAGTCTAAAACAGCACTCTTGTGCTATTCTGGCCATACACAGTGCAAATAGCATTCGCGTCTGTTCCCAGCAAGTACAGTGTATTGGACTGTAGAGAAGCTCCTGTTTTATTTAATTTCCAATCCTGACTTGAACTAGATATGCCCAGTTTGTGTAGGCAGCACGGTTCCTTTGTTCTGAGGTAGCTCACTGTACTGGCCCTATAGGAAACACAGTAGAGTGCAAGAATGCCCGTTTCTCAAAAGCAGAGTGTTTTTCTTGCATGGCACACTAGGGTTCAGTTAAACTTCCTAAATGGAGTTGAATCACGTTCAGTTTCAAGTTCTAGCAGCAAGGGTTCATTCAGGCTAAGAACAGCACTCTTGTGCTATTCTGGCCATACACAGTGCAAATAGCATTCGCGTCTGTTCCCAGCAAGTACAGTGTATTGGACTGATGAGAAGCTCCTGTTTTACTTAGTTTCCAATCCTGAGTTGAACTAGATATGCCCCGTTTGTGTAGGAAGCACGGTTCTTTTTTTCTGATCTAGCTCACTGTACTGGCCCTATAGGAAACACAGTAGAGTGCAAGAATGCCCGATTCTCAAAAACAGAGTGTTTTTCTTGCATGGCACACTAGGGTTCAGTTAAACTTCCTAAACGGAGTTGAATCACGTTCAGTTTCAAGTTCTAGTAGCAAGGGTTCATTCAGGCTAAGAACAGCACTCTTGTGCTATTCTGGCCATACACAGTGCAAATAGCATTCGCGTCTGTTCCCAGCAAGTACAGTGTATTGCACTGAAGAGAAGCTCCTGTTTTACTTGGTTTCCAATCCTGAGTTGAACTAGATATGCCCCGTTTGTGTAGGCAGGACGGTTCCTTTGTTCTGAGCTAGCTCACTGTACTCGCCCTATAGGAAACACAGTAGAGTACAGGAATTTCCGTTTCTCAAAAGCAGAGTCTTTTATTGCATGGCACACTAGGGTTCAGTTAAACTTCCTAAACGGAACTGAATCACCTTCATTTTCAATTTCTAGCAGCAAGGGTTCATTCAGGCTAAGAACAGCACTCTTGTGCTATTCTGGCCTTACACAGTGCAAATAGCATTCGCATCTGTTCCCAGCAAGTACAGTGTATTGGACTGAAGAGAAGCTCCTGTTTTACTTAGTTTCCAATCCTGAGTTGAACTAGATATGCCCCGTTTGTGTAGGAAGCACAGTTCTTTTGTTCTGAGCTAGCTCACTGTACTGGCCCTATAGGAAACACAGTAGAGTGCAAGAATGCCCGATTCTCAAAAGAAGAGTGTTTTTCTTGCATGGCACACTAGGGTTCAGTTAAACTTCCTAAACGGAGTTGAATCACGTTCAGTTTCAAGTTCTAGCAGCAAGGGTTCATTCAGGCTAAGAACAGCACTCTTGTGCTATTCTGGCCATACACAGTGCAAATAGCATTCACTTCTGTTCCCGGCAAGTACAGTGTATTGGACTGAAGAGAAGCTCCTGTTTTACTGAGTTTCCAATCCTGAGTTGAACTAGATATGCCCCGTTTGTGTAGGAAGCACAGTTCTTTTGTTCTGAGCTAGCTCACTGTACTGGCCCTATAGGAAACACAGTAGAGTGCAAGAATGCCCGTTTCTCAAAAGTAGAGTGTTTTTCTTGCATGGCACACTAGGGTTCAGTTAAACTTCCTAAACGGAGTTGAATCACGTTCAGGTTCAAGTTCTAGCAGCAGGGGTTCATTAGGGCTAAGAACAGCACTCTTGTGCTATTCTGGCCATAAACAGTGCAAATAGCATTCGCGTCTGTTCCCAGCAAGTACAGTGTATTGGACTGAAGAGAAGCTCCTTTTTCACTTAGTTTCCAATACTGAGTTGAACTAGATATGCCCCTTTTGTGTAGGCAGCACGGTTCTTTGGTTCTGAGCTAGCTCACTGTACTGGCCCTATAGGAAACACAGTAGAGTGCAAGAATGCCCGTTTCTCAAAAGTAGAGTGTTTTTCTTGTATGGCACACTAGGGTTCAGTTAAACTTCCAAAACGGAGTTGAATCACGTTCAGTTTCAAGTTCTAGCAGCAAGGGTTCATTCAGGCTAAGAACAAACTCTTGTGCTATTCTGGCAATACACAGTGCAAATAGCATTCGCATCTGTTCGCAGCAAGTACAGTGTATTGCACTGAAGAGAAGCTCCTGTTTTACTTAGTTTCCACTCCTGAGTTGAACTAGATATGCCCAGTTTGTGTAGGAAGAAAAGATCTTTTGTTCTGAGCTAGCTCACTGTACTGGCCCTATAGGAATCAAAGTAGAATGCAAGAATGCCCGTTTCTCAAAAGCAGAGTGTTTTTCTTGCGTGGCACACTAGGGTTCAGTTAAACTTCCTAAACGGAGTTGAATCACGTTCAGTTTCAAGGTCTAGCAGCAAGGGTTCATTCAGGCTAAGAACAGCACTCTTGTGCTTTCTGACCATACACAGTGCAAATAGCATTCGCGTCTGTTCCCAGCAAGTACAGTGTATTGGACTGAAGAGAAGCTCCTGTTTTACTTAGTTTCCAATCCTGAGTTGAACTAGATATGCCCCATTTGTGGAGGCAGCACGGTTCTTTTGTTCTGAGCTAGCTCACTGTACTGGCCCTATAGGAAACGCAGTAGAGTGCAAGAATGCCCGTTCTCAAAAGTAGAGTGTTTTTCTTGCATGGCACACTAGGGTTCAGTTAAACTTCCTAAACGGATTTGAATCATATTCAGTTTCAAGTTCTAGCAGCAGGGGTTCATTCAGGCTAAGAACAGCACTCTTGTGCTATTCTGGCCATAAACAGTGCAAATAGCATTCGCTTCTGTTCCTAGTGAGTACAGTGTATTGGACTGAAGAGAAGCTCCTTTTTTACTTAGTTTCCAATACTGAGTTGAACTAGATATGCCCCTTTTGTGTAGGCAGCACGGTTCTTTTGTTCTGAGCTAGCTCACTGTACTGGCCCTATAGGAAACACAGTAGAGTGCAAGAATGCCCGTTTCTCAAAAGTAGAGTGTTTTTCTTGTATGGCACACTAGGGTTCAGTTAAACTTCCAAAACGGAGTTGAATCACGTTCAGTTTCAAGATCTAGCAGCAAGGGTTCATTCAGGCTAAGAACAACACTCTTGTGCTATTCTGGCAATACATAGTGCAACTAGCATTCGCGTCTGTTCTCAGCAAGTACAGTGTATTGGACTGAAGAGAAGCTCCTGTTTTACTTAGATTCCAATCCTGAGTTGAACTAGATATGCCACGTTTGTGTAGGAAGCACAGTTCTTTAGTTCTGAGCTACCTCACTGTACTGGCCCTATAGGAAACACTGTAGAGTGCAAGAATGCCCGTTTCTCAAAAGCGTAGTGTTTTTCTAGCATTGGAACACTAGGGTTCAGTTAAACTTCCTAAACGGAGTTGAATCACATTCAGTTTCAAGTTCTAGCAGCAAGGGTTCATTCAGGCTAAGAACAGCACTCTTGTGCTAATCTGGCCCTACACAGTGCAAATAGCATTCGCGTCTGTTCCCAGCAAGTACAGTGTATTGGCCTGAAGAGAAGCTCCTGTTTTACTTAGTTTCCAATCCTGAGTTGACCTAGATATGCCCCGTTTGTGTAGGAAGCACGGTTCTTTTGTTCTGAGCTAGCTCACTGTACTGGCCCTATAGGAAAAACAGTAGAGTGCAAGAATGCCCGTTTCTCATAAGCAGAGTGTTTTTCTTGCATGGCACACTATGGTTCAGTTAAAATTCATAAAAGAAGTTGAATCTCGTTCAGTTTCAAGTTCTAGGAGCAAGGGTTCATTCAGGCTAACAACAACACTCTTGTGCTATTCTGGCCATACACAGTGCAAATAGCATTCGCATCTGTTCGCAGCAAGTACAGTGTATTGCACTGAAGAGAAGCTCCTGTTTTACTTAGTTTCCAATCCTGAGTTGAACTAGATATGCCCAGTTTGTGTAGGAAGAAAAGATCTTTTGTTCTGAGCTAGCTCACTGTACTGGCCCTATAGGAATCAAAGTAGAATGCAAGAATGCCCGTTTCTCAAAAGCAGAGTGATTTTCTTGCGTGGCACACTAGGGTACAGTTAAACTTCCTAAACGGATTTGAATCACGTTCAGTTTCAAGGTCTAGCAGCAAGGGTTCATTCAGGCTAAGAACAGCACTCTTGTGCTTTCTGACCATACACAGTACAAATAGCATTCGCGTCTGTTCCCAGCAAGTACAGTGTATTGAACTGAAGAGAAGCTCCTGTTTTACTTAGTTTCCAATCCTGAGTTGAACTAGATATGCCCCATTTGTGGAGGCAGCACGGTTCTTTTGTTCTGAGCTAGCTCACTGTACTGGCCCTATAGGAAACGCAGTAGAGTGCAAGAATGCCCGTTTCTCAAAAGTAGAGTGTTTTTCTTGCATGGCACACTAGGGTTCAGTTAAACTTCCTAAACGGATTTGAATCATGTTCAGTTTCAAGTTCTAGCAGCAGGGGTTCATTCAGGCTAAGAACAGCACTCTTGTGCTATTCTGGCCATAAACAGTGCAAATAGCATTCGCTTCTGTTCCTAGTGAGTACAGTGTATTGGACTGAAGAGAAGCTCCTTTTTTACTTAGTTTCCAATACTGAGTTGAACTAGATATGCCCCGTTTGTGTAGGAAGCACAGTTCTTTTGTTCTGAGCTAGCTCACTCTACTGGCCCTATAGGAAACACAGTAGAGTGCAAGAATGCCCGTTTCTCAAAAGCATAGTGTTTTTCTTGCATGGCACACTAGGGTTCAGTTAAACTTCCTAAACGGAGTTGAATCACGTTCAGATTCAAGTTCTAGCAGCAAGGGTTCATTCAGGCTAAGAACAGCACTCTTGTGCTATTCTGGCCATACACAGTGCTAATAGCATTCGCGTCTGTTCCCAGCAAGTACAGTGTATTGGATAGAAGAGAAGCTCCTGTTTTACTTAGTTTCCAATCCTGAGTTGAAATAGATATGCCTCGTTTGTGTAGGAATCACATTTCTTTTGTTCTGAGCTAGCTCACTGTACTGGCCCTATAGGAAACACAGTAGTTTGCAAGAATGCCCGTTTCTCAAAATCAGAGTGTTTTTCTTGCATGGCACACTAGGGTTCAGTTAAACTTCCTAAATGGAGTTGAATTACGTTCAGTTACAAGTTCTAGCAGCAAGGGTTCATTCGGGCTAAGAACAGCACTCTTGTGCTATTCTGGCCATAGAGTGCAAAGAGCATTCGCGTCTGTTCCCAGCAAGTACAGTGTTTTGGACTGAAGAGAAGCTACTGTTTTACTTAGTTTCCAATCCTGAGTTGAACTAGATAGGCCCCGTTTGTGTAGGAAGCACAGTTCTTTTGTTCTGAATTAGCTCACTGTACTGGCCCTATAGGAAAAACAGCAGAGTGCAAGAATGCCCGTTTCTCAAAAGCAGAGTGTTTTTCTTGCATGGCACACTAGGGTTCAGTTAAACTTCCTAAACGGAGTTGAATCACGTTCAGTTTCAAGTTCTAGCAGCAAGGGTTCATTCAGGCTAAGAACAGCACTCTTGTGCTATTCTGGCCATACACAGTGCAAATAGCATTCGCGTCTGTTCCCAGCAAGTACAGTGTATTGGACTGAAGAGAAGCTCCTGTTTTACTTAGTTTCCAATCCTGAGTTGAAGTAGATATGCCCCGTTTGTGTAGGAAGCAGAGTTCTTTTGTTCTGAGCTAGCTCACTGTACTGGCCCTATAGGAAACAGAGCAGAGTGCAAGAATGCCCGTTTCTAAAAAGCAGAGTGTTTTTCTTGCATGGCACACTAGGGTTCAGTTAAACTTCCTAAACTGAGTTGAATCACGTTCAGTTTCAAGTTCTAGCAGCAAGGGTTCATTCAGGCTAAGAACAGCACTCTTGTGCTAATCTGGCCATACACTGTGCAAATAGCATTCACGTCTGTTCCCAGCAAGTACAGTGTATTGGACTGAAGAGAAGCTCCTGTTTTACTTAGTTTCCTATCCTGAGTTGAACTAGATATGCCCAGTTTGTGTAGGAAGCACAGTTCTTTTGTTCTGAGCTAGCTCACTGTACTGGCCCTATAGGAAACACAATGGAGTGCAAGAATGCCCGTTTCTCAAAAGCAGAGTGTTTTTCTTGCATGGCACACTAGGGTTCAGGTAAACTTCCTAAACGGAGTTGAATCACGTTCAGTTTCAAGTTCTAGCAGCAAGGGTTCATTCAGGCTAAGAACAGCACTATTGTGCTATTCTGGCCATTCACTGTACAAATAGCATTCGCGTCTGTTCCCAGCAAGTACAGTGTATTGGACTGAAGAGAAGCTCCTGTTTTACTTAGTTTCCAATCCTGAGTTGAACTAGATATGCCCCGTTTGTGTAGGAAGCACAGTTCTTTTGTTCTGAGCTAGCTCACTGTACTGGCCCTATAGGAAAAACAGTAGAGTGCAAGAATGCCCTTTTCTCCAAAGCAGAGTGTTTTTCTTCCATGGCTCACTTGGTTTCAGTTAAACTTCCTAAACGGAGTTGAATCACGTTCACTTTCAAGTTCTAGCAGCAAGGGTTCATTCAGGCTAAGAACAGCACTCTTGTGCTATTCTGGCCATACACAGTGCCACCAGCATTCGCGTCTGTTCCCAGCAAGTACAGTGTATTGGACTGAAGAGAAACTCCTGTTTTACTTAGTTTCCAATCCTGAGTTGAACTAGATATGCCCCGTTTGTGTAGGAAACACAGTTCTTTTGTTCTGAGCTAGCTCTCTGTACTGACCCTATAGGAAACACAGTAGAGTGCAAGTTTGCCCGTTTCTCAAAAGTAGAGTGTTTTTCTTGCATGGCACACTAGGGTTCAGTTAAACTTCCTAAACGGAGTTGAATCACGTTCAGTTTCAAGTTCTAGCAGCAAGGGTTCATTCAGGCTAAGAACAGCACTCTTGTGCTATTCTGGCCATACACAGTGCAAATAGCATTCGCGTCTGTTCCCAGCAAGTACAGTGTATTGGACTGAAGAGAAGCTCCTGTTTTACTTAGTTTCCAATCCTGAGTTGAACTAGATAGGCCCCGTTTGTGTAGGAAGCACAGTTCTTTTGTTCTGAGGTAGCTCACTGTACTGGCCCTATAGGAAAAACAGCAGAGTGCAAGAATGCCCGTTTCTCAAAAGCAGAGTGTTTTTCTTGCATGGCACACTAGGGTTCAGTTAAACTTCCTAAACGGAGTTGAATCACGTTCAGTTTCAAGTTCTAGCAGCAAGGGTTCATTCAGGCTAAGAACAGCACTCTTGTGCTATTCTGGCCATACACAGTGCAAATAACATTCGCGTCTGTTCCCAGCAAGTACAGTGTATTGGACTGAAGAGAAGCTCCTGTTTTACTTAGTTTCCAATCCGGAGTTGAAGTAGATATGCCCCATTTGTGTAGGAAGCAGAGTTCTTTTGTTCTGAGCTAGCTCACTGTACTGGCCCTATAGGAAACACAGTAGAGTGCAAGAATGCCCGTTTCTAAAAAGCAGAGTGTTTTTCTTGCATGGCACACTAGGGTTCAGTTAAACTTCCTTAACTGAGTTGAATCTCGTTCTGTTTCAAGTTCTAGCAGCAAGGGTTCATTCAGGCTAAGAACAGCACTCTTGTGCTAATCTGGCCATACACTGTGCAAATAGCATTCACGTCTGTTCCCAGCAAGTACAGTGTATTGGACTGAAGAGAAGCTCCTGTTTTACTTAGTTTCCTATCCTGAGTTGAACTAGATATGCCTAGTTTGTGTAGGAAGCACAGTTCTTTTGTTCTGAGCTAGCTCACTGTACTGGCCCTATAGGAAACACAATGGAGTGCAAGAATGCCCGTTTCTCAAAAGCAGAGTGTTTTTCTTGCATGGCACACTAGGGATCAGTTAAACTTCATAAACGGAGTTGAATCACGTTCAGTTTCAAGTTCTAGCAGCAAGGGTTCATTCAGGCTAAGAACAGCAGTCTTGTGCTATTCTGGCCATACACAGTGCAAATAGCATTCACGTCTGTTCCCAGCAAGTACAGTGTATTGGACTGAAGAGAAGCTCCTGTTTTACTTAGTTTCCAATCCTGAGTTGAACTAGATATGCCCCGTTTGTGTAGGAAGCACAGTTCTTTTGTTCTTAGCTAGCTCACTGTACTGGCCCTATAGGAAACACAGTATAGTGCAAGAATGCCCGTTTCTCAAAAGCAGAGTGTTTTTCTTGCATGGTACACTAGGGTTCAGTTAAACTTCCTAAACGGAGTTGAATCACGTTCAGTTTCAAGTTCTAGCAGCAAGGGTTCATTCAGGCTAAAACAGCACTCTTGTGCTATTCTGGCCATACACAGTGCAAATAGCATTCGCGTCTGTTCCCAGCAAGTACAGTGTATTGGACTGAAGAGAAGCTCCTGTTTTACTTACTTTCCAATCCTGAGTTGAACTAGATATGCCCCGTTTGTGTAGGCAGCACGGTTCCTTTGTTCTGCGGTAGCTCACTGTACTGGCCCTATAGGAAACACAGTAGAGTGCAAGAATGCCCGTTTCTCAAAAGCAGAGTGTTTTTCTTGCATGGCACACTAGGGTTCAGTTAAATTTCCTAAACGGAGTTGAATCACGTTCAGTTTCAAGTTCTAGAGGCAAGGGTTCATTCACGCTAAGAACAGCACTCTTGTGCTATTCTGGCCATACACAGTGCAAATAGCATTCGCGTCTGTTCCCAGCAAGTACAGTGTATTGGACTGAAGAGAAGCTCCTGTTTTACTTAGTTTCCAATCCTGAGTTGAACTAGATATGCCCCGATTGTGTAGGATGCACAGTTCTTTTGTTCTGAGCTAGCTCACTGTACTGGCCCTATAGGAAACCGAGTAGAGTGCAAGAATGCCCGTTTCTCAAAAGCAGAGTGTTTTTCTTGCATGGCACACTAGGGTTCAGTTAAACTTCCTAAACGGAGTTGAATTATGCTCAGTTTCAATTTCTAGCAGCAAGAGTTCATTCAGGCTAAGAATAGCATTCTTGTGCTATTCTGGCCATACACAGTGCAAATAGCATTCGCGTCTGTTCCCAGCAAGTACAGTGTATTGGACTGAAGAGAAGCTCCTGTTTTACTTAGTTTCCAATACTGAGTTGAACTAGATATGCCCCGTTTGTGTATGAAGCACAGTTCTTTTGTTCTAAGGTAGCTCACTGTACTGGCCCTATAGGAAACACAGTAGAGTGCA
Organism: Peromyscus maniculatus bairdii; assembly: GCF_049852395.1. NCBI lineage: Eukaryota > Metazoa > Chordata > Mammalia > Rodentia > Cricetidae > Peromyscus > Peromyscus maniculatus. The sequence goes on along the minus strand of NC_134874.1, from coordinate 32,958,718 downwards.
AGAATGCCCATTTCTCAAAAGCAGAGTGTTTTTCTTGCATGGCACACTAGGGTTCAGTTAAACTTCCTAAAAGGAGTTGAATCACGTTCAGTTTCAAGTTCTAGCAGCAAGGGTTCATTCAGGCTAAGAACAGCATTCTTGTGCTATTCTGGCCATACACAGTGCTAATAGCATTTGCGTCTGTTCCCAGCAAGTACAGTGTATTGGATGGAAGAGAAGCTCCTGTTTTACTTAGTTTCCATTCCTGAGTTGAAATAGATATGCCCCGTTTGTTTAGGAATCACAGTTCTTTTGTTCTGATCTAGCTCACTGTACTGGCACTATAGGAAACACAGTAGAGTGCAAGAATGCCCATTTCTCAAAAGCAGAGTGTTTTTCTTGCATGGCACACTAGGGTTCAGTTAAACTTCCTAAACGGAGTTGAATCACGTTCAGTTTCAAGTTCTAGCAGCAAGGGTTCATTCAGGCTAAGAACAGCACTCTTGTGCTATTCTGGCCATACACAGTGCAAATAACATTCGCGTCTGTTCCCAGCAAGTACAGTGTATTGGACTGAAGAGAAGCTCCTGTTTTACTTAGTTTCCAATCCTGAGTTGAACTAGATAGGCCCCGTTTGTGTAGGAAGCACAGTTCTTTTGTTCTGAATTAGCTCACTGTACTGGCCCTATAGGAAAAACAGCAGAGTGCAAGAATGCCCGTTTCTCAAAAGCAGAGTCTTTTTCTTACATGGCACACTAGGGTTCAGTTAAACTTCCTAAACGGAGTTGAATCACGTTCAGTTTCAAGTTCTAGCAGCAAGGGTTCATTCAGGCTAAGAACAGCACTCTTGTGCTATTCTGGCCATACACAGTGCAAATAGCATTCGCGTCTGTTCCCAGCAAGTACAGTGTATTGGACTGAAGAGAAGCTCCTGTTTTACTTAGTTTCCAATCCTGAGTTGAAGTAGATATGCCCCGTTTGTGTAGGAAGCAGAGTTCTTTTGTTCTGAGCTAGCTCACTGTACTGGCCCTATAGGAAACAGAGCAGAGTGCAAGAATGCCCGTTTCTAAAAAGCAGAGTGTTTTTCTTGCATGGCACACTAGGGTTCAGTTAAACTTCCTAAACTGAGTTGAATCACGTTCAGTTTCAAGTTCTAGCAGCAAGGGTTCATTCAGGCTAAGAACAGCACTCTTGTGCTAATCTGGCCATACACTGTGCAAATAGCATTCACGTCTGTTCCCAGCAAGTACAGTGTATTGGACTGAAGAGAAGCTCCTGTTTTACTTAGTTTCCTATCCTGAGTTGAACTAGATATGCCCAGTTTGTGTAGGAAGCACAGTTCTTTTGTTCTGAGCTAGCTCACTGTACTGGCCCTATAGGAAACACAATGGAGTGCAAGAATGCCCGTTTCTCAAAAGCAGAGTGTTTTTCTTGCATGGCACACTAGGGTTCAGGTAAACTTCCTAAACGGAGTTGAATCACGTTCAGTTTCAAGTTCTAGCAGCAAGGGTTCATTCAGGCTAAGAACAGCACTATTGTGCTATTCTGGCCATTCACTGTACAAATAGCATTCGCGTCTGTTCCCAGCAAGTACAGTGTATTGGACTGAAGAGAAGCTCCTGTTTTACTTAGTTTCCAATCCTGAGTTGAACTAGATATGCCCCGTTTGTGTAGGAAGCACAGTTCTTTTGTTCTGAGCTAGCTCACTGTACTGGCCCTATAGGAAAAACAGTAGAGTGCAAGAATGCCCTTTTCTCCAAAGCAGAGTGTTTTTCTTCCATGGCTCACTTGGTTTCAGTTAAACTTCCTAAACGGAGTTGAATCACGTTCACTTTCAAGTTCTAGCAGCAAGGGTTCATTCAGGCTAAGAACAGCACTCTTGTGCTATTCTGGCCATACACAGTGCCACCAGCATTCGCGTCTGTTCCCAGCAAGTACAGTGTATTGGACTGAAGAGAAACTCCTGTTTTACTTAGTTTCCAATCCTGAGTTGAACTAGATATGCCCCGTTTGTGTAGGAAACACAGTTCTTTTGTTCTGAGCTAGCTCTCTGTACTGACCCTATAGGAAACACAGTAGAGTGCAAGTTTGCCCGTTTCTCAAAAGTAGAGTGTTTTTCTTGCATGGCACACTAGGGTTCAGTTAAACTTCCTAAACGGAGTTGAATCACGTTCAGTTTCAAGTTCTAGCAGCAAGGGTTCATTCAGGCTAAGAACAGCACTCTTGTGCTATTCTGGCCATACACAGTGCAAATAGCATTCGCGTCTGTTCCCAGCAAGTACAGTGTATTGGACTGAAGAGAAGCTCCTGTTTTACTTAGTTTCTTTCCTGAGTTGAACTAGATAGGCCCCGTTTGTGTAGGAAGCACAGTTCTTTTGTTCTGAGGTAGCTCACTGTACTGGCCCTATAGGAAAAACAGCAGAGTGCAAGAATGCCCGTTTCTCAAAAGCAGAGTGTTTTTCTTGCATGGCACACTAGGGTTCAGTTAAACTTCCTAAACGGAGTTGAATCACGTTCAGTTTCAAGTTCTAGCAGCAAGGGTTCATTCAGGCTAAGAACAGCACTCTTGTGCTATTCTGGCCATACACAGTGCAAATAACATTCGCGTCTGTTCCCAGCAAGTACAGTGTATTGGACGGAAGAGAAGCTCCTGTTTTACTTAGTTTCCAATCCGGAGTTGAAGTAGATATGCCCCATTTGTGTAGGAAGCAGAGTTCTTTTGTTCTGAGCTAGCTCACTGTACTGGCCCTATAGGAAACACAGTAGAGTGCAAGAATGCCCGTTTCTAAAAAGCAGAGTGTTTTTCTTGCATGGCACACTAGGGTTCAGTTAAACTTCCTTAACTGAGTTGAATCTCGTTCTGTTTCAAGTTCTAGCAGCAAGGGTTCATTCAGGCTAAGAACAGCACTCTTGTGCTAATCTGGCCATACACTGTGCAAATAGCATTCACGTCTGTTCCCAGCAAGTACAGTGTATTGGACTGAAGAGAAGCTCCTGTTTTACTTAGTTTCCTATCCTGAGTTGAACTAGATATGCCCAGTTTGTGTAGGAAGCACAGTTCTTTTGTTCTGAGCTAGCTCACTGTACTGGCCCTATAGGAAACACAGTAGAGTGCAAGAATGCCCGTTTCTCAAAAGCAGAGTGTTTTTCTTGCATGGCACACTAGGGTTCAGTTAAACTTCCTAAACCGAGTTGAATCACGTTCAGTTTCAAGTTCTAGCAGCAAGGGTTCATTCAGGCTAAGAACAGCAGTCTTGTGCTATTCTGGCCATACACAGTGCAAATAGCATTCACGTCTGTTCCCAGCAAGTAGGGTGTATTGGACTGAAGAGAAGCTCCTGTTTACTTAGTTTCCAATCCTGAGTTGAACTTGATATGCCCCGTTTGTGTAGGAAGCACAGTTCTTTTGTTCTGAGCTAGCTCACTGTACTGGCCCTATAGGAAACACAGTATAGTGCAAGAATGCCCGTTTCTCAAAAGCAGAGTGTTTTTTTGCATGGTACACTAGGGTTCAGTTAAACTTCCTAAATGGAGTTGAATCACGTTCAGTTTCAAGTTCTAGCAGCAAGGGTTCATTCAGGCTAAGAACAGCACTCTTGTTCTATTCTGGCCATACACAGTGCAAATAGCATTCGCGTCTGTTCCCAGCAAGTACAGTGTATTGGACTGAAGAGAAGCTCCTGTTTTACTTAGTTTCCAATCCTGAGTTGAACTAGATATGCCCCGTTTGTGTAGGCAGCACGGTTCCTTTGTTCTGCGGTAGCTCACTGTACTGGCCCTATAGGAAACACAGTAGAGTGCAAGAATGCCCGTTTCTCAAAAGCAGAGTGTTTTTCTTGCATGGCACACTAGGGTTCAGTTAAACTTCCTAAATGGAGTTGAATCACGTTCAGTTTCAAGTTCTAGCAGCAAGGGTTCATTCAGGCTAACAACAGCACCTTTGTGCTATTCTGGCCATACACAGTGCAAATAGCATTCACATCTGTTCCCAGCAAGTACAGTGTATTAGACTGAAGAGAAGCTCCTTTTTTACTTAGTTTCCAATCCTGAGTTGAACTAGATATGCCCCGTTTGTGTAGGAAGCACAGTTGTTTTGTTCTGAGCTAGCTCACTGTACTGGCCCTATAGGAAACACAGTAGAGTGCAAGAATGCCCGTTTTTCAAAAGCAGTGTGTTTTTCTTGCATGGCACACTAGGGTTCAGTTAAACTTCTTAAACGGAGTTGAATCACGTTCAGTTTCAAGTTCTAGCAGCAAGGGTTCATTCAGGCTAATAACAGCACTCTTGTGCTATTCTGGCCATACACAGTGCAAATAGCATTCGCGTCTGTTCCCAGCAAGTACAGTGTATTGGACTGAAGAGAAGCTCCTGTTTTACTTAGTTTCCAATCCTGAGTTGAACTAGATATGCCCCGTTAGTGTAGGAAGCAGAGTTCTTTTGTTCTGAGCATTCTCACTGTACTGGCCCTATAGGAAACACAGTAGAGTGCAAGAATGCCCGTTTCTCAAAAGCAGAGTGTTTTTCTTGCATGGAACAATAGGGTTCAGTTAAATTTCCTAAAGGGAGTTGAATCACGTTCAGTTTCTAGTTCTTGAAGCAAGGGTTCATTCACGCTAAGAACAGCACTCTTGTGCTATTCTGGCCATACACAGTGCAAATTGCATTCGCGTCTGTTGGCAGCAAGTACAGTGTATTGGACTGAAGAGAAGCTCCTGTTTTACTTAGTTTCCAATCGTGAGTTGAACTAGATATGCCCCGTTTGTGTAGGAAGCACGGTTCTTTTGTTCTGAGCTAGCTCACTGTACTGGCCCTATAGGAAACACAATAGAGTGCAAGAATGCCCGTTTCTCAAAAGCAGAGTGTTTTTCTTGCATGGCACACTAGGGTTCAGTTAAACTTCCTAAACGGAGTTGAATCACGTTCAGTTTCAAGTTCTAGCAGCAAGGGTTCATTCAGGCTAAGAACAGCACTCTTGTGCTATTCTGGCCATACAGTGCAAATAGCATTCGCGTCTGTTCCCAGCAAGTACAGTGTATTGGACTGAAGAGAAGCTCCTGTTTTACTTAGTTTCCAATCCTGAGTTGAACTAGATATGCCCCGTTTGTGTAGGAAGCACGGTTCTTTTGTTCTGAGCTAGCTCATTGTACTGGCCCTATAGGAAACACAGTAGAGTGCAAGAATGCCCGTTTCTCAAAAGCAGAGTGTTTTTCTTGCATGGCACACTAGGGTTCAGTTAAACTTCCTAAACGGAGCTGAATCACGTTCAGTTTCAAGTTCTCGCAGCAAGGGTTCATTCAGGCTAAGAACAGCACTCTTGTGCTATTCTGGCCATACACAGTGCAAATAGCATTGGCGTCAGTTCCCAGCAAGTACAGTGTATTGGATTGAAGAGAAGCTCCTGTTTTACTTAGTTTCCAATCCTGAGTTGAACTAGATATGCCCCATTTGTGTAGGCAGCACGGCTCTTTTGTTCTTAGCTAGCTCACTATACTGGCCCTATAGGAAACACAGTAGAGTGCAAGTATGCCCGTTTCTCAAAAGCAGAGTGTTTTTCTTGCATGGCACACTAGGGTTCAGTTAAACTTCCTAAACGGAGTTGAATCACGTTCAGTTTCAAGTTCCAAAAGCAAGGGTTCATTCAGACTGAGAACAGCACTATTGTGCTATTCTGGCCATAACCAGTGCAAATAGCAGTCACGTCTGTTCCCAGAAAGTACAGTGTATTGGACTGAAGAGAAGCTCCTGTTTTACGTAGTTTCCAATCCTAAGTTGAACTAGATAGGCCCCGTTTGTGTACGAAGCACAGTTCTTTTGTTCTGAGGTAGCTCACTGTACTGGCCCTAAAGGAAAAACAGTAGAGTGCAAGAAAGCCCGTTTCTCAAAAGCAGAGTGTTTTTCTTGCATGGCACACTAGGGTTCCGTTAAACTTCCTAAAGGGAGTTGAATCACGTTCAGTTTCACGTTCTAGCAGCAAGGGTTCATTCAGGCTAGGAACAGCACTCTTGTGCTATTCTGGCCATACACAGTGCAAATAGCATTCGCGTCTGTTCCCAGCAAGTACACTGTATTGGACTGAAGAGAAGCTCCTTTTTAACTTAGTTTCCAATCCTAAGTTGAAATAGATATGCCCCGTTTGTGTAGGAAGCACGGTTCTTTTCTTCTGAGCTAGCTCACTGTACAGGCCCTATAGGAAACTAAGTAGAGTGCAAGAATGCCCGTTTCTCAAAAGCAGAGTGTGTTTCTTGCATGGCACACTAGGGTTCAGTTAAACTTCCTAAACGGAGTTGAATCACGTTCAGTTTCAAGGTCTAGCAGCAAGGGTTCATTCAGGCTAAGAACAGCACTCTTGTGCTATTCTGACCATACACAGTGCAAATAGCATTCGCGTCTGTTCCCAGCAAGTACAGTGTATTGGACTGAAGAGAAGCTCCTGTTTTACTTAGTTTCCAATCCTGAGTTGAACTAGATATGCCCCATTTGTGGAGGCAGCACGGTTCTTTGTTCTGAGCTAGCTCACTGTACTGGCCATATAGAAAACACAGTAGAGTGCAAGAATGCCCGTTGTCAAAAGCAGAGTGTTTTTCTTGCATGGCACACGAGGGTTCAGTTAAACTTCCTAAACGGAGTTGAATCACGTTCAGTTTCAAGTTCTAGCAGCAAGGGTTCATTCAGTCTAAAACAGCACTCTTGTGCTATTCTGGCCATACACAGTGCAAATAGCATTCGCGTCTGTTCCCAGCAAGTACAGTGTATTGGACTGTAGAGAAGCTCCTGTTTTATTTAATTTCCAATCCTGACTTGAACTAGATATGCCCAGTTTGTGTAGGCAGCACGGTTCCTTTGTTCTGAGGTAGCTCACTGTACTGGCCCTATAGGAAACCGAGTAGAGTGCAAGAATGCCCGTTTCTCAAAAGCAGAGTGTTTTTCTTGCATGGCACACTAGGGTTCAGTTAAACTTCCTAAATGGAGTTGAATCACGTTCAGTTTCAAGTTCTAGCAGCAAGGGTTCATTCAGGCTAAGAACAGCACTCTTGTGCTATTCTGGCCATACACAGTGCAAATAGCATTCGCGTCTGTTCCCAGCAAGTACAGTGTATTGGACTGATGAGAAGCTCCTGTTTTACTTAGTTTCCAATCCTGAGTTGAACTAGATATGCCCCGTTTGTGTAGGAAGCACGGTTCTTTTTTTCTGATCTAGCTCACTGTACTGGCCCTATAGGAAACACAGTAGAGTGCAAGAATGCCCGATTCTCAAAAACAGAGTGTTTTTCTTGCAATGCACACTAGGGTTCAGTTAAACTTCCTAAACGGAGTTGAATCACGTTCAGTTTCAAGTTCTAGTAGCAAGGGTTCATTCAGGCTAAGAACAGCACTCTTGTGCTATTCTGGCCATACACAGTGCAAATAGCATTCGCGTCTGTTCCCAGCAAGTACAGTGTATTGCACTGAAGAGAAGCTCCTGTTTTACTTGGTTTCCAATCCTGAGTTGAACTAGATATGCCCCGTTTGTGTAGGCAGGACGGTTCCTTTGTTCTGAGCTAGCTCACTGTACTCGCCCTATAGGAAACACAGTAGAGTACAGGAATTTCCGTTTCTCAAAAGCAGAGTCTTTTTTTGCATGGCACACTAGGGTTCAGTTAAACTTCCTAAACGGAACTGAATCACCTTCATTTTCAATTTCTAGCAGCAAGGGTTCATTCAGGCTAAGAACAGCACTCTTGTGCTATTCTGGCCTTACACAGTGCAAATAGCATTCGCATCTGTTCCCAGCAAGTACAGTGTATTGGACTGAAGAGAAGCTCCTGTTTTACTTAGTTTCCAATCCTGAGTTGAACTAGATATGCCCCGTTTGTGTAGGAAGCACAGTTCTTTTGTTCTGAGCTAGCTCACTGTACTGGCCCTATAGGAAACACAGTAGAGTGCAAGAATGCCCGATTCTCAAAAGAAGAGTGTTTTTCTTGCATGGCACACTAGGGTTCAGTTAAACTTCCTAAACGGAGTTGAATCACGTTCAGTTTCAAGTTCTAGCAGCAAGGGTTCATTCAGGCTAGGAACAGCACTCTTGTGCTATTCTGGCCATACACAGTGCAAATAGCATTCACTTCTGTTCCCGGCAAGTACAGTGTATTGGACTGAAGAGAAGCTCCTGTTTTACTGAGTTTCCAATCCTGAGTTGAACTAGATATGCCCCGTTTGTGTAGGAAGCACAGTTCTTTTGTTCTGAGCTAGCTCACTGTACTGGCCCTATAGGAAACACAGTAGAGTGCAAGAATGCCCGTTTCTCAAAAGTAGAGTGTTTTTCTTGCATGGCACACTAGGGTTCAGTTAAACTTCCTAAACGGAGTTGAATCACGTTCAGGTTCAAGTTCTAGCAGCAGGGGTTCATTAGGGCTAAGAACAGCACTCTTGTGCTATTCTGGCCATAAACAGTGCAAATAGCATTCGCGTCTGTTCCCAGCAAGTACAGTGTATTGGACTGAAGAGAAGCTCCTTTTTCACTTAGTTTCCAATACTGAGTTGAACTAGATATGCCCCTTTTGTGTAGGCAGCACGGTTCTTTGGTTCTGAGCTAGCTCACTGTACTGGCCCTATAGGAAACACAGTAGAGTGCAAGAATGCCCGTTTCTCAAAAGTAGAGTGTTTTTCTTGTATGGCACACTAGGGTTCAGTTAAACTTCCAAAACGGAGTTGAATCACGTTCAGTTTCAAGTTCTAGCAGCAAGGGTTCATTCAGGCTAAGAACAAACTCTTGTGCTATTCTGGCAATACACAGTGCAAATAGCATTCGCATCTGTTCGCAGCAAGTACAGTGTATTGCACTGAAGAGAAGCTCCTGTTTTACTTAGTTTCCACTCCTGAGTTGAACTAGATATGCCCAGTTTGTGTAGGAAGAAAAGATCTTTTGTTCTGAGCTAGCTCACTGTACTGGCCCTATAGGAATCAAAGTAGAATGCAAGAATGCCCGTTTCTCAAAAGCAGAGTGTTTTTCTTGCGTGGCACACTAGGGTTCAGTTAAACTTCCTAAACGGAGTTGAATCACGTTCAGTTTCAAGGTCTAGCAGCAAGGGTTCATTCAGGCTAAGAACAGCACTCTTGTGCTTTCTGACCATACACAGTGCAAATAGCATTCGCGTCTGTTCCCAGCAAGTACAGTGTATTGGACTGAAGAGAAGCTCCTGTTTTACTTAGTTTCCAATCCTGAGTTGAACTAGATATGCCCCATTTGTGGAGGCAGCACGGTTCTTTTGTTCTGAGCTAGCTCACTGTACTGGCCCTATAGGAAACGCAGTAGAGTGCAAGAATGCCCGTTTCTCAAAACTAGAGTGTTTTTCTTGCATGGCACACTAGGGTTCAGTTAAACTTCCTAAACGGATTTGAATCATATTCAGTTTCAAGTTCTAGCAGCAGGGGTTCATTCAGGCTAAGAACAGCACTCTTGTGCTATTCTGGCCATAAACAGTGCAAATAGCATTCGCTTCTGTTCCTAGTGAGTACAGTGTATTGGACTGAAGAGAAGCTCCTTTTTTACTTAGTTTCCAATACTGAGTTGAACTAGATATGCCCCTTTTGTGTAGGCAGCACGGTTCTTTTGTTCTGAGCTAGCTCACTGTACTGGCCCTATAGGAAACACAGTAGAGTGCAAGAATGCCCGTTTCTCAAAAGTAGAGTGTTTTTCTTGTATGGCACACTAGGGTTCAGTTAAACTTCCAAAACGGAGTTGAATCACGTTCAGTTTCAAGATCTAGCAGCAAGGGTTCATTCAGGCTAAGAACAACACTCTTGTGCTATTCTGGCAATACATAGTGCAACTAGCATTCGCGTCTGTTCTCAGCAAGTACAGTGTATTGGACTGAAGAGAAGCTCCTGTTTTACTTAGATTCCAATCCTGAGTTGAACTAGATATGCCACGTTTGTGTAGGAAGCACAGTTCTTTAGTTCTGAGCTAGCTCACTGTACTGGCCCTATAGGAAACACTGTAGAGTGCAAGAATGCCCGTTTCTCAAAAGCGTAGTGTTTTTCTAGCATTGGAACACTAGGGTTCAGTTAAACTTCCTAAACGGAGTTGAATCACATTCAGTTTCAAGTTCTAGCAGCAAGGGTTCATTCAGGCTAAGAACAGCACTCTTGTGCTAATCTGGCCCTACACAGTGCAAATAGCATTCGCGTCTGTTCCCAGCAAGTACAGTGTATTGGCCTGAAGAGAAGCTCCTGTTTTACTTAGTTTCCAATCCTGAGTTGACCTAGATATGCCCCGTTTGTGTAGGAAGCACAGTTCTTTTGTTCTGAGCTAGCTCACAGTACTGGCCCTATAGGAAAAACAGTAGAGTGCAAGAATGCCCGTTTCTCATAAGCAGAGTGTTTTTCTTGCATGGCACACTATGGTTCAGTTAAAATTCATAAAAGAAGTTGAATCTCGTTCAGTTTCAAGTTCTAGGAGCAAGGGTTCATTCAGGCTAACAACAACACTCTTGTGCTATTCTGGCCATACACAGTGCAAATAGCATTCGCATCTGTTCGCAGCAAGTACAGTGTATTGCACTGAAGAGAAGCTCCTGTTTTACTTAGTTTCCAATCCTGAGTTGAACTAGATATGCCCAGTTTGTGTAGGAAGAAAAGATCTTTTGTTCTGAGCTAGCTCACTGTACTGGCCCTATAGGAATCAAAGTAGAATGCAAGAATGCCCGTTTCTCAAAAGCAGAGTGATTTTCTTGCGTGGCACACTAGGGTTCAGTTAAACTTCCTAAACGGATTTGAATCACGTTCAGTTTCAAGGTCTAGCAGCAAGGGTTCATTCAGGCTAAGAACAGCACTCTTGTGCTTTCTGACCATACACAGTACAAATAGCATTCGCGTCTGTTCCCAGCAAGTACAGTGTATTGGACTGAAGAGAAGCTCCTGTTTTACTTAGTTTCCAATCCTGAGTTGAACTAGATATGCCCCATTTGTGGAGGCAGCACGGTTCTTTTGTTCTGAGCTAGCTCACTGTACTGGCCCTATAGGAAACGCAGTAGAGTGCAAGAATGCCCGTTTCTCAAAAGTAGAGTGTTTTTCTTGCATGGCACACTAGGGTTCAGTTAAACTTCCTAAACGGATTTGAATCATGTTCAGTTTCAAGTTCTAGCAGCAGGGGTTCATTCAGGCTAAGAACAGCACTCTTGTGCTATTCTGGCCATAAACAGTGCAAATAGCATTCGCTTCTGTTCCTAGTGAGTACAGTGTATTGGACTGAAGAGAAGCTCCTTTTTTACTTAGTTTCCAATACTGAGTTGAACTAGATATGCCCCGTTTGTGTAGGAAGCACAGTTCTTTTGTTCTGAGCTAGCTCACTCTACTGGCCCTATAGGAAACACAGTAGAGTGCAAGAATGCCCGTTTCTCAAAAGCATAGTGTTTTTCTTGCATGGCACACTAGGGTTCAGTTAAACTTCCTAAACGGAGTTGAATCACGTTCAGATTCAAGTTCTAGCAGCAAGGGTTCATTCAGGCTAAGAACAGCACTCTTGTGCTATTCTGGCCATACACAGTGCTAATAGCATTCGCGTCTGTTCCCAGCAAGTACAGTGTATTGGATAGAAGAGAAGCTCCTGTTTTACTTAGTTTCCAATCCTGAGTTGAAATAGATATGCCTCGTTTGTGTAGGAATCACATTTCTTTTGTTCTGAGCTAGCTCACTGTACTGGCCCTATAGGAAACACAGTAGTTTGCAAGAATGCCCGTTTCTCAAAATCAGAGTGTTTTTCTTGCATGGCACACTAGGGTTCAGTTAAACTTCCTAAATGGAGTTGAATTACGTTCAGTTTCAAGTTCTAGCAGCAAGGGTTCATTCGGGCTAAGAACAGCACTCTTGTGCTATTCTGGCCATAGAGTGCAAAGAGCATTCGCGTCTGTTCCCAGCAAGTACAGTGTTTTGGACTGAAGAGAAGCTACTGTTTTACTTAGTTTCCAATCCTGAGTTGAACTAGATATGCCCCGTTTGTGTAGGAAGCACAGTTCCTTTGTTCTGAGCTAGCTCACTGTACTGGCCCTATAGGAAACACAGTAGAGTGGAAGAATGCCCGTTTCTCAAAAGCAGAGTGTTTTTCTTGCATGGCACACTAGGGTTCAGTTAAACTTCCTAAACGGAGTTGAATCACGTTCAGTTTCAAGTTCTAGCAGCAGGGGTTCATTAGGGCTAAGAACAACACTCTTGTGCTATTCTGGCCATAAACAGTGCAAATAGCATTCGCGTCTGTTCCCAGCAAGTACAGTTTATTCGACTGAAGAGAAGCTCCTTTTTTACTTAGTTTCCAATACTGAGTTGAACTAGATATGCCCCTTTTGTGTAGGCAGCACGGTTCTTTTGTTCTGAGCTAGCTCACTGTACTGGCCCTATAGGAAACACAGTAGAGTGCAAGAAAGCCCGTTTCTCAAAAGTAGAGTGTTTTTCTTGTATGGCACACTAGGGTTCAGTTAAACTTCCAAAACGGAGTTGAATCACGTTCAGTTTCAAGTTCTAGCAGCAAGGGTTCATTCAGGCTAAGAACAAACTCTTGTACTATTCTGGCAATACACAGTGCAAATAGCATTCGCGTCTGTTCGCAGCAAGTACAGTGTATTGGACTGAAGAGAAGCTCCTGTTTTACTTAGTTTCCAATCCTGAGTTGAACTAGATATGCCCCGTTTGTGTAGAAAGAACAGTTCTTTTGTTCTGAGCTAGCTCACTGTACTGGCCCTATAGGAAACAAAGTAGAGTGCAAGAATGCCCGTTTCTCAAAAGCAGAGTGTTTTTCTTGCATGGCACCCTAGGGTTCAGTTAAACTTCCTAAACGGAGTTGAATCACGTTCAGTTTCAAGTTCTAGCAGCAAGGGTTCATTCAGGCTAAGAACAGCACTCTTGTGCTATTCTGGCCATACACAGTGCAAATAACATTCGCGTCTGTTCCCAGCAAGTACAGTGTATTGGACTGAAGAGAAGCTCCTGTTTTACTTAGTTTCCAATCCTGAGTTGAACTAGATATGCCCCATTTGTGTAGGAAGCAGAGTTCTTTTGTTCTGAGCTAGCTCACTGTACTGGCCCTATAGGAAACACAGTAGAGTGCAAGAATGCCCGTTTCTAAAAAGCAGAGTGTTTTTCTTGCATGGCACACTAGGGTTCAGTTAAACTTCCTAAACTGAGTTGAATCTCGTTCAGTTTCAATTTCTAGCAGCAAGGGTTCATTCAGGCTAAGAACAGCACTCTTGTGCTAATCTGGCCATACACTGTGCAAATAGCATTCACGTCTGTTCCCAGCAAGTACAGTGTATTGGACTGAAGAGAAGCTCCTGTTTTACTTAGTTTCCTATCCTGAGTTGAACTAGATATGCCTAGTTTGTGTAGGAAGCACAGTTCTTTTGTTCTGAGCTAGCTCACTGTACTGGCCCTATAGGAAACACAATGGAGTGCAAGAATGCCCGTTTCTCAAAAGCAGAGTGTTTTTCTTGCATGGCACACTAGGGTTCAGTTAAACTTCCTAAACGGAGTTGAATTATGCTCAGTTTCAATTTCTAGCAGCAAGAGTTCATTCAGGCTAAGAATAGCATTCTTGTGCTATTCTGGCCATACACAGTGCAAATAGCATTCGCGTCTGTTCCCAGCAAGTACAGTGTATTGGACTGAAGAGAAGCTCCTGTTTTACTTAGTTTCCAATACTGAGTTGAACTAGATATGCCCCGTTTGTGTATGAAGCACAGTTCTTTTGTTCTAAGGTAGCTCACTGTACTGGCCCTATAGGAAACACAGTAGAGTGCAAGAATGCCCATTTCTCAAAAGCAGAGTGTTTTTCTTGCATGGCACACTAGGGTTCAGTTAAACTTCCTAAAAGGAGTTGAATCACGTTCAGTTTCAAGTTCTAGCAGCAAGGGTTCATTCAGGCTAAGAACAGCATTCTTGTGCTATTCTGGCCATACACAGTGCTAATAGCATTTGCGTCTGTTCCCAGCAAGTACAGTGTATTGGATGGAAGAGAAGCTCCTGTTTTACTTAGTTTCCATTCCTGAGTTGAAATAGATATGCCCCGTTTGTTTAGGAATCACAGTTCTTTTGTTCTGATCTAGCTCACTGTACTGGCCCTATAGGAAACACAGTAGAATGCAAGAATGCCCATTTCTCAAAAGCAGAGTGTTTTTCTTGCATGGCACACTAGGGTTCAGTTAAACTTCCTAAACGGAGTTGAATCACGTTCAGTTTCAAGTTCTAGCAGCAAGGGTTCATTCAGGTTAAGAACAGCACTCTTGTGCTATTCTGGCCATACACAGTGCAAATAACATTCGCGTCTGTTCCCAGCAAGTACAGTGTATTGGACTGAAGAGAAGCTCCTGTTTTACTTAGTTTCCAATCCTGAGTTGAACTAGATAGGCCCCGTTTGTGTAGGAAGCACAGTTCTTTTGTTCTGAATTAGCTCACTGTACTGGCCCTATAGGAAAAACAGCAGAGTGCAAGAATGCCCGTTTCTCAAAAGCAGAGTGTTTTTCTTGCATGGCACACTAGGGTTCAGTTAAACTTCCTAAACGGAGTTGAATCACGTTCAGTTTCAAGTTCTAGCAGCAAGGGTTCATTCAGGCTAAGAACAGCACTCTTGTGCTATTCTGGCCATACACAGTGCAAATAGCATTCGCGTCTGTTCCCAGCAAGTACAGTGTATTGGACTGAAGAGAAGCTCCTGTTTTACTTAGTTTCCAATCCTGAGTTGAAGTAGATATGCCCCATTTGTGTAGGAAGCAGAGTTCTTTTGTTCTGAGCTAGCTCACTGTACTGGCCCTATAGGAAACAGAGCAGAGTGCAAGAATGCCCGTTTCTAAAAAGCAGAGTGTTTTTCTTGCATGGCACACTAGGGTTCAGTTAAACTTCCTAAACTGAGTTGAATCACGTTCAGTTTCAAGTTCTAGCAGCAAGGGTTCATTCAGGCTAAGAACAGCACTCTTGTGCTAATCTGGCCATACACTGTGCAAATAGCATTCACGTCTGTTCCCAGCAAGTACAGTGTATTGGACTGAAGAGAAGCTCCTGTTTTACTTAGTTTCCTATCCTGAGTTGAACTAGATATGCCCCATTTGTGTAGGAAGCAGAGTTCTTTTGTTCTGAGCTAGCTCACTGTACTGGCCCTATAGGAAACACAGTAGAGTGCAAGAATGCCCGTTTCTAAAAAGCAGAGTGTTTTTCTTGCATGGCACACTAGGGTTCAGTTAAACTTCCTAAACTGAGTTGAATCTCGTTCAGTTTCAAGTTCTAGCAGCAAGGGTTCATTCAGGCTAAGAACAGCACTCTTGTGCTAATCTGGCCATACACTGTGCAAATAGCATTCACGTCTGTTCCCAGCAAGTACAGTGTATTGGACTGAAGAGAAGCTCCTGTTTTACTTAGTTTCCTATCCTGAGTTGAACTAGATATGCCTAGTTTGTGTAGGAAGCACAGTTCTTTTGTTCTGAGCTAGCTCACTGTACTGGCCCTATAGGAAACACAATGGAGTGCAAGAATGCCCGTTTCTCAAAAGCAGAGTGTTTTTCTTGCATGGCACACTAGGGTTCAGTTAAACTTCCTAAACGGAGTTGAATTATGCTCAGTTTCAATTTCTAGCAGCAAGAGTTCATTCAGGCTAAGAATAGCATTCTTGTGCTATTCTGGCCATACACAGTGCAAATAGCATTCGCGTCTGTTCCCAGCAAGTACAGTGTATTGGACTGAAGAGAAGCTCCTGTTTTACTTAGTTTCCAATACTGAGTTGAACTAGATATGCCCCGTTTGTGTATGAAGCACAGTTCTTTTGTTCTAAGGTAGCTCACTGTACTGGCCCTATAGGAAACACAGTAGAGTGCAAGAATGCCCATTTCTCAAAAGCAGAGTGTTTTTCTTGCATGGCACACTAGGGTTCAGTTAAACTTCCTAAAAGGAGTTGAATCACGTTCAGTTTCAAGTTCTAGCAGCAAGGGTTCATTCAGGCTAAGAACAGCATTCTTGTGCTATTCTGGCCATACACAGTGCTAATAGCATTTGCGTCTGTTCCCAGCAAGTACAGTGTATTGGATGGAAGAGAAGCTCCTGTTTTACTTAGTTTCCATTCCTGAGTTGAAATAGATATGCCCCGTTTGTTTAGGAATCACAGTTCTTTTGTTCTGATCTAGCTCACTGTACTGGCCCTATAGGAAACACAGTAGAGTGCAAGAATGCCCATTTCTCAAAAGCAGAGTGTTTTTCTTGCATGGCACACTAGGGTTCAGTTAAACTTCCTAAACGGAGTTGAATCACGTTCAGTTTCAAGTTCTAGCAGCAAGGGTTCATTCAGGTTAAGAACAGCACTCTTGTGCTATTCTGGCCATACACAGTGCAAATAACATTCGCGTCTGTTCCCAGCAAGTACAGTGTATTGGACTGAAGAGAAGCTCCTGTTTTACTTAGTTTCCAATCCTGAGTTGAACTAGATAGGCCCCGTTTGTGTAGGAAGCACAGTTCTTTTGTTCTGAATTAGCTCACTGTACTGGCCCTATAGGAAAAACAGCAGAGTGCAAGAATGCCCGTTTCTCAAAAGCAGAGTGTTTTTCTTGCATGGCACACTAGGGTTCAGTTAAACTTCCTAAACGGAGTTGAATCACGTTCAGTTTCAAGTTCTAGCAGCAAGGGTTCATTCAGGCTAAGAACAGCACTCTTGTGCTATTCTGGCCATACACAGTGCAAATAGCATTCGCGTCTGTTCCCAGCAAGTACAGTGTATTGGACTGAAGAGAAGCTCCTGTTTTACTTAGTTTCCAATCCTGAGTTGAAGTAGATATGCCCCATTTGTGTAGGAAGCAGAGTTCTTTTGTTCTGAGCTAGCTCACTGTACTGGCCCTATAGGAAACAGAGCAGAGTGCAAGAATGCCCGTTTCTAAAAAGCAGAGTGTTTTTCTTGCATGGCACACTAGGGTTCAGTTAAACTTCCTAAACTGAGTTGAATCACGTTCAGTTTCAAGTTCTAGCAGCAAGGGTTCATTCAGGCTAAGAACAGCACTCTTGTGCTAATCTGGCCATATACTGTGCAAATAGCATTCACGTCTGTTCCCAGCAAGTACAGTGTATTGGACTGAAGAGAAGCTCCTGTTTTACTTAGTTTCCTATCCTGAGTTGAACTAGATATGCCCAGTTTGTGTAGGAAGCACAGTTCTTTTGTTCTGAGCTAGCTCACTGTACTGGCCCTATAGGAAACACAATGGAGTGCAAGAATGCCCGTTTCTCAAAAGCAGAGTGTTTTTCTTGCATGGCACACTAGGGTTCAGGTAAACTTCCTAAACGGAGTTGAATCACGTTCAGTTTCAAGTTCTAGCAGCAAGGGTTCATTCAGGCTAAGAACAGCACTATTGTGCTATTCTGGCCATTCACTGTACAAATAGCATTCGCGTCTGTTCCCAGCAAGTACAGTGTATTGGACTGAAGAGAAGCTCCTGTTTTACTTAGTTTCCAATCCTGAGTTGAACTAGATATGCCCCGTTTGTGTAGGAAGCACAGTTCTTTTGTTCTGAGCTAGCTCACTGTACTGGCCCTATAGGAAAAACAGTAGAGTGCAAGAATGCCCTTTTCTCCAAAGCAGAGTGTTTTTCTTCCATGGCTCACTTGGTTTCAGTTAAACTTCCTAAACGGAGTTGAATCACGTTCACTTTCAAGTTCTAGCAGCAAGGGTTCATTCAGGCTAAGAACAGCACTCTTGTGCTATTCTGGCCATACACAGTGCCACCAGCATTCGCGTCTGTTCCCAGCAAGTACAGTGTATTGGACTGAAGAGAAACTCCTGTTTTACTTAGTTTCCAATCCTGAGTTGAACTAGATATGCCCCGTTTGTGTAGGAAACACAGTTCTTTTGTTCTGAGCTAGCTCTCTGTACTGACCCTATAGGAAACACAGTAGAGTGCAAGTTTGCCCGTTTCTCAAAAGTAGAGTGTTTTTCTTGCATGGCACACTAGGGTTCAGTTAAACTTCCTAAACGGAGTTGAATCACGTTCAGTTTCAAGTTCTAGCAGCAAGGGTTCATTCAGGCTAAGAACAGCACTCTTGTGCTATTCTGGCCATACACAGTGCAAATAGCATTCGCGTCTGTTCCCAGCAAGTACAGTGTATTGGACTGAAGAGAAGCTCCTGTTTTACTTAGTTTCCAATCCGGAGTTGAACTAGATAGGCCCCGTTTGTGTAGGAAGCACAGTTCTTTTGTTCTGAGGTAGCTCACTGTACTGGCCCTATAGGAAAAACAGCAGAGTGCAAGAATGCCCGTTTCTCAAAAGCAGAGTGTTTTTCTTGCATGGCACACTAGGGTTCAGTTAAACTTCCTAAACGGAGTTGAATCACGTTCAGTTTCAAGTTCTAGCAGCAAGGGTTCATTCAGGCTAAGAACAGCACTCTTGTGCTATTCTGGCCATACACAGTGCAAATAACATTCGCGTCTGTTCCCAGCAAGTACAGTGTATTGGACTGAAGAGAAGCTCCTGTTTTACTTAGTTTCCAATCCGGAGTTGAAGTAGATATGCCCCATTTGTGTAGGAAGCAGAGTTCTTTTGTTCTGAGCTAGCTCACTGTACTGGCCCTATAGGAAACACAGTAGAGTGCAAGAATGCCCGTTTCTAAAAAGCAGAGTGTTTTTCTTGCATGGCACACTAGGGTTCAGTTAAACTTCCTTAACTGAGTTGAATCTCGTTCTGTTTCAAGTTCTAGCAGCAAGGGTTCATTCAGGCTAAGAACAGCACTCTTGTGCTAATCTGGCCATACACTGTGCAAATAGCATTCACGTCTGTTCCCAGCAAGTACAGTGTATTGGACTGAAGAGAAGCTCCTGTTTTACTTAGTTTCCTATCCTGAGTTGAAGTAGATATGCCTAGTTTGTGTAGGAAGCACAGATCTTTTGTTCTGAGCTAGCTCACTGTACTGGCCCTATAGGAAACACAATGGAGTGCAAGAATGCCCGTTTCTCAAAAGCAGAGTGTTTTTCTTGCATGGCACACTAGGGTTCAGTTAAACTTCCTAAACGGAGTTGAATCACGTTCAGTTTCAAGTTCTAGCAGCAAGGGTTCATTCAGGCTAAGAACAGCAGTCTTGTGCTATTCTGGCCATACACAGTGCAAATAGCATTCACGTCTGTTCCCAGCAAGTACAGTGTATTGGACTGAAGAGAAGCTCCTGTTTTACTTAGTTTCCAATCCTGAGTTGAACTAGATATGCCCCGTTTGTGTAGGAAGCACAGTTCTTTTGTTCTTAGCTAGCTCACTGTACTGGCCCTATAGGAAACACAGTAGAGTGCAAGAATGCCCGTTTCTCAAAAGCAGAGTGTTTTTCTTGCATGGTACACTAGGGTTCAGTTAAACTTCCTAAACGGAGTTGAATCACGTTCAGTTTCAAGTTCTAGCAGCAAGGGTTCATTCAGGCTAAAACAGCACTCTTGTGCTATTCTGGCCATACACAGTGCAAATAGCATTCGCGTCTGTTCCCAGCAAGTACAGTGTATTAGACTGAAGAGAAGCTCCTGTTTTACTTACTTTCCAATCCTGAGTTGAACTAGATATGCCCCGTTTGTGTAGGCAGCACGGTTCCTTTGTTCTGCGGTAGCTCACTGTACTGGCCCTATAGGAAACACAGTAGAGTGCAAGAATGCCCGTTTCTCAAAAGCAGAGTGTTTTTCTTGCATGGCACACTAGGGTTCAGTTAAATTTCCTAAACGGAGTTGAATCACGTTCAGTTTCAAGTTCTAGAGGCAAGGGTTCATTCACGCTAAGAACAGCACTCTTGTGCTATTCTGGCCATACACAGTGCAAATAGCATTCGCGTCTGTTCCCAGCAAGTACAGTGTATTGGACTGAAGAGAAGCTCCTGTTTTACTTAGTTTCCAATCCTGAGTTGAACTAGATATGCCCCGATTGTGTAGGATGCACAGTTCTTTTGTTCTGAGCTAGCTCACTGTACTGGCCCTATAGGAAACCGAGTAGAGTGCAAGAATGCCCGTTTCTCAAAAGCAGAGTGTTTTTCTTGCATGGCACACTAGGGTTCAGTTAAACTTCCTAAACGGAGTTGAATTATGCTCAGTTTCAATTTCTAGCAGCAAGAGTTCATTCAGGCTAAGAATAGCATTCTTGTGCTATTCTGGCCATACACAGTGCAAATAGCATTCGCGTCTGTTCCCAGCAAGTACAGTGTATTGGACTGAAGAGAAGCTCATGTTTTACTTAGTTTCCAATACTGAGTTGAACTAGATATGCCCCGTTTGTGTATGAAGCACAGTTCTTTTGTTCTAAGGTAGCTCACTGTACTGGCCCTATAGGAAACACAGTAGAGTGCAAGAATGCCCATTTCTCAAAAGCAGAGTGTTTTTCTTGCATGGCACACTAGGGTTCAGTTAAACTTCCTAAAAGGAGTTGAATCACGTTCAGTTTCAAGTTCTAGCAGCAAGGGTTCATTCAGGCTAAGAACAGCATTCTTGTGCTATTCTGGCCATACACAGTGCTAATAGCATTTGCGTCTGTTCCCAGCAAGTACAGTGTATTGGATGGAAGAGAAGCTCCTGTTTTACTTAGTTTCCATTCCTGAGTTGAAATAGATATGCCCCGTTTGTTTAGGAATCACAGTTCTTTTGTTCTGATCTAGCTCACTGTACTGGCACTATAGGAAACACAGTAGAGTGCAAGAATGCCCATTTCTCAAAAGCAGAGTGTTTTTCTTGCATGGCACACTAGGGTTCAGTTAAACTTCCTAAACGGAGTTGAATCACGTTCAGTTTCAAGTTCTAGCAGCAAGGGTTCATTCAGGCTAAGAACAGCACTCTTGTGCTATTCTGGCCATACACAGTGCAAATAACATTCGCGTCTGTTCCCAGCAAGTACAGTGTATTGGACTGAAGAGAAGCTCCTGTTTTACTTAGTTTCCAATCCTGAGTTGAACTAGATAGGCCCCGTTTGTGTAGGAAGCACAGTTCTTTTGTTCTGAATTAGCTCACTGTACTGGCCCTATAGGAAAAACAGCAGAGTGCAAGAATGCCCGTTTCTCAAAAGCAGAGTCTTTTTCTTACATGGCACACTAGGGTTCAGTTAAACTTCCTAAACGGAGTTGAATCACGTTCAGTTTCAAGTTCTAGCAGCAAGGGTTCATTCAGGCTAAGAACAGCACTCTTGTGCTATTCTGGCCATACACAGTGCAAATAGCATTCGCGTCTGTTCCCAGCAAGTACAGTGTATTGGACTGAAGAGAAGCTCCTGTTTTACTTAGTTTCCAATCCTGAGTTGAAGTAGATATGCCCCGTTTGTGTAGGAAGCAGAGTTCTTTTGTTCTGAGCTAGCTCACTGTACTGGCCCTATAGGAAACAGAGCAGAGTGCAAGAATGCCCGTTTCTAAAAAGCAGAGTGTTTTTCTTGCATGGCACACTAGGGTTCAGTTAAACTTCCTAAACTGAGTTGAATCACGTTCAGTTTCAAGTTCTAGCAGCAAGGGTTCATTCAGGCTAAGAACAGCACTCTTGTGCTAATCTGGCCATACACTGTGCAAATAGCATTCACGTCTGTTCCCAGCAAGTACAGTGTATTGGACTGAAGAGAAGCTCCTGTTTTACTTAGTTTCCTATCCTGAGTTGAACTAGATATGCCCAGTTTGTGTAGGAAGCACAGTTCTTTTGTTCTGAGCTAGCTCACTGTACTGGCCCTATAGGAAACACAATGGAGTGCAAGAATGCCCGTTTCTCAAAAGCAGAGTGTTTTTCTTGCATGGCACACTAGGGTTCAGGTAAACTTCCTAAACGGAGTTGAATCACGTTCAGTTTCAAGTTCTAGCAGCAAGGGTTCATTCAGGCTAAGAACAGCACTATTGTGCTATTCTGGCCATTCACTGTACAAATAGCATTCGCGTCTGTTCCCAGCAAGTACAGTGTATTGGACTGAAGAGAAGCTCCTGTTTTACTTAGTTTCCAATCCTGAGTTGAACTAGATATGCCCCGTTTGTGTAGGAAGCACAGTTCTTTTGTTCTGAGCTAGCTCACTGTACTGGCCCTATAGGAAAAACAGTAGAGTGCAAGAATGCCCTTTTCTCCAAAGCAGAGTGTTTTTCTTCCATGGCTCACTTGGTTTCAGTTAAACTTCCTAAACGGAGTTGAATCACGTTCACTTTCAAGTTCTAGCAGCAAGGGTTCATTCAGGCTAAGAACAGCACTCTTGTGCTATTCTGGCCATACACAGTGCCACCAGCATTCGCGTCTGTTCCCAGCAAGTACAGTGTATTGGACTGAAGAGAAACTCCTGTTTTACTTAGTTTCCAATCCTGAGTTGAACTAGATATGCCCCGTTTGTGTAGGAAACACAGTTCTTTTGTTATGAGCTAGCTCTCTGTACTGACCCTATAGGAAACACAGTAGAGTGCAAGTTTGCCCGTTTCTCAAAAGTAGAGTGTTTTTCTTGCATGGCACACTAGGGTTCAGTTAAACTTCCTAAACGGAGTTGAATCACGTTCAGTTTCAAGTTCTAGCAGCAAGGGTTCATTCAGGCTAAGAACAGCACTCTTGTGCTATTCTGGCCATACACAGTGCAAATAGCATTCGCGTCTGTTCCCAGCAAGTACAGTGTATTGGACTGAAGAGAAGCTCCTGTTTTACTTAGTTTCCAATCCTGAGTTGAACTAGATAGGCCCCGTTTGTGTAGGAAGCACAGTTCTTTTGTTCTGAGGTAGCTCACTGTACTGGCCCTATAGGAAAAACAGCAGAGTGCAAGAATGCCCGTTTCTCAAAAGCAGAGTGTTTTTCTTGCATGGCACACTAGGGTTCAGTTAAACTTCCTAAACGGAGTTGAATCACGTTCAGTTTCAAGTTCTAGCAGCAAGGGTTCATTCAGGCTAAGAACAGCACTCTTGTGCTATTCTGGCCATACACAGTGCAAATAACATTCGCGTCTGTTCCCAGCAAGTACAGTGTATTGGACTGAAGAGAAGCTCCTGTTTTACTTAGTTTCCAATCCGGAGTTGAAGTAGATATGCCCCATTTGTGTAGGAAGCAGAGTTCTTTTGTTCTGAGCTAGCTCACTGTACTGGCCCTATAGGAAACACAGTAGAGTGCAAGAATGCCCGTTTCTAAAAAGCAGAGTGTTTTTCTTGCATGGCACACTAGGGTTCAGTTAAACTTCCTTAACTGAGTTGAATCTCGTTCTGTTTCAAGTTCTAGCAGCAAGGGTTCATTCAGGCTAAGAACAGCACTCTTGTGCTAATCTGGCCATACACTGTGCAAATAGCATTCACGTCTGTTCCCAGCAAGTACAGTGTATTGGACTGAAGAGAAGCTCCTGTTTTACTTAGTTTCCTATCCTGAGTTGAACTAGATATGCCCAGTTTGTGTAGGAAGCACAGTTCTTTTGTTCTGAGCTAGCTCACTGTACTGGCCCTATAGGAAACACAGTAGAGTGCAAGAATGCCCGTTTCTCAAAAGCAGAGTGTTTTTCTTGCATGGCACACTAGGGTTCAGTTAAACTTCCTAAACCGAGTTGAATCACGTTCAGTTTCAAGTTCTAGCAGCAAGGGTTCATTCAGGCTAAGAACAGCAGTCTTGTGCTATTCTGGCCATACACAGTGCAAATAGCATTCACGTCTGTTCCCAGCAAGTAGGGTGTATTGGACTGAAGAGAAGCTCCTGTTTACTTAGTTTCCAATCCTGAGTTGAACTTGATATGCCCCGTTTGTGTAGGAAGCACAGTTCTTTTGTTCTGAGCTAGCTCACTGTACTGGCCCTATAGGAAACACAGTATAGTGCAAGAATGCCCGTTTCTCAAAAGCAGAGTGTTTTTTTGCATGGTACACTAGGGTTCAGTTAAACTTCCTAAATGGAGTTGAATCACGTTCAGTTTCAAGTTCTAGCAGCAAGGGTTCATTCAGGCTAAGAACAGCACTCTTGTTCTATTCTGGCCATACACAGTGCAAATAGCATTCGCGTCTGTTCCCAGCAAGTACAGTGTATTGGACTGAAGAGAAGCTCCTGTTTTACTTAGTTTCCAATCCTGAGTTGAACTAGATATGCCCCGTTTGTGTAGGCAGCACGGTTCCTTTGTTCTGCGGTAGCTCACTGTACTGGCCCTATAGGAAACACAGTAGAGTGCAAGAATGCCCGTTTCTCAAAAGCAGAGTGTTTTTCTTGCATGGCACACTAGGGTTCAGTTAAACTTCCTAAATGGAGTTGAATCACGTTCAGTTTCAAGTTCTAGCAGCAAGGGTTCATTCAGGCTAACAACAGCACCTTTGTGCTATTCTGGCCATACACAGTGCAAATAGCATTCACATCTGTTCCCAGCAAGTACAGTGTATTAGACTGAAGAGAAGCTCCTTTTTTACTTAGTTTCCAATCCTGAGTTGAACTAGATATGCCCCGTTTGTGTAGGAAGCACAGTTGTTTTGTTCTGAGCTAGCTCACTGTACTGGCCCTATAGGAAACACAGTAGAGTGCAAGAATGCCCGTTTTTCAAAAGCAGTGTGTTTTTCTTGCATGGCACACTAGGGTTCAGTTAAACTTCTTAAACGGAGTTGAATCACGTTCAGTTTCAAGTTCTAGCAGCAAGGGTTCATTCAGGCTAATAACAGCACTCTTGTGCTATTCTGGCCATACACAGTGCAAATAGCATTCGCGTCTTTTCCCAGCAAGTACAGTGTATTGGACTGAAGAGAAGCCCCTGTTTTACTTAGTTTCCAATCCTGAGTTGTACTAGATATGCCCCGTTTGTGTAGGCAGCACGGTTTCTTTGTTCTGAGCTAGCTCACTGTACTGGCCCTATAGGAAACACAGAAGGGTGCAAGAATGCCCGTTTCTCAAAAGCAGAGTGTTTTTCTTGCTTCGCACACTAGGGTTCAGTTAAACTTCCTAAACTGAGTTGAATCACGGTCAGTTTCAAGTTCTAGCAGCAAGGGTTCATTCAGGCTAAGAACAGCACTCTTGTGCTAATCTGGCCATACACTGTGCAAATAGCATTCACGTCTGTTCCCAGCAAGTACAGTGTATTGGACTGAAGAGAAGCTCCTGTTTTACTTAGTTTCCTATCCTGAGTTGAACTAGATATGCCCAGTTTGTGTAGGAAGCACAGTTCTTTTGTTCTGAGCTAGCTCACTGTACTGGCCCTATAGGAAACACAATGGAGTGCAAGAATGCCCGTTTCTCAAAAGCAGAGTGTTTTTCCTGCATGGCACACTAGGGTTCAGTTAAACTTCCTAAACGGAGTTGAATCACGTTCAGTTTCAAGTTGTAGCAGCAAGGGTTCATTCAGGCTAAGAACAGCAGTCTTGTGCTATTCAGGCCATACACAGTACAAATAGCATTCACGTCTGTTCCCAGCAAGTACAGTGTATTGGACTGAAGAGAATCTCCTGTGTTACTTAGTTTCCAATCCTGAGTTGAACTAGATATGCCCCGTTTGTGTAGGAAGCACAGTTCTTTTGTTCTGAGCTAGCTCACTGTACTGGCCCTATAGGAAACACAGTAGAGTGCAAGAATGCCCGTTTCTAAAAAGCAGAGTGTTTTTCTTGCATGGCACACTAGGGTTCAGTTAAACTTCCTTAACTGAGTTGAATCTCGTTCTGTTTCAAGTTCTAGCAGCAAGGGTTCATTCAGGCTAAGAACAGCACTCTTGTGCTAATCTGGCCATACACTGTGCAAATAGCATTCACGTCTGTTCCCAGCAAGTACAGTGTATTGGACTGAAGAGAAGCTCCTGTTTTACTTAGTTTCCTATCCTGAGTTGAAGTAGATATGCCTAGTTTGTGTAGGAAGCACAGATCTTTTGTTCTGAGCTAGCTCACTGTACTGGCCCTATAGGAAACACAATGGAGTGCAAGAATGCCCGTTTCTCAAAAGCAGAGTGTTTTTCTTGCATGGCACACTAGGGTTCAGTTAAACTTCCTAAACGGAGTTGAATCACGTTCAGTTTCAAGTTCTAGCAGCAAGGGTTCATTCAGGCTAAGAACAGCAGTCTTGTGCTATTCTGGCCATACACAGTGCAAATAGCATTCACGTCTGTTCCCAGCAAGTACAGTGTATTGGACTGAAGAGAAGCTCCTGTTTTACTTAGTTTCCAATCCTGAGTTGAACTAGATATGCCCCGTTTGTGTAGGAAGCACAGTTCTTTTGTTCTTAGCTAGCTCACTGTACTGGCCCTATAGGAAACACAGTAGAGTGCAAGAATGCCCGTTTCTCAAAAGCAGAGTGTTTTTCTTGCATGGTACACTAGGGTTCAGTTAAACTTCCTAAACGGAGTTGAATCACGTTCAGTTTCAAGTTCTAGCAGCAAGGGTTCATTCAGGCTAAAACAGCACTCTTGTGCTATTCTGGCCATACACAGTGCAAATAGCATTCGCGTCTGTTCCCAGCAAGTACAGTGTATTAGACTGAAGAGAAGCTCCTGTTTTACTTACTTTCCAATCCTGAGTTGAACTAGATATGCCCCGTTTGTGTAGGCAGCACGGTTCCTTTGTTCTGCGGTAGCTCACTGTACTGGCCCTATAGGAAACACAGTAGAGTGCAAGAATGCCCGTTTCTCAAAAGCAGAGTGTTTTTCTTGCATGGCACACTAGGGTTCAGTTAAATTTCCTAAACGGAGTTGAATCACGTTCAGTTTCAAGTTCTAGAGGCAAGGGTTCATTCACGCTAAGAACAGCACTCTTGTGCTATTCTGGCCATACACAGTGCAAATAGCATTCGCGTCTGTTCCCAGCAAGTACAGTGTATTGGACTGAAGAGAAGCTCCTGTTTTACTTAGTTTCCAATCCTGAGTTGAACTAGATATGCCCCGATTGTGTAGGATGCACAGTTCTTTTGTTCTGAGCTAGCTCACTGTACTGGCCCTATAGGAAACCGAGTAGAGTGCAAGAATGCCCGTTTCTCAAAAGCAGAGTGTTTTTCTTGCATGGCACACTAGGGTTCAGTTAAACTTCCTAAACGGAGTTGAATTATGCTCAGTTTCAATTTCTAGCAGCAAGAGTTCATTCAGGCTAAGAATAGCATTCTTGTGCTATTCTGGCCATACACAGTGCAAATAGCATTCGCGTCTGTTCCCAGCAAGTACAGTGTATTGGACTGAAGAGAAGCTCATGTTTTACTTAGTTTCCAATACTGAGTTGAACTAGATATGCCCCGTTTGTGTATGAAGCACAGTTCTTTTGTTCTAAGGTAGCTCACTGTACTGGCCCTATAGGAAACACAGTAGAGTGCAAGAATGCCCATTTCTCAAAAGCAGAGTGTTTTTCTTGCATGGCACACTAGGGTTCAGTTAAACTTCCTAAAAGGAGTTGAATCACGTTCAGTTTCAAGTTCTAGCAGCAAGGGTTCATTCAGGCTAAGAACAGCATTCTTGTGCTATTCTGGCCATACACAGTGCTAATAGCATTTGCGTCTGTTCCCAGCAAGTACAGTGTATTGGATGGAAGAGAAGCTCCTGTTTTACTTAGTTTCCATTCCTGAGTTGAAATAGATATGCCCCGTTTGTTTAGGAATCACAGTTCTTTTGTTCTGATCTAGCTCACTGTACTGGCACTATAGGAAACACAGTAGAGTGCAAGAATGCCCATTTCTCAAAAGCAGAGTGTTTTTCTTGCATGGCACACTAGGGTTCAGTTAAACTTCCTAAACGGAGTTGAATCACGTTCAGTTTCAAGTTCTAGCAGCAAGGGTTCATTCAGGCTAAGAACAGCACTCTTGTGCTATTCTGGCCATACACAGTGCAAATAACATTCGCGTCTGTTCCCAGCAAGTACAGTGTATTGGACTGAAGAGAAGCTCCTGTTTTACTTAGTTTCCAATCCTGAGTTGAACTAGATAGGCCCCGTTTGTGTAGGAAGCACAGTTCTTTTGTTCTGAATTAGCTCACTGTACTGGCCCTATAGGAAAAACAGCAGAGTGCAAGAATGCCCGTTTCTCAAAAGCAGAGTCTTTTTCTTACATGGCACACTAGGGTTCAGTTAAACTTCCTAAACGGAGTTGAATCACGTTCAGTTTCAAGTTCTAGCAGCAAGGGTTCATTCAGGCTAAGAACAGCACTCTTGTGCTATTCTGGCCATACACAGTGCAAATAGCATTCGCGTCTGTTCCCAGCAAGTACAGTGTATTGGACTGAAGAGAAGCTCCTGTTTTACTTAGTTTCCAATCCTGAGTTGAAGTAGATATGCCCCGTTTGTGTAGGAAGCAGAGTTCTTTTGTTCTGAGCTAGCTCACTGTACTGGCCCTATAGGAAACAGAGCAGAGTGCAAGAATGCCCGTTTCTAAAAAGCAGAGTGTTTTTCTTGCATGGCACACTAGGGTTCAGTTAAACTTCCTAAACTGAGTTGAATCACGTTCAGTTTCAAGTTCTAGCAGCAAGGGTTCATTCAGGCTAAGAACAGCACTCTTGTGCTAATCTGGCCATACACTGTGCAAATAGCATTCACGTCTGTTCCCAGCAAGTACAGTGTATTGGACTGAAGAGAAGCTCCTGTTTTACTTAGTTTCCTATCCTGAGTTGAACTAGATATGCCCAGTTTGTGTAGGAAGCACAGTTCTTTTGTTCTGAGCTAGCTCACTGTACTGGCCCTATAGGAAACACAATGGAGTGCAAG
Organism: Peromyscus maniculatus bairdii; assembly: GCF_049852395.1. Classification (NCBI taxonomy): domain Eukaryota; kingdom Metazoa; phylum Chordata; class Mammalia; order Rodentia; family Cricetidae; genus Peromyscus; species Peromyscus maniculatus. The sequence goes on along the minus strand of NC_134874.1, from coordinate 32,930,182 downwards.
AATGCCCGTTTCTCAAAAGCAGAGTGTTTTTCTTGCATGGCACACTAGGGTTCAGGTAAACTTCCTAAACGGAGTTGAATCACGTTCAGTTTCAAGTTCTAGCAGCAAGGGTTCATTCAGGCTAAGAACAGCACTATTGTGCTATTCTGGCCATTCACTGTACAAATAGCATTCGCGTCTGTTCCCAGCAAGTACAGTGTATTGGACTGAAGAGAAGCTCCTGTTTTACTTAGTTTCCAATCCTGAGTTGAACTAGATATGCCCCGTTTGTGTAGGAAGCACAGTTCTTTTGTTCTGAGCTAGCTCACTGTACTGGCCCTATAGGAAAAACAGTAGAGTGCAAGAATGCCCTTTTCTCCAAAGCAGAGTGTTTTTCTTCCATGGCTCACTTGGTTTCAGTTAAACTTCCTAAACGGAGTTGAATCACGTTCACTTTCAAGTTCTAGCAGCAAGGGTTCATTCAGGCTAAGAACAGCACTCTTGTGCTATTCTGGCCATACACAGTGCCACCAGCATTCGCGTCTGTTCCCAGCAAGTACAGTGTATTGGACTGAAGAGAAACTCCTGTTTTACTTAGTTTCCAATCCTGAGTTGAACTAGATATGCCCCGTTTGTGTAGGAAACACAGTTCTTTTGTTCTGAGCTAGCTCTCTGTACTGACCCTATAGGAAACACAGTAGAGTGCAAGTTTGCCCGTTTCTCAAAAGTAGAGTGTTTTTCTTGCATGGCACACTAGGGTTCAGTTAAACTTCCTAAACGGAGTTGAATCACGTTCAGTTTCAAGTTCTAGCAGCAAGGGTTCATTCAGGCTAAGAACAGCACTCTTGTGCTATTCTGGCCATACACAGTGCAAATAGCATTCGCGTCTGTTCCCAGCAAGTACAGTGTATTGGACTGAAGAGAAGCTCCTGTTTTACTTAGTTTCCAATCCTGAGTTGAACTAGATAGGCCCCGTTTGTGTAGGAAGCACAGTTCTTTTGTTCTGAGGTAGCTCACTGTACTGGCCCTATAGGAAAAACAGCAGAGTGCAAGAATGCCCGTTTCTCAAAAGCAGAGTGTTTTTCTTGCATGGCACACTAGGGTTCAGTTAAACTTCCTAAACGGAGTTGAATCACGTTCAGTTTCAAGTTCTAGCAGCAAGGGTTCATTCAGGCTAAGAACAGCACTCTTGTGCTATTCTGGCCATACACAGTGCAAATAACATTCGCGTCTGTTCCCAGCAAGTACAGTGTATTGGACTGAAGAGAAGCTCCTGTTTTACTTAGTTTCCAATCCGGAGTTGAAGTAGATATGCCCCATTTGTGTAGGAAGCAGAGTTCTTTTGTTCTGAGCTAGCTCACTGTACTGGCCCTATAGGAAACACAGTAGAGTGCAAGAATGCCCGTTTCTAAAAAGCAGAGTGTTTTTCTTGCATGGCACACTAGGGTTCAGTTAAACTTCCTTAACTGAGTTGAATCTCGTTCTGTTTCAAGTTCTAGCAGCAAGGGTTCATTCAGGCTAAGAACAGCACTCTTGTGCTAATCTGGCCATACACTGTGCAAATAGCATTCACGTCTGTTCCCAGCAAGTACAGTGTATTGGACTGAAGAGAAGCTCCTGTTTTACTTAGTTTCCTATCCTGAGTTGAACTAGATATGCCCAGTTTGTGTAGGAAGCACAGTTCTTTTGTTCTGAGCTAGCTCACTGTACTGGCCCTATAGGAAACACAGTAGAGTGCAAGAATGCCCGTTTCTCAAAAGCAGAGTGTTTTTCTTGCATGGCACACTAGGGTTCAGTTAAACTTCCTAAACCGAGTTGAATCACGTTCAGTTTCAAGTTCTAGCAGCAAGGGTTCATTCAGGCTAAGAACAGCAGTCTTGTGCTATTCTGGCCATACACAGTGCAAATAGCATTCACGTCTGTTCCCAGCAAGTAGGGTGTATTGGACTGAAGAGAAGCTCCTGTTTACTTAGTTTCCAATCCTGAGTTGAACTTGATATGCCCCGTTTGTGTAGGAAGCACAGTTCTTTTGTTCTGAGCTAGCTCACTGTACTGGCCCTATAGGAAACACAGTATAGTGCAAGAATGCCCGTTTCTCAAAAGCAGAGTGTTTTTTTGCATGGTACACTAGGGTTCAGTTAAACTTCCTAAATGGAGTTGAATCACGTTCAGTTTCAAGTTCTAGCAGCAAGGGTTCATTCAGGCTAAGAACAGCACTCTTGTTCTATTCTGGCCATACACAGTGCAAATAGCATTCGCGTCTGTTCCCAGCAAGTACAGTGTATTGGACTGAAGAGAAGCTCCTGTTTTACTTAGTTTCCAATCCTGAGTTGAACTAGATATGCCCCGTTTGTGTAGGCAGCACGGTTCCTTTGTTCTGCGGTAGCTCACTGTACTGGCCCTATAGGAAACACAGTAGAGTGCAAGAATGCCCGTTTCTCAAAAGCAGAGTGTTTTTCTTGCATGGCACACTAGGGTTCAGTTAAACTTCCTAAATGGAGTTGAATCACGTTCAGTTTCAAGTTCTAGCAGCAAGGGTTCATTCAGGCTAACAACAGCACCTTTGTGCTATTCTGGCCATACACAGTGCAAATAGCATTCACATCTGTTCCCAGCAAGTACAGTGTATTAGACTGAAGAGAAGCTCCTTTTTTACTTAGTTTCCAATCCTGAGTTGAACTAGATATGCCCCGTTTGTGTAGGAAGCACAGTTGTTTTGTTCTGAGCTAGCTCACTGTACTGGCCCTATAGGAAACACAGTAGAGTGCAAGAATGCCCGTTTTTCAAAAGCAGTGTGTTTTTCTTGCATGGCACACTAGGGTTCAGTTAAACTTCTTAAACGGAGTTGAATCACGTTCAGTTTCAAGTTCTAGCAGCAAGGGTTCATTCAGGCTAATAACAGCACTCTTGTGCTATTCTGGCCATACACAGTGCAAATAGCATTCGCGTCTTTTCCCAGCAAGTACAGTGTATTGGACTGAAGAGAAGCCCCTGTTTTACTTAGTTTCCAATCCTGAGTTGTACTAGATATGCCCCGTTTGTGTAGGCAGCACGGTTTCTTTGTTCTGAGCTAGCTCACTGTACTGGCCCTATAGGAAACACAGAAGGGTGCAAGAATGCCCGTTTCTCAAAAGCAGAGTGTTTTTCTTGCTTCGCACACTAGGGTTCAGTTAAACTTCCTAAACTGAGTTGAATCACGGTCAGTTTCAAGTTCTAGCAGCAAGGGTTCATTCAGGCTAAGAACAGCACTCTTGTGCTAATCTGGCCATACACTGTGCAAATAGCATTCACGTCTGTTCCCAGCAAGTACAGTGTATTGGACTGAAGAGAAGCTCCTGTTTTACTTAGTTTCCTATCCTGAGTTGAACTAGATATGCCCAGTTTGTGTAGGAAGCACAGTTCTTTTGTTCTGAGCTAGCTCACTGTACTGGCCCTATAGGAAACACAATGGAGTGCAAGAATGCCCGTTTCTCAAAAGCAGAGTGTTTTTCCTGCATGGCACACTAGGGTTCAGTTAAACTTCCTAAACGGAGTTGAATCACGTTCAGTTTCAAGTTGTAGCAGCAAGGGTTCATTCAGGCTAAGAACAGCAGTCTTGTGCTATTCAGGCCATACACAGTACAAATAGCATTCACGTCTGTTCCCAGCAAGTACAGTGTATTGGACTGAAGAGAATCTCCTGTGTTACTTAGTTTCCAATCCTGAGTTGAACTAGATATGCCCCGTTTGTGTAGGAAGCACAGTTCTTTTGTTCTGAGCTAGCTCACTGTACTGGCCCTATAGGAAACACAGTATAGTGCAAGAATGCCCGTTTCTCAAAAGCAGAGTGTTTTTCTTGCATGGTACCCTAGGGTTCAGTTAAACTTCCTAAACGGAGTTGAATCACGTTCAGTTTCAAGTTCTAGCAGCAAGGGTTCATTCAGGCTAAAACAGCACTCTTGTGCTATTCTGTCCATACACATTGCAAATAGCATTCGCGTCTGTTCCCAGCAAGTACAGTGTATTGGACTGAAGAGAAGCTCCTGTTTTACTTACTTTCCAATCCTGAGTTGAACTAGATATGCCCCGTTTGTGTAGGCAGCACGGTTCCTTTGTTCTGCGGTAGCTCACTGTACTGGCCCTATAGGAAACACAGTAGAGTGCAAGAATGCCCGTTTCTCAAAAGCAGAGTGTTTTTCTTGATTGGCACACTAGGGTTCAGTTAAACTTCCTAAACGCAGTTGAATCACGTTCAGTTTCAAGTTCTAGCAGCAAGGGTTCATTCAGGCTAAGAACAGCACACTTGTGCTATTCTGGCCATACCCAGTGCAAATATCATTCGCGTCTGTTCCCAGCAAGTACAGTCTATTGGACTGAAGAGAAGCACCTGTTTTACTTAGTTTCCAATCCTGAGTTGAACTAGATATGCCCCGTTTGTGTAGGAAGCACAGTTCTTTTGTTCTGAGCTAGCTCACTGTACTGGCCCTATAGGAAACTCTGTAGAGGGCAAGAATGCCCGTTTCTCAAAAGCAGAGTGTTTTTCTTGTATGGCACACTAGGGTTCAGTTAAACTTCCTAAATGGAGTTGAATCACGTTCAGTTTCAAGTTCTAGCAGCAAGGGTTCATTCAGGCTAACAACAGCACTCTTGTGCTTTTCTGGGCGTACACAGTGAAAATAGCATTCGCGTCTGTTCCCAGCAAGTACAGTGTATTGGACTGAAGAGAAGCTCCTGTTTTACTTAGTTTCCAATCCGGAGTTGAACAAGTTATGCAACGTTTTTGTAGGAAGCACAGTTCTTTTGTTCTGAGCTAGCTCACTGTACTGGCCCTATAGGAAACACAGTAGAGTGCAAGAATGCCCGATTCTCAACGGTAGAGTGTTTTTCTGCATGACACACTAGGGTTCAGTTAAACCTCCTAAACGGAGTTGAATCACGTTCAGTTTCAAGTTCTAGCAGCAAGGGTTCATTCAGGCTAGGAACAGCACTCTTGTGCTATTCTGGCCATTCACAGTGCAAATAGCATTCGTGTCTGTTCCCAGCAAGTACAGTGTATTGGACTGAAGAGAAGCTCCTGTTTTACTTAGTTTCCAATCCTGAGTTGAACGAGATATGCCCCGTTTGGGTAGGCAGCACGGTTCTTTTTTTCTGAGCTAGCTCACTGTACTGGCCCTATAGGAAACACAGTAGAGTGCAAGAATGCCCGATTCTCAAAAGCTGAGTGTTTTTCTTGCATGGCACACAAGGGTTCAGTTAAACTTCCTAAACGGAATTGAATCACGTTCAGTTTCAATTTCTAGCAGCAAGGGTTCATTCAGGCTAAGAACAGCACTATTGTGCTATTCTGGACATTCAATGTACAAATAGCATTCGCGTCTGTTCCCAGCAAGTACAGTGTATTGGACTGAAGAGAAGCTCCTGTTTTACTTAGTTTCCAATCCTGAGTTGAACTAGATATGCCCCGTTTGCGTAGGAAGCACGGTTCTTTTGTTCTGAGCTAGCTCACTGTACTGGCCCTATAGGAAAAACAGTAGAGTGCAAGAATGCCCGTTTCTCAAAAGCAGAGTGTTTTTCTTGCATGGCTCACTTGGGTTCAGTTAAACTTCCTAAACGGAATTGAATCACGTTCACTTTCAAGTTCTAGCAGCAAGGGTTCATTCAGGCTAAGAACAGCACTCTTGTGCTATTCTGGCCATACACAGTGCCAACAGCATTCGCGTCTGTTCCCAGCAAGTACAGTGTATTGGACTGAAGAGAAGCTCCTGTTTTACTTAGTTTCCAATCCTGAGTTGAACTTGATATGCCCCGTTTGTGTATGAAGCAGAGTTCTTTTGTTCTGAGCTAGCTCACTGTACTGGCCCTATAGGAAACACAATAGAGTGCAAGAATGCCCGTTTCTCAAAAGCAGAGTGTTTTTCTTGCATGGCACACTAGGGTTCAGTTAAACTTCCTAAACGAAGTTGAATCACGTTCAGTTTCAAGTTCAAGCAGCAAGGGTTCTTTCAGGCTAAGAACAGCACTCTTCTGCTGTTCTGGCCATATACAGTGCAAATAGCATTCTCATCTGTTCCCAGCAAGTACAGTTTATTGGACTGAAGAGAAGCTCCTGTTTTACTTAGTTTCTAATCCTGAGTTGAACTAGATATGCCCCGTTTGTGTAGGAAGCACGGTTCTTTTGTTCTGAGCTAGCTCACTGTACTGGCCCTATTGGAAACACAGTAGAGTGCAAGAATGCCCGTTTCTCAAAAGCACAGTGTTTTTCTTGCATGGCACACTAGGGTTCAGTTAAACTTCCTAAACGGAGTTGAATCACGTTCAGGTTCAAGTTCTGTGAGCAAGGGTTCATTCAGGCTAAGAACAGCACTCTTGTGCTATTCTGGCCATACACAGTGCATATAGCATTCGCGTCTGTTCCCAGCAAGTACAGTGTATTGGACTGAAGAGAAGCTCCTGTTTTACTTAGTTTCCAATCCTGAGTTGAACTAGATATGCCCCGTTTGTGTAGGCAGCACGGTTCCTTTGTTCTGCGGTAGCTCACTGTACTGGCCCTATAGGAAACACAGTAGAGTGCAAGAATGCCCGTTTCTCAAAAGCAGAGTGTTTTTCTTGCATGGCACACTAGGGTTCAGTTAAACTTCCTAAATGGAGTTGAATCACGTTCAGTTTCAAGTTCTAGCAGCAAGGGTTCATTCAGGCTAACAACAGCACCTTTGTGCTATTCTGGCCATACACAGTGCAAATAGCATTCACATCTGTTCCCAGCAAGTACAGTGTATTAGACTGAAGAGAAGCTCCTTTTTTACTTAGTTTCCAATCCTGAGTTGAACTAGATATGCCCCGTTTGTGTAGGAAGCACAGTTGTTTTGTTCTGAGCTAGCTCACTGTACTGGCCCTATAGGAAACACAGTAGAGTGCAAGAATGCTCGTTTTTCAAAAGCAGTGTGTTTTTCTTGCATGGCACACTAGGGTTCAGTTAAACTTCTTAAACGGAGTTGAATCACGTTCAGTTTCAAATTCTAGCAGCAAGGGTTCATTCAGGCTAATAACAGCACTCTTGTGCTATTCTGGCCATACACAGTGCAAATAGCATTCGCGTCTTTTCCCAGCAAGTACAGTGTATTGGACTGAAGAGAAGCCCCTGTTTTACTTAGTTTCCAATCCTGAGTTGTACTAGATATGCCCCGTTTGTGTAGGCAGCACGGTTTCTTTGTTCTGAGCTAGCTCACTGTACTGGCCCTATAGGAAACACAGAAGGGTGCAAGAATGCCCGTTTCTCAAAAGCAGAGTGTTTTTCTTGCTTCGCACACTAGGGTTCAGTTAAACTTCCTAAACTGAGTTGAATCACGGTCAGTTTCAAGTTCTAGCAGCAAGGGTTCATTCAGGCTAAGAACAGCACTCTTGTGCTAATCTGGCCATACACTGTGCAAATAGCATTCACGTCTGTTCCCAGCAAGTACAGTGTATTGGACTGAAGAGAAGCTCCTGTTTTACTTAGTTTCCTATCCTGAGTTGAACTAGATATGCCCAGTTTGTGTAGGAAGCACAGTTCTTTTGTTCTGAGCTAGCTCACTGTACTGGCCCTATAGGAAACACAATGGAGTGCAAGAATGCCCGTTTCTCAAAAGCAGAGTGTTTTTCCTGCATGGCACACTAGGGTTCAGTTAAACTTCCTAAACGGAGTTGAATCACGTTCAGTTTCAAGTTGTAGCAGCAAGGGTTCATTCAGGCTAAGAACAGCAGTCTTGTGCTATTCAGGCCATACACAGTACAAATAGCATTCACGTCTGTTCCCAGCAAGTACAGTGTATTGGACTGAAGAGAATCTCCTGTGTTACTTAGTTTCCAATCCTGAGTTGAACTAGATATGCCCCGTTTGTGTAGGAAGCACAGTTCTTTTGTTCTGAGCTAGCTCACTGTACTGGCCCTATAGGAAACACAGTAGAGTGCAATAATGCCCGTTTCTCAAAAGCAGAGTGTTTTTCTTGCATGGTACCCTAGGGTTCAGTTAAACTTCCTAAACGGAGTTGAATCACGTTCAGTTTCAAGTTCTAGCAGCAAGGGTTCATTCAGGCTAAAACAGCACTCTTGTGCTATTCTGTCCATACACATTGCAAATAGCATTCGCGTCTGTTCCCAGCAAGTACAGTGTATTGGACTGAAGAGAAGCTCCTGTTTTACTTACTTTCCAATCCTAAGTTGAACTAGATATGCCCCGTTTGTGTAGGCAGCACGGTTCCTTTGTTCTGCGGTAGCTCATTGTACTGGCCCTATAGGAAACACAGTAGAGTGCAAGAATGCCCGTTTCTCAAAAGCAGAGTGTTTTTCTTGATTGGCACACTAGGGTTCAGTTAAACTTCCTAAACGCAGTTGAATCACGTTCAGTTTCAAGTTCTAGCAGCAAGGGTTCATTCAGGCTAAGAACAGCACACTTGTGCTATTCTGGCCATACCCAGTGCAAATATCATTCGCGTCTGTTCCCAGCAAGTACAGTCTATTGTACTGAAGAGAAGCACCTGTTTTACTTAGTTTCCAATCCTGAGTTGAACTAGATATGCCCCGTTTGTGTAGGAAGCACAGTTCTTTTGTTCTGAGCTAGCTCACTGTACTGGCCCTATAGGAAACTCTGTAGAGGGCAAGAATGCCCGTTTCTCAAAAGCAGAGTGTTTTTCTTGTATGGCACACTAGGGTTCAGTTAAACTTCCTAAATGGAGTTGAATCACGTTCAGTTTCAAGTTCTAGCAGCAAGGGTTCATTCAGGCTAACAACAGCACTCTTGTGCTTTTCTGGGCATACACAGTGAAAATAGCATTCGCGTCTGTTCCCAGCAAGTACAGTGTATTGGACTGAAGAGAAGCTCCTGTTTTACTTAGTTTCCAATCCGGAGTTGAACAAGTTATGCAACGTTTTTGTAGGAAGCACAGTTCTTTTGTTCTGAGCTAGCTCACTGTACTGGCCCTATTGGAAACACAGTAGAGTGCAAGAATGCCCGATTCTCAACGGTAGAGTGTTTTTCTGCATGGCACACTAGGGTTCAGTTAAACCTCCTAAACGGAGTTGAATCACGTTCAGTTTCAAGTTCTAGCAGCAAGGGTTCATTCAGGCTAGGAACAGCACTCTTGTGCTATTCTGGCCATTCACAGTGCAAATAGCATTCGTGTCTGTTCCCAGCAAGTACAGTGTATTGGACTGAAGAGAAGCTCCTGTTTTACTTAGTTTCCAATCCTGAGTTGAACGAGATATGCCCCGTTTGGTTAGGCAGCACGGTTCTTTTTTTCTGAGCTAGCTCACTGTACTGGCCCTATAGGAAACACAGTAGAGTGCAAGAATGCCCGATTCTCAAAAGCTGAGTGTTTTTCTTGCATGGCACACAAGGGTTCAGTTAAACTTCCTAAACGAAGTTGAATCACGTTCAGTTTCAAGTTCAAGCAGCAAGGGTTCTTTCAGGCTAAGAACAGCACTCTTCTGCTGTTCTGGCCATATACAGTGCAAATAGCATTCTCATCTGTTCCCAGCAAGTACAGTTTATTGGACTGAAGAGAAGCTCCTGTTTTACTTAGTTTCTAATTCTGAGTTGAACTAGATATGCCCCGTTTGTGTAGGAAGCACGGTTCTTTTGTTCTGAGCTAGCTCACTGTACTGGCCCTATTGGAAACACAGTAGAGTGCAAGAATGCCCGTTTCTCAAAAGCACAGTGTTTTTCTTGCATGGCACACTAGGGTTCAGTTAAACTTCCTAAACGGAGTTGAATCACGTTCAGGTTCAAGTTCTGTGAGCAAGGGTTCATTGAGGCTAAGAACAGCACTCTTGTGCTATTCTGGCCATACACAGTGCATATAGCATTCGCGTCTGTTCCCCGCAAGTACAGTCTATTGGACTGAAGAGAAGCACCTGTTTTACTTAGTTTCCACTCCTGAGTTGAACTAGATATGCCCCGTTTGTGTAGGAAGCACAGTTCTTTTGTTCTGAGCTAGCTCACTGTACTGGCCCTATAGGAAACTCTGTAGAGGGCAAGAATGCCCGTTTCTCAAAAGCAGAGTGTTTTTCTTGTATGGCACACTAGGGTTCAGTTAAACTTCCTAAATGGAGTTGAATCACGTTCAGTTTCAAGTTCTAGCAGCATGGGTTCATTCAGGCTAACAACAGCACCTTTGTGCTATTCTGGCCATACACAGTGCAAATAGCATTCACATCTGTTCCCAGCAAATACAGTGTATTAGACTGAAGAGAAGCTCCTTTTTTACTTAGTTTCCAATCCTGAGTTGAACTAGATATGCCCCGTTTGTGTAGGAAGCACAGTTGTTTTGTTCTGAGCTAGCTCACTGTACTGGCCCTATTGGAAACACAGTAGAGTGCAAGAATGCCCGTTTTTCAAAAGCAGTGTGTTTTTCTTGCATGGCACACTAGGGTACAGTTAAACTTCTTAAACGGAGTTGAATCACGTTCAGTTTCAAGTTCTAGCAGCAAGGGTTCATTCAGACTAACAACAGCACTCTTGTGCTATTCTGGCCATACACAGTGCAAATAGCATTCGCGTCGGTTCCCAGCAAGTACAGTGTATTGGACTGAAGAGAAGCCCCTGTTTTACTTAGTTTCCAATCCTGAGTTGTACTAGATATGCCCCGTTTGTGTAGGCACCACGGTTTCTTTGTTCTGAGCTAGCTCACTGTACTGGCCCTTTAGGAAACACAGAAGAGTGCAAGAATGCCCATTTCTCAAAAGCAGAGTGTTTTTCTTGCTTCGCACACTAGGGTTCAGTTAAACTTCTTAAACGGAGTTGAATCACGTTCAGTTTCAAGTTCTAGCATCAAGGGTTCATTTAGGCTAAGAATAGCACTCTTGGGCTATTCTGGCAATACACAGTGCAAATAGCATTCGCGTCTGTTCCCAGCAAGTACAGTGTATTGGACTGAAGAGAAGCTCCTGTTTTACTTAGTTTCCAAACCTCAGTTGAACTAGATATGCCCCGTTTGTGTAGGAAGCACAGTTCTTTTGTTCTGAGCTAGCTCACTGTACTGGCCCTATAGGAAACACAGTAGAGTGCAATAATGCCCGTTTCTCAAAAGCAGAGTGTTTTTCTTGCATGGCACACTAGGGTTCAGTTAAATTTCCTAAACGGTGTTGAATCACGTTCAGTTTCAAGTTCTAGAAGCAAGGGTTCATTCACGCTAAGAACAGCACTCTTGTGCTATTCTGGCCATACACAGTGCAAATAGCATTCGCGTCTGTTCCCAGCAAGTACAGTGTATTGGACTGAAGAGAAGCTCCTGTTTTACTTAGTTTTCAATCCTGAGTTGAACTAGATATGCCCCGATTGTGTAGGAAGCACAGTTCTTTTGTTCTGAGCTAGCTCACTGTACTGGCCCTATAGGAAACCGAGTAGAGTGCAAGAATGCCCGTTTCTCAAAAGCAGAGTGTTTTTCTTGCATGGCACACTAGGGTTCAGTTAAACTTCCTAAACGGAGTTGAATTATGCTCAGTTTCAAGTTCTAGCAGCAAGAGTTCATTCAGGCTAAGAATAGCATTCTTGTGCTATTCTGGCCATACACAGTGCAAATAGCATTCGCGTCTGTTCCCAGCAAGTACAGTGTATTGGACTGAAGAGAAGCTCCTGTTTTACTTAGTTTCCAATACTGAGTTGAACTAGATATGCCCCGTTTGTGTATGAAGCACAGTTCTTTTGTTCTGAGGTAGCTCACTGTACTGGCCCTATAGGAAACACAGTAGAGTGCAAGAATGCCCATTTCTCAAAAGCAGAGTGTTTTTCTTGCATGGCACACTAGGGTTCAGTTAAACTTCCTAAAAGGAGTTGAATCACGTTCAGTTTCAAGTTCTAGCAGCAAGGGTTCATTCAGGCTAAGAACAGCACTCTTGTGCTATTCTGGCCATACACAGTGCTAATAGCATTCGCGTCTCTTCCCAGCAAGTACAGTGTATTGGATGGAAGAGAAGCTCCTGTTTTACTTAGTTTCCATTCCTGAGTTGAAATAGATATGCCCCGTTTGTGTAGGAATCACAGTTCTTTTGTTCTGATCTAGCTCACTGTACTGGCCCTATATGAAACACAGTAGAGTGCAAGAATGCCCGTTTCTCAAAAGCAGAGTGTTTTTCTTGCATGGCACACTAGGGTTCAGTTAAACTTCCTAAACGGAGTTGAATCACGTTCAGTTTCAAGTTCTAGCAGCAAGGGTTCATTCCGGCTAAAACAGCACTCTTGTGCTATTCTGTCCATACACAGTGCAAATAGCATTCGCGTCTGTTCCCAGCAAGTACAGTGTATTGGACTGAAGAGAAGCTCCTGTTTTACTTACTTTCCAATCCTGAGTTGAACTAGATATGCCCCGTTTGTGTAGGCAGCACGGTTCCTTTGTTCTGCGGTAGCTCACTGTACTGGCCCTATAGGAAACACAGTAGAGTGCAAGAATGCCCGTTTCTCAAAAGCAGAGTGTTTTTCTTGCATGGCACACTAGGGTTCAGTTAAACTTCCTAAACGGAGTTGAATCACGTTCAGTTTCAAGTTCTAGCAGCAAGGGTTCATTCAGGCTAAGAACAGCACACTTGTGCTATTCTGGCCATACACAGTGCAAATATCATTCACGTCTGTTCCCAGCAAGTACAGTCTATTGGACTAAAGAGAAGCACCTGTTTTACTTAGTTTCCAATCCTGAGTTGAACTAGATATGCCCCGTTTGTGTAGGAAGCACAGTTCTTTTGTTCTGAGCTAGCTCACTGTACTGGACCTATAGGAAACTCTGTAGAGGGCAGGAATGCCCGTTTCTCAAAAGCAGAGTGTTTTTCTTGTATGGCACACTAGGGTTCAGTTAAACTTCCTAAATGGAGTTGAATCACGTTCAGTTTCAAGTTCTAGCAGCAAGGGTTCACAGGCTAACAACAGCACTCTTGTGCTATTCTGGGCATACACAGTGCAAATAGCATTCGCGTCTGTTCCCAGCAAGTACAGTGTATTGGACTGAAGAGAAGCTCCTGTTTTACTTAGTTTCCAATCCGGAGTTGAACAAGTTATGCAACGTTTTTGTAGGAAGCACAGTTCTTTTGTTCTGAGCTAGCTCACTGTACTGGCCCTATTGGAAACACAGTAGAGTGCAAGAATGCCCGATTCTCAAAGGTAGAGTGTTTTTCTTGCATGGCACACTAGGGTTCAGTTAAACTTCCTAAACGGAGTTGAATCACTTTCAGTTTCAAGTTCTAGCAGCAAGGGTTCATTCAGGATAGGAACAGCACTCTTGTGCTATTCTGGCCATACACAGTGCAAATAGCATTCGTGTCTGTTCCCAGCAAGTACAGTGTATTGGACTGAAGAGAAGCTCCTGTTTTACTTAGTTTCCAATCCTGAGTTGAACGAGATATGCCCCGTTTGGGTAAGCAGCACGGTTCTTTTTTTCTGAGCTAGCTCACTGTACTGGCCCTATAGGAAACACAGTAGAGTGCAAGAATGCCCGATTCTCAAAAGCTGAGTGTTTTTCTTGCATGGCACACAAGGGTTCAGTTAAACTTCCTAAACGGAACTGAATCACGTTCAGTTTCAAGTTCTAGCAGCAAGGGTTCATTCAGGCTAAGAACAGCACTATTGTGCCATTTTGGCCATTCACTGTACAAATAGCATTTGCGTCTGTTCCCAGCAAGTACAGTGTATTGGAATGAAGAGAAGCTCCTGTTTTATTTAGTTTCCAATCCTGAGTTGAACTAGATATGTCCCGTTTGTGTAGGAAGCACGGTTCTTTTGTTCTGAGCTAGCTCACTGTACTGGCCCTATAGGAAAAACAGTAGAGTGCAAGAATGCCCGTTTCTCAAAAGCAGAGTGTTTTTCTTGCATGGCTCACTTGGGTTCAGTTAAACTTCCTAAACGGAGTTGAATCACGTTCACTTTCAAGTTCAAGCAGCAAGTGTTCATTCAGGCTAAGAACAGCACTCTTGTGCTATTCTGGCCATACACAGTGCCACCAGCATTCGCGTCTGTTCCCAGCAAGTACAGTGTATTGGACTGAAGAGAAGCTCCTGTTTTACTTAGTTTCCAATCCTGAGTTGAACTACATATGCCCCGTTTGTGTAGGAAGCAGAGTTCTTTTGTTCTGAGCTAGCTCACTGTACTGGCCCTATAGGAAACACAATAGAGTGCAAGAATGCCCGTTTCTCAAAAGCAGAGTGTTTTTCTTGCATGGCACACTAGGGTTCAGTTAAACTTCCTAAACGAAGTTGAATCATGTTCAGTTTCAAGTTCAAGCAGCAAGGGTTCATTCAGGCTAAGAACAGCACTCTTGTGCTGTTCTGGCCATATACAGTGCAAATAGCATTCTCGTCTGTTCCCAGCAAGTACAGTTTATTGGACTGAAGAGAAGCTCCTGTTTTACTTAGTTTCCAATCCTGAGTTGAACTAGATATGCCCCGTTTGTGTAGGAAGCACGGTTCTTTTGTTCTGAGCTAGCTCACTGTACTGGCCCTATTGGAAACACAGTAGAGTGCAAGAATGCCCGTTTCTCAAAAGCACAGTGTTTTTCTTGCATGGCAACTAGGGTTCAGTTAAACTTCCTAAACAGAGTTGAATCACGTTCAGTTTCAAGTTCTGTCAGCAAGGGTTCATTCAGGCTAAGAACAGCACTCTTGTGCTATTCTGGCCATACACAGTGCAAATAGCATTCGCGTCTGTTACCAGCAAGTACAGTGTATTGGACTGAAGAGAAACTCCTGTTTTACTTAGTTTCCTATCCTGAGTTGAACTAGATATGCCCCGTTTGTGTAGTCAGCACGGTTCTTTTTTTCTGAGCTAGCTCACTGTACTGGCCCTATAGGAAACACAGTAGAGTGCAAGAATGCCCGTTTCTCAAAAGCAGAGTGTTTTTCTTGCATGGCTCACTTGGGTTCATTTAAACTTCTTAAACGGAGTTGAATCACGTTCAGTTTCAAGTTCTAGCAGCAAGGGTTCATTCAGGCTAAGAACAGCACTCTTGTGCTATTCTGGCCATACACAGTGCAACCAGCATTCGCGTCTGTTCCCGGCAAGTACAGTGTATTGGACTGAAGAGAAGCTCCTGTTTTACTTAGTTTCCAATCCTGAGTTGAACTAGATATGCCCCGTTTGTGTAGGAAGCACAGTTCTCTTGTTCTGAGCTAGCTCACTCTACTGGCCCTATAGGAAACACAGTAGAGTGCAAGAGTGCCTGTTTCTCAAAAGCAGAGTGTTTTTCTTGTAAGGCCGACTGGGGTTCAATACAACATCCTAAACGGAGTTGATTCACATTGAGTTTCAAGTTCTAGCATTAAGTGTTAATTCAGGTTAAGAACACCACTATTGTGCTATTCTGGCCATAAACAGTGCAAATAGCAATCACGTCTGTTCCCATCAAATACAGTGTATTGGACTGAAGAGAAGCTCCTGTTTTAATTAGTTTCCAATCCTGAGGTGAACTAGATATGCCTCGTTTGTGTGGGCAGCACGGTTCTTTTTTTCTGAGCTAGCTCACTGTACTGGCCCTATAGGAAACACAGTAGAGTGCAAGAATGCCGTTTCTCAGAAGCAGAGTGTTTTTCGTGCATGGCACACTAGGGTTCAGATAAACTTCCTAAACGGAATTGAATCACGTTCAGTTTCAAGTTCTAGCAGCAAGGGTTCATTCAGGCTAAGAACAGCACTATTGTGCTATTCTGGCCATTCACAGTGCAAATAGCATTCGCGTATGTTCCCAGCAAGTACAGTGTATTGGACTGAAGAGAAGCTCCTGTTTTACTTAGTTTCCAATCCTGAGTTGAACTACATATGCCCCGTTTGTGTAGGAAGCAGAGTTCTTTTGTTCTGAGCTAGCTCACTGTACTGGCCCTATAGGAAACACAATAGAGTGCAAGAATGCCCGTTTCTCAAAAGCAGAGTGTTTTTCTTGCATGGCACACTAGGGTTCAGTTAAACTTCCTAAACGATGTTGAATCACGTTCAGTTTCAAGTTCAAGCAGCAAGGGTTCATTCAGGCTAAGAACAGCACTCTTGTGCTGTTCTGGCCATATACAGTGCAAATAGCATTCTCGTCTGTTCCCAGCAAGTACAGTTTATTGGACTGAAGAGAAGCTCCTGTTTTACTTAGTTTCCAATCCTGAGTTGAACTAGATATGCCCCGTTTGTGTTGGAAGCACGGTTCTTTTGTTCTGAGCTAGCTCACTGTACTGGCCCTATTGGAAACACAGTAGAGTGCAAGAATGCCCGTTTCTCAAAAGCACAGTGTTTTTCTTGCATGGCAACTAGGGTTCAGTTAAACTTCCTAAACGGAGTTGAATCACGTTCAGTTTCAAGTTCTGTCAGCAAGGGTTCATTCAGGCTAAGAACAGCACTCTTGTGCTATTCTGGCCATACACAGTGCAAATAGCATTCGCGTCTGTTCCCAGCAATTACAGTGTATTGGACTGAAGAGAAGCTCCTGTTTTACTTAGTTTCCTATCCTGAGTTGAACTAGATATGCCCCGTTTGTGTAGGCAGCACGGTTCTTTTTTTCTGAGCTAGCTCACTGTACTGGCCCTATAGGAAACACAGTAGAGTGCAAGAATGCACGTTTCTCAGAAGCAGAGTGTTTTTCGTGCATGGCACACTAGGGTTCAGTTAAACTTCCTAAACGGAATTGAATCACGTTCAATTTCAAGTTCTAGCAGCAAGAGTTCATTCAGGCTAAGAACAGCACTATTGTGCTATTCTGGCCATTCACAGTGCAAATAGCATTTGCGTCTGTTCCCAGCAAGTACAGTGTATTGGACTGAAGAGAAGCTCCTGTTTTACTTAGTTTCCAATCCTGAGTTGAACTATATATGCCCCGTTTGTGTAGGAAGCACGGTTCTTTTGTTCTGAGCTAGCTCACTGTACTGGCCTTATAGGAAACACAGTAGAGTGCAAGAATGCCCGTTTCTCAGAAGCAGAGTGTTTTTCGTGCATGGCACACTAGGGTTCAGTTAAACTTCCTAAACGGAATTGAATCACATTCAGTTTCAAGTTCTAGCAGCAAGGGTTCATTCAGGCTAAGAACAGCACTCTTGTGCTATTCTGGCCATACACAGTGCAACCAGCATTCGCGTCTGTTCCCAGCAAGTACAGTGTATTGGCCTGAAGAGAAGCTCCTGTTTTACTTAGTTTCCAATCCTGAGTTGAACTAGGTATGCACCGTTTGTGTAGGCAGCACGGTTCTTTTGTTCTGAGCTAGCTCACTGTACTGGCCCTATAGGAAACACAGTAGAGTGCAAGAATGCCCGTTTCTCAGAAGCAGAGTGTTTTTCTTGCATGGTACACTAGGGTTCAGTTAAACTTCCTAAACGGAGTTGAATCACGTTCTGTTTCAAGTTCTAGCAGCAAGGGTTCATTCAGGCTAAGAAGAGCACTCTTGTGCTATTCTGGCCATACACAGTGCAACCAGCATTCGCGTCTGTTCCCAGCAAGTACAGTGTATTGGACTGAAGAGAAGCTCCTGTTTTACTTAGTTTCCAATCCTGAGTTGAACTAGATATGCCCCGTTTGTGTAGGAAGCAGAGTTCTTTTGGTCTGAGCTAGCTCACTGTACTGGCCCTATAGGAAACACAATAGAGTGCAAGAATGCCCGTTTCTCAAAAGCAGAGTGTTTTTCTTGCATGGCACACTAGGGTTCAGTTAAACTTCCTAAACGGAATTGAATCACGTTCAGTTTCAAGTTCTAGCAGCAAGGGTTCATTCAGGCTAAGAACAGCACTCTTGTGCTATTCTGGCCATACACAGTGCAACCAGCATTCGCGTCTGTTCCCAGCAAGTACAGTGTATTGGACTGAAGAGAAGCTCCTGTTTTACTTAGTTTCCAATCCTGAGTTGAACTAGATATGCACCGTTTGTGTAGGCAGCACGGTTCTTTTGTTCTGAGCTAGCTCACTCTACTGGCCCTATAGGAAACACAGTAGAGTGCAAGAATGCCCGTTTCTCAGAAGCAGAGTGTTTTTCTTGCATGGCACACTAGGGTTCAGTTAAACTTCCTAAACGGAGTTGAATCACGTTCAGTTTCAAGTTCTAGCAGCAAGGGTTCATTCAGGCTAAGAAGAGCACTCTTCTGCTATTCTGGCCATACACAGTGCAACCAGCATTCGCGTCTGTTCCCAGCAAGTACAGTGTATTGGACTGAAGAGAAGCTCCTGTTTTACTTAGTTTCCAATCCTGAGTTGAACTAGATATGCCCCGTTTGTGTAGGAAGCAGAGTTCTTTTGGTCTGAGCTAGCTCACTGTACTGGCCCTACAGGAAACACAATAGAGTGCAAGAATGCCCGTTTCTCAAAAGCAGAGTGTTTTTCTTGCATGGCACACTAGGGTTCAGTTAAACTTCCTAAACGGAATTGAATCACGTTCAGTTTCAAGTTCTAGCAGCAAGGGTTCATTCAGGCTAAGAACAGCACTCTTGTGCTATTCTGGCCATACACAGTGCAAATAGCATTCGCGTCTGTTTCCAGCAAGTACAGTGTATTGGACTGAAGAGAAGCTCCTGTTTTACTTAGTTTCCAATCCTGAGTTGAACTAGATATGCCCAGTTTGTATAGGATGCACAGTTCTTTTGTTCTGAGCTAGCTCACTGTACTGGCCATATAGGAAACACAGTAGAGTACAAGAATGCCCGTTTCTCAAAAGCAGAGTGTTTTTCTTGCATGGCACGCTAGGTTTCAGTTAAACTTCCTAAATGGAGTTGAATCACGTTCAGGTTCAAGTTCTGTCAGCAAGGGTTCATTCAGGCTAAGAACAGCACTCTTGTGCTATTCTGGCCATACACAGTGCAAATAGCATTCGCGTCTCTTCCCAGCATGTACAGTGTATTGGACTGAAGAGAAGCTCCTGTTTTACTTAGTTTCCAATCCTGAGTTGAACTAGATATGCCCCGTTTGTGTAGGAAGCACAGTTCTCTTGTTCTGAGCTAGCTCACTGTACTGGCCCTATAGGAAACACAGTAGAGTGCAAGAGTTCCTGTTTCTCAAAAGCAGAGTGTTTTTCTTGTAAGGCAGACTGGGGTTCAATACAACTTCCTAAACGGAGTTGATTCACATTGAGTTTCAAGTTCTAGCATTAAGTGTTAATTCAGGTTAAGAACACCACTATTGTGCTATTCTGGCCATAAACAGTGCAAATAGCAATCGCGTCTGTTCCCAGCAAGTACAGTGTATTGGACTGAAGAGAATCTCCTGTTTTACTTAGTTTCCAATCCTGAGTTGAACTAGATATGCCCCGTTTGTGTAGGAAGCACGGTTCTTTTGTTCTGAGCTAGCTCACTGTACTGGCCCTATTGGAAACACAGTAGAGTGCAAGAATGCCCGTTTCTCAAGAGCACAGTGTTTTTCTTGCATGGCAACTAGGGTTCAGTTAAACTACCTAAACAGAGTTGAATCACGTTCAGTTTCAAGTTCTGTCAGCAAGTGTTCATTCAGGCTAAGAACAGCACTCTTGTGCTATTCTGGCCATACACAGTGCAAATAGCATTCGTGTCTGTTCCCAGCAAGTACAGTGTATTGGACTGAAGAGAAGCTCCTGTTTTACTTAGTTTCCTATCCTGAGTTGAACTAGATATGCCCCGTTTGTGTAGGAAGCAGAGTTCTTTTGTTCTGAGCTAGCTCACTGTACTGGCCCTATAGGAAACACAGTAGAGTGCAAGAATGCCCGTTTCTCAGAAGCAGAGTGTTTTTCGTGCATGGCACACTAGGGTTCAGTTAAACTTCCTAAACGGAATTGAATCACGTTCAGTTTCAAGTTCTAGCAGCAAGGGTTCATTCAGGCTAAGAACAGCACTATTGTGCTATTCTGGCCATTCACAGTGCAACCAGCATTCGCGTCTGTTCCCAGCAAGTACAGTGTATTGGACTGAAGAGAAGCTCCTGTTTTACTTAGTTTCCAATCCTGAGTTGAACTAGATATGCCCCGTTTGTGTAAGAAGCATGGTTCTTTTGTTCTGAGCTAGCTCACTGTACTGGCCTTATAGGAAACACAGTAGAGTGCAAGAATGCCCGTTTCTCAAAAGCAGAGTGTTTTTCTTGCATGGCTCACTTGGGTTCAGTTAAACTTCTTAAACGGAGTTGAATCACGTTCAGTTTCAAGTTCTAGCAGCAAGGGTTCATTCAGGCTAAGAACAGCACTCTTGTGCTATTCTGGCCATACACAGTGCAACCAGCATTCGCGTCTGTTCCCGGCAAGTACAGTGTATTGGACTGAAGAGAAGCTCCTGTTTTACTTAGTTTCCAATCCTGAGTTGAACTAGATATGTCCCGTTTGTGTAGGAAGCACAGTTCTCTTGTTCTGAGCTAGCTCACTGTACTGGCCCTATAGGAAACACAGTAGAGTGCAAGAGTGCCTGTTTCTCAAAAGCAGAGTGTTTTTCTTGTAAGGCCGACTGGGGTTCAATACAACTTCCTAAACGGAGTTGATTCACATTGAGTTTCAAGTTCTAGCATTAAGTGTTAATTCAGGTTAAGAACACCACTATTGTGCTATTCTGGCCATAAACAGTGCAAATAGCAATCGCGTCTGTTCCCAGCAAATACAGTGTATTGGACTGAAGAGAAGCTCCTGTTTTACTTAGTTTCCAATCCTGAGGTGAACTAGATATGCCTCGTTTGTGTAGGCAGCACGGTTCTTTTTTTCTGAGCTAGCTCACTGTACTGGCCCTATAGGAAACACAGTAGAGTGCAAGAATGCCCGTTTCTCAGAAGCAGAATGTTTTTCGTGCATGGCACACTAGGGTTCAGTTAAACTTCCTAAACGGAATTGAATCACGTTCAGTTTCAAGTTCTAGCAGCAAGGGTTCATTCAGGCTAAGAACAGCACTATTGTGCTATTCTGGCCATTCACAGTGCAAATAGCATTCGTGTCTGTTCCCAGCAAGTACAGTGTATTGGACTGAAGAGAAGCTCCTGTTTTACTTAGTTTCCAATCCTGAGTTGAACTAGATATGCCCCGTTTGTGTAAGAAGCACGGTTCTTTTGTTCTGAGCTAGCTCACTGTACTGGCCTTATAGGAAACACAGTAGAGTGCAAGAATGCCCGTTTCTCAAAAGCAGAGTGTTTTTCTTGCATGGCTCACTTGGGTTCAGTTAAACTTGTTAAACGGAGTTCAATCACGTTCAGTTTCAAGTTCTAGCAGCAAGGGTTCATTCAGGCTAAGAACAGCACTCTTGTGCTATTCTGGCCATACACAGTGCAACCAGCATTCGCGTCTGTTCCCAGCAAGTACAGGGTATTGGCCTGAAGAGAAGCTCCTGTTTTACTTAGTTTCCAATCCTGAGTTGAACTAGGTATGCACCGTTTGTGTAGGCAGCACGGTTCTTTTGTTCTGAGCTAGCTCACTGTACTGGCCCTATAGGAAACACAGTAGAGTGCAAGAATGCCCGTTTCTCAGAAGCAGAGTGTTTTTCTTGCATGGCACACTAGGGTTCAGTTAAACTTCCTAAACGGAGTTGAATCACGTTCTGTTTCAAGTTCTAGCAGCAAGGGTTCATTCAGGCTAAGAAGAGCACTCTTGTGCTATTCTGGCCATACACAGTGCAACCAGCATTCGCGTCTGTTCCCAGCAAGTACAGTGTATTGGACTGAAGAGAAGCTCCTGTTTTACTTAGTTTCCAATCCTGAGTTGAACTAGATATGCCCCGTTTGTGTAGGAAGCAGAGTTCTTTTGGTCTGAGCTAGCTCACTGTACTGGCCCTATAGGAAACACAATAGAGTGCAAGAATGCCCGTTTCTCAAAAGCAGAGTGTTTTTCTTGCATGGCACACTAGGGTTCAGTTAAACTTCCTAAACGGAATTGAATCACGTTCAGTTTCAAGTTCTAGCAGCAAGGGTTCATTCAGGCTAAGAACAGCACTCTTGTGCTATTCTGGCCATACACAGTGCAACCAGCATTCGCGTCTGTTCCCAGCAAGTACAGTGTATTGGACTGAAGAGAAGCTCCTGTTTTACTTAGTTTCCAATCCTGAGTTGAACTAGATATGCACCGTTTGTGTAGGCAGCACGGTTCTTTTGTTCTGAGCTAGCTCACTGTACTGGCCCTATAGGAAACACAGTATAGTGCAAGAATGCCCGTTTCTCAAAAGCAGAGTGTTTTTCTTGCATGGCACACTAGGGTTCAGTTAAACTTCCTAAACGGAGTTGAATCACGTTCAGTTTCAAGTTCTAGCAGCAAGGGTTCATTCAGGCTAAGAACAGCACTCTTGTGCTATTCTGGCCATACACAGTGCAAATAGCATTCTCGTCTGTTTCCAGCAAGTACAGTGTATTGGACTGAAGAGAAGCTCCTGTTTTACTTAGTTTCCAATCCTGAGTTGAACTAGATATGCCCCGTTTGTATAGGATGCACAGTTCTTTTGTTCTGAGCTAGCTCACTGTACTGGCCATATAGGAAACACAGTAGAGTACAAGAATGCCCGTTTCTCAAAAGCAGAGTGTTTTTCTTGCATGGCACGCTAGGTTTCAGTTAAACTTCCTAAATGGAGTTGAATCACGTTCAGGTTCAAGTTCTGTCAGCAAGGGTTCATTCAGGCTAAGAACAGCACTCTTGTGCTCCTCTGGCCATACACAGTGCAAATAGCATTCGCGTCTGTTCCCAGCATGTACAGTGTATTGGACTGAAGAGAAGCTCCTGTTTTACTTAGTTTCCAATCCTGAGTTGAACTAGATATGCCCCGTTTGTGTAGGAAGCACAGTTCTCTTGTTCTGAGCTAGCTCACTGTAATGGCCCTATAGGAAACACAGTAGAGTGCAAGAGTTCCTGTTTCTCAAAAGCAGAGTGTTTTTCTTGTAAGGCCGACTGGGGTTCAATACAACTTCCTAAACGGAGTTGATTCACATTGAGTTTCAAGTTCTAGCATTAAGTGTTAATTCAGGTTAAGAACACCACTATTGTGCTATTCTGGCCATAAACAGTGCAAATAGCAATCGCGTCTGTTCCCAGCAAATACAGTGTATTGGACTGAAGAGAAGCTCCTGTTTTACTTAGTTTCCAATCCTGAGGTGAACTAGATATGCCTCGTTTGTGTAGGCAGCACGGTTCTTTTTTTCTGAGCTAGCTCACTGTACTGGCCCTATAGGAAACACAGTAGAGTGCAAGAATGCCCGTTTCTCAGAAGCAGAATGTTTTTCGTGCATGGCACACTAGGGTTCAGTTAAACTTCCTAAACGGAATTGAATCACGTTCAGTTTCAAGTTCTAGCAGCAAGGGTTCATTCAGGCTAAGAACAGCACTATTGTGCTATTCTGGCCATTCACAGTGCAAATAGCATTCGTGTCTGTTCCCAGCAAGTACAGTGTATTGGACTGAAGAGAAGCTCCTGTTTTACTTAGTTTCCAATCCTGAGTTGAACTAGATATGCCCCGTTTGTGTAAGAAGCACGGTTCTTTTGTTCTGAGCTAGCTCACTGTACTGGCCTTATAGGAAACACAGTAGAGTGCAAGAATGCCCGTTTCTCAAAAGCAGAGTGTTTTTCTTGCATGGCTCACTTGGGTTCAGTTAAACTTGTTAAACGGAGTTCAATCACGTTCAGTTTCAAGTTCTAGCAGCAAGGGTTCATTCAGGCTAAGAACAGCACTCTTATGCTATTCTGGCCATACACAGTGCAACCAGCATTCGCGTCTGTTCCCAGCAAGTACAGGGTATTGGCCTGAAGAGAAGCTCCTGTTTTACTTAGTTTCCAATCCTGAGTTGAACTAGGTATGCACCGTTTGTGTAGGCAGCACGGTTCTTTTGTTCTGAGGTAGCTCACTGTACTGGCCCTATAGGAAACACAGTAGAGTGCAAGAATGCCCGTTTCTCAGAAGCAGAGTGTTTTTCTTGCATGGCACACTAGGGTTCAGTTAAACTTCCTAAACGGAGTTGAATCACGTTCTGTTTCAAGTTCTAGCAGCAAGGGTTCATTCAGGCTAAGAAGAGCACTCTTGTGCTATTCTGGCCATACACAGTGCAACCAGCATTCGCGTCTGTTCCCAGCAAGTACAGTGTATTGGACTGAAGAGAAGCTCCTGTTTTATTTAGTTTCCAATCCTGAGTTGAACTAGATATGCCCCGTTTGTGTAGGAAGCAGAGTTCTTTTGGTCTGAGCTAGCTCACTGTACTGGCCCTATAGGAAACACTATAGAGTGCAAGAATGCCCGTTTCTCAAAAGCACAGTGTTTTTCTTGCATGGCACACTAGGGTTCAGTTAAACTTCCTAAACGGAATTGAATCACGTTCAGTTTCAAGTTCTAGCAGCAAGGGTTCATTCAGGCTAAGAACAGCACTCTTGTGCTATTCTGGCCATACACAGTGCAAATAGCATTCTCGTCTGTTTCCAGCAAGTACAGTGTATTGGACTGAAGAGAAGCTCCTGTTTTACTTAGTTTCCAATCCTGAGTTGAACTAGATATGCCCCGTTTGTATAGGATGCACAGTTCTTTTGTTCTGAGCTAGCTCACTGTACTGGCCATAGAGGAAACACAGTAGAGTACAAGAATGCCCGTTTCTCAAAAGCAGAGTGTTTTTCTTGCATGGCACGCTAGGTTTCAGTTAAACTTCCTAAATGGAGTTGAATCACGTTCAGGTTCAAGTTCTGTCAGCAAGGGTTCATTCAGGCTAAGAACAGCACTCTTGTGCTCCTCTGGCCATACACAGTGCAAATAGCATTCGCGTCTGTTCCCAGCATGTACAGTGTATTGGACTGAAGAGAAGCTCCTGTTTTACTTAGTTTCCAATCCTGAGTTGAACTAGATATGCCCCGTTTGTGTAGGAAGCACAGTTCTCTTGTTCTGAGCTAGCTCACTGTAATGGCCCTATAGGAAACACAGTAGAGTGCAAGAGTTCCTGTTTCTCAAAAGCAGAGTGTTTTTCTTGTAAGGCCGACTGGGGTTCAATACAACTTCCTAAACGGAGTTGATTCACATTGAGTTTCAAGTTCTAGCATTAAGTGTTAATTCAGGTTAAGAACACCACTATTGTGCTATTCTGGCCATAAACAGTGCAAATAGCAATCGCGTCTGTTCCCAGCAAATACAGTGTATTGGACTGAAGAGAAGCTCCTGTTTTACTTAGTTTCCAATCCTGAGGTGAACTAGATATGCCTCGTTTGTGTAGGCAGCACGGTTCTTTTTTTCTGAGCTAGCTCACTGTACTGGCCCTATAGGAAACACAGTAGAGTGCAAGAATGCCCGTTTCTCAGAAGCAGAATGTTTTTCGTGCATGGCACACTAGGGTTCAGTTAAACTTCCTAAACGGAATTGAATCACGTTCAGTTTCAAGTTCTAGCAGCAAGGGTTCATTCAGGCTAAGAACAGCACTATTGTGCTATTCTGGCCATTCACAGTGCAAATAGCATTCGTGTCTGTTCCCAGCAAGTACAGTGTATTGGACTGAAGAGAAGCTCCTGTTTTACTTAGTTTCCAATCCTGAGTTGAACTAGATATGCCCCGTTTGTGTAAGAAGCACGGTTCTTTTGTTCTGAGCTAGCTCACTGTACTGGCCTTATAGGAAACACAGTAGAGTGCAAGAATGCCCGTTTCTCAAAAGCAGAGTGTTTTTCTTGCATGGCTCACTTGGGTTCAGTTAAACTTGTTAAACGGAGTTCAATCACGTTCAGTTTCAAGTTCTAGCAGCAAGGGTTCATTCAGGCTAAGAACAGCACTCTTGTGCTATTCTGGCCATACACAGTGCAACCAGCATTCGCGTCTGTTCCCAGCAAGTACAGGGTATTGGCCTGAAGAGAAGCTCCTGTTTTACTTAGTTTCCAATCCTGAGTTGAACTAGGTATGCACCGTTTGTGTAGGCAGCACGGTTCTTTTGTTCTGAGCTAGCTCACTGTACTGGCCCTATAGGAAACACAGTAGAGTGCAAGAATGCCCGTTTCTCAGAAGCAGAGTGTTTTTCTTGCATGGCACACTAGGGTTCAGTTAAACTTCCTAAACGGAGTTGAATCACGTTCTGTTTCAAGTTCTAGCAGCAAGGGTTCATTCAGGCTAAGAAGAGCACTCTTGTGCTATTCTGGCCATACACAGTGCAACCAGCATTCGCGTCTGTTCCCAGCAAGTACAGTGTATTGGACTGAAGAGAAGCTCCTGTTTTACTTAGTTTCCAATCCTGAGTTGAACTAGATATGCCCCGTTTGTGTAGGAAGCAGAGTTCTTTTGGTCTGAGCTAGCTCACTGTACTGGCCCTATAGGAAACACAATAGAGTGCAAGAATGCCCGTTTCTCAAAAGCAGAGTGTTTTTCTTGCATGGCACACTAGGGTTCAGTTAAACTTCCTAAACGGAATTGAATCACGTTCAGTTTCAAGTTCTAGCAGCAAGGGTTCATTCAGGCTAAGAACAGCACTCTTGTGCTATTCTGGCCATACACAGTGCAACCAGCATTCGCGTCTGTTCCCAGCAAGTACAGTGTATTGGACTGAAGAGAAGCTCCTGTTTTACTTAGTTTCCAATCCGGAGTTGAACTAGATATGCACCGTTTGTGTAGGAAGCACGGTTCTTTTGTTCTGAGCTAGCTCACTGTACTGGCCCTATAGGAAACACAGTAGAGTGCAAGAATGCCCGTTTCTCAGAAGCAGAGTGTTTTTCTTGCATGGCACACTAGGGTTCAGTTAAACTTCCTAAACGGAGTTGAATCACGTTCAGTTTCAAGTTCTAGCAGCAAGGGTTCATTCAGGCTAAGAAGAGCACTCTTGTGCTATTCTGGCCATACACAGTGCAACCAGCATTCGCGTCTGTTCCCAGCAAGTACAGTGTATTGGACTGAAGAGAAGCTCCTGTTTTACTTAGTTTCCAATCCTGAGTTGAACTAGATATGCCCCGTTTGTGTAGGAAGCAGAGTTCTTTTGGTCTGAGCTAGCTCACTGTACTGGCCCTATAGGAAACACTATAGAGTGCAAGAATGCCCGTTTCTCAAAAGCACAGTGTTTTTCTTGCATGGCACACTAGGGTTCAGTTAAACTTCCTAAACGGAATTGAATCACGTTCAGTTTCAAGTTCTAGCAGCAAGGGTTCATTCAGGCTAAGAACAGCACTCTTGTGCTATTCTGGCCATACACAGTGCAAATAGCATTCGCGTCTGTTTCCAGCAAGTACAGTGTATTGGACTGAAGAGAAGCTCCTGTTTTACTTAGTTTCCAATCCTGAGTTGAACTAGATATGCCCCGTTTGTATAGGATGCACAGTTCTTTTGTTCTGAGCTAGCTCACTGTACTGGCCATATAGGAAACACAGTAGAGTACAAGAATGCCCGTTTCTCAAAAGCAGAGTGTTTTTCTTGCATGGCACGCTAGGTTTCAGTTAAACTTCCTAAATGGAGTTGAATCACGTTCAGGTTCAAGTTCTGTCAGCAAGGGTTCATTCAGGCTAAGAACAGCACTCTTGTGCTCCTCTGGCCATACACAGTGCAAATAGCATTCGCGTCTGTTCCCAGCATGTACAGTGTATTGGACTGAAGAGAAGCTCCTGTTTTACTTAGTTTCCAATCCTGAGTTGAACTAGATATGCCCCGTTTGTGTAGGAAGCACAGTTCTCTTGTTCTGAGCTAGCTCACTGTAATGGCCCTATAGGAAACACAGTAGAGTGCAAGAGTTCCTGTTTCTCAAAAGCAGAGTGTTTTTCTTGTAAGGCCGACTGGGGTTCAATACAACTTCCTAAACGGAGTTGATTCACATTGAGTTTCAAGTTCTAGCATTAAGTGTTAATTCAGGTTAAGAACACCACTATTGTGCTATTCTGGCCATAAACAGTGCAAATAGCAATCGCGTCTGTTCCCAGCAAATACAGTGTATTGGACTGAAGAGAAGCTCCTGTTTTACTTAGTTTCCAATCCTGAGGTGAACTAGATATGCCTCCTTTGTGTAGGCAGCACGGTTCTTTTTTTCTGAGCTAGCTCACTGTACTGGCCCTATAGGAAACACAGTAGAGTGCAAGAATGCCCGTTTCTCAGAAGCAGAGTGTTTTTCGTGCATGGCACACTAGGGTTCAGTTAAACTTCCTAAACGGAATTGAATCACGTTCAGTTTCAAGTTCTAGCAGCAAGGGTTCATTCAGGCTAAGAACAGCACTATTGTGCTATTCTGGCCATTCACAGTGCAAATAGCATTCGTGTCTGTTCCCAGCAAGTACAGTGTATTGGACTGAAGAGAAGCTTCTGTTTTACTTAGTTTCCAATCCTGAGTTGAACTAGATATGCCCCGTTTGTGTAGGAAGCACGGTTCTTTTGTTCTGAGCTAGCTCACTGTACTGGCCTTATAGGAAACACAGTAGAGTGCAAGAATGCCCGTTTCTCAAAAGCAGAGTGTTTTTCTTGCATGGCTCACTTGGGTTCAGTTAAACTTCTTAAACGGAGTTGAATCACGTTCAGTTTCAAGTTCTAGCAGCAAGGGTTCATTCAGGCTAAGAACAGCACTCTTGTGCTATTCTGGCCATACACAGTGCAACCAGCATTCGCGTCTGTTCCCAGCAAGTACAGTGTATTGGCCTGAAGAGAAGCTCCTGTTTTACTTAGTTTCCAATCCTGAGTTGAACTAGGTATGCACCGTTTGTGTAGGCAGCACGGTTCTTTTGTTCTGAGCTAGCTCACTGTACTGGCCCTATAGGAAACACAGTAGAGTGCAAGAATGCCCGTTTCTCTAAAGCAGAGTGTTTTTCTTGCATGGCACACTAGGGTTCAGTTAAACTTCCTAAACGGAGTTGAATCACTTTCTGTTTCAAGTTCTAGCAGCAAGGGTTCATTCAGGCTAAGAAGAGCACTCTTGTGCTATTCTGGCCATACACAGTGCAACCAGCATTCGCGTCTGTTCCCAGCAAGTACAGTGTATTGGACTGAAGAGAAGCTCCTGTTTTACTTAGTTTCCAATCCTGAGTTGAACTAGATATGCCCCGTTTGTGTAGGAAGCAGAGTTCTTTTGGTCTGAGCTAGCTCACTGTACTGGCCCTACAGGAAACACAATAGAGTGCAAGAATGCCCGTTTCTCAAAAGCAGAGTGTTTTTCTTGCATGGCACACTAGGGTTCAGTTAAACTTCCTAAACGGAATTGAATCACGTTCAGTTTCAAGTTCTAGCAGCAAGGGTTCATTCAGGCTAAGAACAGCACTCTTGTGCTATTCTGGCCATACACAGTGCAACCAGCATTCGCGTCTGTTCCCAGCAAGTAGAGTGTATTGGACTGAAGAGAAGCTCCTGTTTTACTTAGTTTCCAATCCTGAGTTGAACTAGATATGCACCGTTTGTGTAGGCAGCACGGTTCTTTTGTTCTGAGCTAGCTCACTGTACTGGCCATATAGGAAACACAGTAGAGTACAAGAATGCCCGTTACTCAAAAGCAGAGTGTTTTTCTTGCATGGCACGCTAGGTTTCAGTTAAACTTCCAAAATGGAGTTGAATCACGTTCAGTTTCAAGTTCTAGCAACAGGGGTTCATTCAGGCTAAGAACAGCACTCTTGTGCTATTCTGGCCATACACAGTGCAAATAGCATTCGCGTTGTTCCCAGCAAGTACAGTGTATTGGACTGAAGAGAAGCTCCTGTTTTACTTAGTTTCCAATCCTGAGTTGAACTAGATATGCCCCTTTTGTGTAGGAAGCACGGTTCTTTTGTTCTGAGCTAGCTCACTGTACTGGCACTATTGGAAACACAGTAGAGTGCAAGAATGCCCGTTTCTCAAAAGCACAGTGTTTTTCTTGCATGGCACACTAGGGTTCAGTTAAACTTCCTAAACAGAGTTGAATCACGTTCAATTTCAGGTTCTGTCAGCAAGGGTTCATTCAGGCTAAGAACAGCACTCTTGTGCTATTCTGGCCATACACAGTGCAAATAGCATTCGCGTCTGTTCCCAGCATGTACAGTGTATTGGACTGAAGAGAAGCTCCTCTTTTACTTAGATTCCAATCCTGAGTTGAGCTAGATATGCCCCGTTTGTGTAGGCAGCCCGGTTCTTTTGTTCTGAGCTAGCTCACTGTACTGGCCCTATAGGAAACACAGTAGAGTGCAAGAATGCCCGTTTCTCAGAAGCAGAGTGTTTTTCGTGCATGGCACACTAGGGTTCAGTTAAACTTCCTAAACGGAATTGAATCACGTTCAGTTTCAAGTTCTAGCAGCAAGGGTTCATTCAGGCTAAGAACAGCACTATTGTGCTATTCTGGCCATTCACAGTACAAATAGAATTCTCGTCTGTTCCCAGCAAGTACAGTGTATTGGACTGAAGAGAAGCTCCTGTTTTACTTAGTTTCCAATCCTGAGTTGAACTAGATATGCCCCGTTTGTGTAGGATGCACAGTTCTTTTGTTCTGAGCTAGCTCACTGTACTGGCCCTATAGGAAACACAGTAGAGTGCAAGAATGCCCGTTTCTCAAAAGCTGAGTGTTTTTCTTGCATGGCACACAAGGGTTCAGTTAAACTTCCTAAACGGAATTGAATCACGTTCAGTTTCAAGTTCTAGCAGCAAGGGTTCATTCAGGCTAAGAACAGCACTATTGTGCTATTCTGGCCATTCACTGTACAAATAGCATTCGCGTCTGTTCCCAGGAAGTACAGTGTATTGTACTGAAGAGAAGCTCTTGTTTTACTTAGTTTCCAATCCTGAGTTGAACTAGATATGCCCCGTTTGTGTAGGAAGCACGGTTCTCTTGTTCTGAGCTAGCTCACTGTACTGGCCCTATAGGAAAAACAGTAGAGTGCAAGAATGCCCGTTTCTCAAAAGCAGAGTGTTTTTCTTGCATGGCTCACTTGGGTTCAGTTAAACTTCCTAAACGGAGTTGAATCACGTTCACTTTCAAGTTCTAGCAGCAAGGCTTCATTCAGGGTAAGAACAGCACTCTTCTGCTATTCTGGCCATACACAGTGCAACCAGCATTCGCGTCTGTTCCCAGCAAGTACAGTGTATTGGACTGAAGAGAAGCTCCTGTTTTACTTAGTTTCCAATCCTGAGTTGAACTAGATATGCCCCATTTGTGTAGGAAGCAGAGTTCTTTTGGTCTGAGCTAGCTCACTGTACTGGCCCTATAGGAAACACAATAGAGTGCAAGAATGCCCGTTTCTCAAAAGCAGAGTGTTTTTCTTGCATGGCACACTAGGGTTCAGTTAAACTTCCTAAACGGAGTTGAATAACGTTCAGTTTCAAGTTATATCAGCAAGTGTTCATTCAGGCTAAGAACAGCACTCTTGTGCTATTCTGGCCATACACAGTGCAAATAGCATTTTTGTCAGTTCCCAGCAAGTACAGTGTATTGGACTGAAGAGAAACTCCTGTTTTACTTAGTTTCCAATCCTGAGTTGAACTAGATATGCCCCGTTTGTGTAGGAAGCATGGTTCTTTTGTTCTGAGCTAGCTCACTGTACTGGCACTATAGGAAACACAGTAGAGTGCAAGAATGCCCGTTTCTCAAAAGCAGAGAGTTTTTCTTGCATGGCACACTATGGTTCAGTTAAAATTCCTAAACGGATTTGAATCACTTTCAGTTTCAATTTCTAGCAGCAAGGGTTCATTCAGGCTAAGAACAGCACTCTTGTGCTATTCTGACCATACACAGTGCAAATGCATTCGCGTCTGTTCCCAGCAAGTACAGTGTATTGGACTGAAGAGAAGCTCCTGTTTTACTTAGTTTCCAATCCTGAGTTGAACTAGATATGCCCCGTTTGTGTAGAATGCACTGTTCTTTTGTTCTGAGCTAGCTCACTGTACTGGCCCTATAGGAAACACAGTAGAGTGCAAGAATGCCCGTTTCTCAAAAGCAGAGTGTTTTTCTTGCATGGCACATTAGGGTTCAGTTAAACTTCCTAAACCGAGTTGAATCACATTCAGTTTCAAGTTCTAGCAGCAAGGGTTCATTCAGGCTAAGAACA
This sequence comes from Peromyscus maniculatus bairdii, assembly GCF_049852395.1. Taxonomy (NCBI): domain Eukaryota; kingdom Metazoa; phylum Chordata; class Mammalia; order Rodentia; family Cricetidae; genus Peromyscus; species Peromyscus maniculatus. The sequence goes on along the minus strand of NC_134874.1, from coordinate 32,898,419 downwards.
GCACTCTTGTGCTGTTCTGGCCATACACAGTGCAAATAGCATTCTCATCAGTTCCCAGCAAGTACAGTTTATTGGACTGAAGAGAAGCTCCTGTTTTACTTAGTTTCCATTCCTGAGTTGAACTAGATATGCCCCGTTTGTGTAGGATGCACAGTTCTTTTGTTCTGAGCTAGCTCACTGTACTGGCCCTATAGGAAACACAGTAGAGTGCAAGAATGCCCGTTTCTCAAAAGCAGAGTGTTTTTCTTGCATGGCACACTAGGGTTCAGTTAAACTTCCTAAACGGAATTGAAACACGTTCAGTTTCAAGTTCTAGCAGCAAGGGTTCATTCAGGCTAAGAACAGCACTATTGTGCTATTCTGGCCATTCACAGTACAAATAGCATTCGCGTCTGTTCCCTGCAAGTACAGTGTATTGGACTGAAGAGAAGCACCTGTTTTACTTAGTTTCCAATCCTGAGTTGAACTAGATATGCCCCGTTTGTGTAGGAAGCAGAGTTCTTTTGTTCTGAGCTAGCTCACTGTACTGGCCCTATAGGAAACACGATAGAGTGCAAGAATGCCCGTTTCTCAAAAGCAGAGTGTTTTTCTAGCATGGCTCACTTGGGTTCAGTTAAACTTCCTAAACGAAGTTGAATCACGTTCAGTTTGAAGTTCTAGCAGCAAGGGTTCATTCAGGCTAAGAACAGCACTCTTGTGCTATTCTGGCCATACACAGTGCAAATAGCATTCGCGTCTGTTCCTAGCAAGTACAGTGTAATGGACTGAAGAGAAGCTTCAGTTTTACTTAGTTTCCAATCCTGAGTTGAACTAGATAGGCCCAGTTTGTGTAGGAAGCACAGTTCTTTTGTTCTGAATTAGCTCACTGTACTGGCCCTATATGAAAAACAGCAGAGTGCAAGAATGCCCGTTTCTCAAAAGCAGAGTGTTTTTCTTGTATGGCACACTAGGGTTCAGTTAAACTTCCTAAACGGAGTTGAATCACGTTCAGTTTCAAGTTCTAGCAGCAAGGGTTCATTCAGGCTAAGAACAGCACTCTTGTGCTATTCTGGCCATACACAGTGCAAATAGCATTCGCGTCTGTTCCCAGCAAGTACAGTGTATTGGACTTAAGAGAAGCTCCTGTTTTACTTAGTTTCCAATCCTGAGTTGAAGTAGATATGCCCCGTTTGTGTAGGAAGCAGAGTTCTTTTGTTCTGAGCTAGCTCACTGTACTGGCCCTATAGGAAACACAGTAGAGTGCAAGAATGCCCGTTTCTAAAAAGCAGAGTGTTTTTCTTGCATGGCACACTAGGGTTCAGTTAAACTTCCTAAACTGAGTTGAATCACGTTCAGTTTCAAGTTCTAGCAGCAAGGGTTCATTCAGGCTAAGAACAGCACTCTTGTGCTATTCTGGCCATACACAGTGCAAATAGCATTCGCGTCTGTTTCCAGCAAGTACAGTGTATTGGACTGAAGAGAAGCTCCTGTTTTACTTAGTTTCCAATCCTGAGTTGAACTAGATATGCCCCGTTTGTATAGGATGCACAGTTCTTTTGTTCTGAGCAAGCTCACTGTACTGGCCATATAGGAAACACAGTAGAGTACAAGAATGCCCGTTTCTCAAAAGCAGAGTGTTTTTCTTGCATGGCACGCTAGGTTTCAGTTAAACTTCCTAAATGGAGTTGAATCACGTTCAGTTTCAAGTTCTAGCAACAGGGGTTCATTCAGGCTAAGAACAGCACTCTTGTGCTATTCTGGCCATACACAGTGCAAATAGCATTCGCGTTGTTCCCAGCAAGTACAGTGTATTAGACTGAAGAGAAGCTCCTCTTTTACTTAGATTCCAATCCTGAGTTGAGCTAGATATGCCCCGTTTGTGTAGGCAGCCCGGTTCTTTTGTTCTGAGCTAGCTCACTGTACTGGCCCTATAGGAAACACAGTAGAGTGCAAGAATGACCGTTTCTCAGAAGCAGAGTGTTTTTCGTGCATGGCACACTAGGGTTCAGTTAAACTTCCTAAACGAAGTTGAATCACGTTCAGTTTCAAGTTCAAGCAGCAAGGGTTCATTCAGGCTAAGAACAGCACTCTTGTGCTGTTCTGGCCATATACAGTGCAAATAGCATTCTCGTCTGTTCCCAGCAAGTACAGTTTATTGGACTGAAGAGAAGCTCCTGTTTTACTTAGTTTCCAATCCTGAGTTGGACTAGATATGCCCCGTTTGTGTAGGAAGCACGTTTCTTTTGTTCTGAGCTAGCTCACTGTACTGGCCCTATTGGAAACACAGTAGAGTGCAAGAATGCCCGTTTCTCAAAAGCACAGTGTTTTTCTTGCATGGCACACTAGGGTTCAGTTAAACTTCCTAAACGGAGTTGAATCACGTTCAGGTTCAAGTTCTGTCAGCAAGGGTTCATTCAGGCTAAGAACAGCACTCTTGTGCTATTCTGGCCATACACAGTGCAAATAGCATTCGCGTCTGTTCCCAGCAAGTACAGTTTATTGGACTCTAGAGAAGCTCCTGTTTTACTTAGTTTCCTATCCTGAGTTGAACTAGATATGCCCTGTTTGTATAGGCAGCACGGTTCTTTTGTTCTGAGCTAGCTCACTGTACTGGCCCTATAGGAAACACAGTAGAGTGCAAGAATGCCCGTTTCTCAGAAGCAGAGTGTTTTTCGTGCATGGCACACTAGGGTTCAGTTAAACTTCCTAAACGGAATTGAATCACGTTCAGTTTCAAGTTCTAGCACCAAGGGTTCATTCAGGCTAAGAACAGCACTATTGTGCTATTCTGGCCATTCACAGTGCAAATAGCATTCGCGTCTGTTCACAGCAAGTACAGTGTATTGGACTGAAGAGAAGCTCCTGTTTTCCTTAGTTTCCTATCCTGAGTTGAACTAGATATGCCCCGTTTGTGTAGGAAGCATGGTTCTTTTGTTCTGAGCTAGCTCACTGTATTGGCCCTATAGGAAACACAGAAGAGTGCAAGAATGCCCGTTTCTCAAAAGCAGAGTGTTTTTCTTGCATGGCTCACTTGGGTTCAGTTAAACTTCTTAAACGGAGTTGAATCACGTTCAGTTTCAAGTTCTAGCAGCAAGGGTTCATTCAGGCTAAGAACAGCACTCTTGTGCTATTCTGGCCATACACTGTGCAACCAGCATTCGCGTCTTTTCCCAGCAAGTACAGTGTATTGGACTGAAGAGAAGCTCCTGTTTTACTTAGTTTCCAATCCTGAGTTGAACTAGATATGCCCCGTTTGTGTAGGAAGCACGGTTCTTTTGTTCTGAGCTAGCTCACTGTACTGGCCCTATTGGAAACACAGTAGAGTGCAAGAATGCCCGTTTCTCAAGAGCACAGTGTTTTTCTTGCATGGCAACTAGGGTTCAGTTAAACTTCCTAAACAGAGTTGAATCACGTTCAGTTTCAAGTTCTGTCAGCAAGTGTTCATTCAGGCTAAGAACAGCACTCTTGTGCTATTCTGGCCATACACAGTGCAAATAGCATTCGCGTCTGTTCCCAGCAAGTACAGTGTATTGGACTGAAGAGAAGCTCCTGTTTTACTTAGTTTCCAATCCTGAGTTGAACTAGATATGCCCCGTTTGTGTAGGAAGCACAGTTCTTTTGTTCTGAGGTAGCTCACTGTACTGGCCCTATAGGAAACACAGTAGAGTGCAAGAATGCCCGTTTCTCAAAAGCAGAGTGTTTTTCTTGCATGGCACACTAGGGTTCAGTTAAAATTCCTAAACGGATTTGAATCACTTTCAGTTTCAATTTCTAGCAGCAAGGGTTCATTCAGGTTAAGAACAGCACTCTTGTGCTATTCTGGCCATACACAGTGCAAATAGCATTTTTGTCAGTTCCCAGCAAGTACAGTGTATTGGACTGAAGAGAAGCTCCTGTTTTACTTAGTTTCCAATCCTGAGTTGAACTAGATATGCCCCGTTTGTGTAGGATGCACTGTTCTTTTGTTCTGAGCTAGCTCACTGTACTGGCCCTATAGGAAACACAGTAGAGTGCAAGAATGCCCGTTTCTCAAAAGCAGAGTGTTTTTCTTGCATGGCACATTAGGGTTCAGTTAAACTTCCTAAACGGAGTTGAATCACATTCAGTTTCAAGTTCTATCAGCAAGGGTTCATTCAGGATAAGAACAGCACTCTTGTGCTGTTCTGGCCATACACAGTGCAAATAGCATTCTCATCAGTTCCCAGCACGTACAGTTTATTGGACTGAAGAGAAGCTCCAGTTTTACTTAGTTTCCATTCCTGAGTTGAACTAGATATGCCCCGTTTGTGTAGGATGCACAGTTCTTTTGTTCTGAGCTAGCTCACTGTACTGGCCCTATAGGAAACACAGTAGAGTGCAAGAATGCCCGTTTCTCAAAAGCAGAGTGTTTTTCTTGCATGGCACACTAGGGTTCAGTTAAACTTCCTAAACGGAATTGAAACACGTTCAGTTTCAAGTTCTAGCAGCAAGGGTTCATTCAGGCTAAGAACAGCACTATTGTGCTATTCTGGCCATTCACAGTACAAATAGCATTCGCGTCTGTTCCCAGCAAGTACAGTGTATTGGACTGAAGAGAAGCTCCTGTTTTACTTAGTTTCCAATCCTGAGTTGAACTAGATATGCCCCGTTTGTGTAGGAAGCAGAGTTCTTTTGTTCTGAGCTAGCTCACTGTACTGGCCCTATAGGAAACACGATAGAGTGCAAGAATGCCCGTTTCTCAAAAGCAGAGTGTTTTTCTTGCATGGCTCACTTGGGTTCAGTTAAACTTCCTAAACGGAGTTGAATCACGTTCAGTTTCAAGTACTAGCAGCAAGGGTTCATTCAGGCTAAGAACAGCACTCTTGTGCTATTCTGGCCATACACAGTGCAAATAGCATTTTTGTCAGTTCCCAGCAAGTACAGTGTATTGGACTGAAGAGAAGCTCCTGTTTTACTTAGTTTCCAATCCTGAGTTGAACTAGATATGCCCCGTTTGTGTAGGAAGCATGGTTCTTTTGTTCTGAGCTAGCTCACTGTACTGGCACTATAGGAAACACAGTAGAGTGCAAGAATGCCCGTTTCTCAAAAGCAGAGAGTTTTTCTTGCATGGCACACTAGGGTTCAGTTAAACTTCCTAAACGGATTTGAATCACTTTCAGTTTCAATTTCTAGTAGCAAGGGTTCATTCAGGCTAAGAACAGCACTCTTGTGCTATTCTGACCATACACAGTGCAAAGGCATTCGCGTCTGTTCCCAGCAAGTACAGTGTATTGGACTGAAGAGAAGCTCCTGTTTTACTTAGTTTCCAATCCTGAGTTGAACTTGATATGCCCCGTTTGCGTAGGATGCACTGTTCTTTTGTTCTGAGCTAGCTCACTGTACTGGCCCTATAGGAAACACAGTATTGTGCAAGAATTCCCGTTTCTCAAAAGCAGAGTGTTTTTCTTGCATGGCACATTAGGGTTCAGTTAAACTTCCTAAACGGAGTTGAATCACGTTCAGTTTCAAGTTCTAGCAGCAGGGGTTCATTCAGGCTAAGAACAGCACTCTTGTGCTATTCTGGCCATACACAGTGCAAATAGCACTCGCGTTGTTCCCAGCAAGTACAGTGTATTGGACTGAAGAGAAGCTCCTGTTTTACTTCGTTTCCAATCCTGAGTTGAACTAGATATGCCCCGTTTGTGTTGGAAGCACAGTTCCTTTGTTCTGAGCTACCTCACTGTACTGGCCCTATAGGAAACACAATAGAGTGCAAGAATGCCCATTTCTCAAAAGCAGAGTGTTTTTCTTGCATGGCACACTAGGGTTCAGTTAAAATTCCTAAACGGATTTGAATCACTTTCAGTTTCAAGTTCTAGCAGCAAGGGTTCATTCAGGCTAAGAACAGCACTCTTGTGCTGTTCAGGCCATACACAGTGCAAATAGCATTCTCGTCTGTTCCCAGCAAGTACAGTTTATTGGACTGAAAAGAAGCTCCTGTTTTACTTAGTTTCCAATCCTGAGTTGAACTAGATATGCCCCGTTTGTGTAGGATGCACAGTTCTTTTGTTCTTAGCTAGCTCACTGTACTGGCCCTATAGGAAACACAGTAGAGTGCAAGAATGCCCGTTTCTCAAAAGCTGAGTGTTTTTCTTGCATGGCACACAAGGGTTCAGTTAAACTTCCTAAACGGAATTGAATCACGTTCAGTTTCAAGTTCTAGCAGCAAGGGTTCATTCAGGCTAAGAACAGCACTATTGTGCTATTCTGGCCATTCACTGTACAAATAGCATTCGCGTCTGTTCCTAGCAAGTACAGTGTATTGGACTGAAGAGAAGCTCCTGTTTTACTTAGTTTCCAATCCTGAGTTGAACTAGATATGCCCCGTTTGTGTAGGAAGCATAGTTCTTTTGTTCTGAGCTAGCTCACTGTACTGGCCCTATAGGAAACACAATAGAGTGCAAGAATGCCCGTTTCTCAAAAGCAGAGTGTTTTTCTTGCATGGCACACTAGGGTTCAGTTAAACTTCCTAAACGGAGTTGAATCACGTTCAGTTTCAAGTTATAGCAGCAAGTGTTCAATCAGGCTAAGAACAGCACTCTTGTGCTATTCTGGCCATACACAGTGCAAATAGCATTTTTGTCAGTTCCCAGCAAGTACAGTGTATTGGACTGAAGAGAAGCTCCTGTTTTACTTAGTTTCCAATCCTGAGTTGAACTAGATATGCCCCGTTTGTGTAGGAAGCATGGTTCTTTTGTTCTGAGCTAGCTCACTGTACTGGCCCTATAGGAAACACAGTAGAGTGCAAGAATGCCCGTTTCTCAAAAGCAGAGAGTTTTTCTTGCATGGCACACTAGGGTTCAGTTAAACTTCCTAAACGGATTTGAATCACTTTCAGTTTCAAATTCTAGCAGCAAAGGTTCATTCAGGCTAAGAACAGCACTCTTGTGCTATTCTGACCATACACAGTGCAAATGCATTCGCGTCTGTTCCCAGCAAGTACAGTGTATTGGACTGAAGAGAAGCTCCTGTTTTACTTAGTTTCCAATCCTGAGTTGAACTAGATATGCCCCGTTTGTGTAGGATGCACTGTTCTTTTGTTCTGAGCTAGCTCACTGTACTGGCCCTATAGGAAACACAGTAGAGTGCAAGAATGCCCGTTTCTCAAAAGCAGAGTGTTTTTCTTGCATGGCACACTAGGGTTCAGTTAAACTTCCTAAACGGAATTGAAACACGTTCAGTTTCAAGTTCTAGCAGCAAGGGTTCATTCAGGCTAAGAACAGCACTATTGTGCTATTCTGGCCATTCACAGTACAAATAGCATTCGCGTCTGTTCCCAGCAAGTACAGTGTATTGGACTGAAGAGAAGCTCCTGTTTTACTTAGTTTCCAATCCTGAGTTGAACTAGATATGCCCCGTTTGTGTAGGAAGCAGAGTTCTTTTGTTCTGAGCTAGCTCACTGTACTGGCCCTATAGGAAACACGATAGAGTGCAAGAATGCCTGTTTCTCAAAAGCAGAGTGTTTTTCTTGCATGGCTCACTTGGGTTCAGTTAAACTTCCTAAACGGAGTTGAATCACGTTCAGTTTCAAGTACTAGCAGCAAGGGTTCATTCAGGCTAAGAACAGCACTCTTGTGCTATTCTGGCCATACACAATGCAAATAGCATTTTTGTCAGTTCCCAGAAAGTACAGTGTATTGGACTGAAGAGAAGCTCGTGTTTTACTTAGTTTCCAATCCTGAGTTGAACTAGATATGCCCCGTTTGTGTAGGAAGCATGGTTCTTTTGTTCTGAGCTAGCTCACTGTACTGGCACTATAGGAAACACAGTAGAGTGCAAGAATGCCCGTTTCTCAAAAGCAGAGAGTTTTTCTTGCATGGCACACTAGGGTTCAGTTAAACTTCCTAAACGGATTTGAATCACGTTCAGTTTCAATTTCTAGTAGCAAGGGTTCATTCAGGCTAAGAACAGCACTCTTGTGCTATTTTGACCATACACAGTGCAAAGGCATTCGCGTCTGTTCCCAGCAAGTACAGTGTATTGGACTGAAGAGAAGCTCCTGTTTTACTTAGTTTCCAATCCTGAGTTGAACTAGATATGCCCCGTTTGCGTAGGATGCACTGTTCTTTTGTTCTGAGCTAGCTCACTGTACTGGCCCTATAGGAAACACAGTATTGTGCAAGAATTCCCGTTTCTCAAAAGCAGAGTGTTTTTCTTGCATGGCACATTAGGGTTCAGTTAAACTTCCTAAACGGAGTTGAATCACGTTCAGTTTCAAGTTCTAGCAGCAGGGGTTCATTCAGGCTAAGAACAGCACTCTTGTGCTATTCTGGCCATACACAGTGCAAATAGCACTCGCGTTGTTCCCAGCAAGTACAGTGTATTGGACTGAAGAGAAGCTCCTGTTTTACTTAGTTTCCAATCCTGAGTTGAACTAGATATGCCCCGTTTGTGTTGGAAGCACAGTTCCTTTGTTCTGAGCTACCTCACTGTACTGGCCCTATAGGAAACACAATAGAGTGCAAGAATGCCCATTTCTCAAAAGCAGAGTGTTTTTCTTGCATGGCACACTAGGGTTCAGTTAAAATTCCTAAACGGATTTGAATCACTTTCAGTTTCAAGTTCTAGCAGCAAGGGTTCATTCAGGCTAAGAACAGCACTCTTGTGCTGTTCTGGCCATACACAGTGCAAATAGCATTCTCGTCTGTTCCCAGCAAGTACAGTTTATTGGACTGAAAAGAAGCTCCTGTTTTACTTAGTTTCCAATCCTGAGTTGAACTAGATATGCCCCGTTTGTGTAGGATGCACAGTTCTTTTGTTCTTAGCTAGCTCACTGTACTGGCCCTATAGGAAACACAGTAGAGTGCAAGAATGCCCGTTTCTCAAAAGCTGAGTGTTTTTCTTGCATGGCACACAAGGGTTCAGTTAAACTTCCTAAACGGAATTGAATCACGTTCAGTATCAAGTTCTAGCAGCAAGGGTTCATTCAGGCTAAGAACAGCACTATTGTGCTATTCTGGCCATTCACTGTACAAATAGCATTCGCGTCTGTTCCTAGCAAGTACAGTGTATTGGACTGAAGAGAAGCTCCTGTTTTACTTAGTTTCCAATCCTGAGTTGAACTAGATATGCCCCGTTTGTGTAGGAAGCATAGTTCTTTTGTTCTGAGCTAGCTCACTGTACTGGCCCTATAGGAAACACAATAGAGTGCAAGAATGCCCGTTTCTCAAAAGCAGAGTGTTTTTCTTGCATGGCACACTAGGGTTCAGTTAAACTTCCTAAACGGAGTTGAATCACGTTCAGTTTCAAGTTATAGCAGCAAGTGTTCAATCAGGCTAAGAACAGCACTCTTGTGCTATTCTGGCCATACACAGTGCAAATAGCATTTTTGTCAGTTCCCAGCAAGTACAGTGTATTGGACTGAAGAGAAGCTCCTGTTTTACTTAGTTTCCAATCCTGAGTTGAACTAGATATGCCCCGTTTGTGTAGGAAGCATGGTTCTTTTGTTCTGAGCTAGCTCACTGTACTGGCACTATAGGAAACACAGTAGAGTGCAAGAATGCCCGTTTCTCAAAAGCAGAGAGTTTTTCTTGCATGGCACACTAGGGTTCAGTTAAACTTCCTAAACGGATTTGAATCACTTTCAGTTTCAAATTCTAGCAGCAAAGGTTCATTCAGGCTAAGAACAGCACTCTTGTGCTATTCTGACCATACACAGTGCAAATGCATTCGCGTCTGTTCCCAGCAAGTACAGTGTATTGGACTGAAGAGAAGCTCCTGTTTTACTTAGTTTCCAATCCTGAGTTGAACTAGATATGCCCCGTTTGTGTAGGATGCACTGTTCTTTTGTTCTGAGCTAGCTCACTGTACTGGCCCTATAGGAAACACAGTAGAGTGCAAGAATGCCCGTTTCTCAAAAGCAGAGTGTTTTTCTTGCATGGCACACTAGGGTTCAGTTAAACTTCCTAAACGGAATTGAAACACGTTCAGTTTCAAGTTCTAGCAGCAAGGGTTCATTCAGGCTAAGAACAGCACTATTGTGCTATTCTGGCCATTCACAGTACAAATAGCATTCGCGTCTGTTCCCAGCAAGTACAGTGTATTGGACTGAAGAGAAGCTCCTGTTTTACTTAGTTTCCAATCCTGAGTTGAACTAGATATGCCCCGTTTGTGTAGGAAGCAGAGTTCTTTTGTTCTGAGCTAGCTCACTGTACTGGCCCTATAGGAAACACGATAGAGTGCAAGAATGCCTGTTTCTCAAAAGCAGAGTGTTTTTCTTGCATGGCTCACTTGGGTTCAGTTAAACTTCCTAAACGGAGTTGAATCACGTTCAGTTTCAAGTACTAGCAGCAAGGGTTCATTCAGGCTAAGAACAGCTCTCTTGTGCTATTCTGGCCATACACAATGCAAATAGCATTTTTGTCAGTTCCCAGAAAGTACAGTGTATTGGACTGAAGAGAAGCTCGTGTTTTACTTAGTTTCCAATCCTGAGTTGAACTAGATATGCCCCGTTTGTGTAGGAAGCATGGTTCTTTTGTTCTGAGCTAGCTCACTGTACTGGCACTATAGGAAACACAGTAGAGTGCAAGAATGCCCGTTTCTCAAAAGCAGAGAGTTTTTCTTGCATGGCACACTAGGGTTCAGTTAAACTTCCTAAACGGATTTGAATCACGTTCAGTTTCAATTTCTAGTAGCAAGGGTTCATTCAGGCTAAGAACAGCACTCTTGTGCTATTTTGACCATACACAGTGCAAAGGCATTCGCGTCTGTTCCCAGCAAGTACAGTGTATTGGACTGAAGAGAAGCTCCTGTTTTACTTAGTTTCCAATCCTGAGTTGAACTAGATATGCCCCGTTTGCGTAGGATGCACTGTTCTTTTGTTCTGAGCTAGCTCACTGTACTTGCCCTATAGGAAACACAGTATTGTGCAAGAATTCCCGTTTCTCAAAAGCAGAGTGTTTTTCTTGCATGGCACATTAGGGTTCAGTTAAACTTCCTAAACGGAGTTGAATCACGTTCAGTTTCAAGTTCTAGCAGCAGGGGTTCATTCAGGCTAAGAACAGCACTCTTGTGCTATTCTGGCCATACACAGTGCAAATAGCACTCGCGTTGTTCCCAGCAAGTACAGTGTATTGGACTGAAGAGAAGCTCCTGTTTTACTTAGTTTCCAATCCTGAGTTGAACTAGATATGCCCCGTTTGTGTTGGAAGCACAGTTCCTTTGTTCTGAGCTACCTCACTGTACTGGCCCTATAGGAAACACAATAGAGTGCAAGAATGCCCATTTCTCAAAAGCAGAGTGTTTTTCTTGCATGGCACACTAGGGTTCAGTTAAAATTCCTAAACGGATTTGAATCACTTTCAGTTTCAAGTTCTAGCAGCAAGGGTTCATTCAGGCTAAGAACAGCACTCTTGTGCTGTTCTGGCCATACACAGTGCAAATAGCATTCTCGTCTGTTCCCAGCAAGTACAGTTTATTGGACTGAAAAGAAGCTCCTGTTTTACTTAGTTTCCAATCCTGAGTTGAACTAGATATGCCCCGTTTGTGTAGGATGCACAGTTCTTTTGTTCTTAGCTAGCTCACTGTACTGGCCCTATAGGAAACACAGTAGAGTGCAAGAATGCCCGTTTCTCAAAAGCTGAGTGTTTTTCTTGCATGGCACACAAGGGTTCAGTTAAACTTCCTAAACGGAATTGAATCACGTTCAGTATCAAGTTCTAGCAGCAAGGGTTCATTCAGGCTAAGAACAGCACTATTGTGCTATTCTGGCCATTCACTGTACAAATAGCATTCGCGTCTGTTCCTAGCAAGTACAGTGTATTGGACTGAAGAGAAGCTCCTGTTTTACTTAGTTTCCAATCCTGAGTTGAACTAGATATGCCCCGTTTGTGTAGGAAGCATAGTTCTTTTGTTCTGAGCTAGCTCACTGTACTGGCCCTATAGGAAACACAATAGAGTGCAAGAATGCCCGTTTCTCAAAAGCAGAGTGTTTTTCTTGCATGGCACACTAGGGTTCAGTTAAACTTCCTAAACGGAGTTGAATGACGTTCAGTTTCAAGTTATAGCAGCAAGTGTTCAATCAGGCTAAGAACAGCACTCTTGTGCTATTCTGGCCATACACAGTGCAAATAGCATTTTTGTCAGTTCCCAGCAAGTACAGTGTATTAGACTGAAGAGAAGCTCCTGTTTTACTTAGTTTCCAATCCTGAGTTGAACTAGATATGCCCCGTTTGTGTAGGAAGCATGGTTCTTTTGTTCTGAGCTAGCTCACTGTACTGGCACTATAGGAAACACAGTAGAGTGCAAGAATGCCCGTTTCTCAAAAGCAGAGAGTTTTTCTTGCATGGCACACTAGGGTTCAGTTAAACTTCCTAAACGGATTTGAATCACTTTCAGTTTCAAATTCTAGCAGCAAAGGTTCATTCAGGCTAAGAACAGCACTCTTGTGCTATTCTGACCATACACAGTGCAAATGCATTCGCGTCTGTTCCCAGCAAGTACAGTGTATTGGACTGAAGAGAAGCTCCTGTTTTACTTAGTTTCCAATCCTGAGTTGAACTAGATATGCCCCGTTTGTGTAGGATGCACTGTTCTTTTGTTCTGAGCTAGCTCACTGTACTGGCCCTATAGGAAACACAGTAGAGTGCAAGAATGCCCGTTTCTCAAAAGCAGAGTGTTTTTCTTGCATGGCACATTAGGGTTCAGTTAAACTTCCTAAACGGAGTTGAATCACATTCAGTTTCAAGTTCTAGCAGCAAGGGTTCATTCAGGCTAAGAACAGCACTCTTGTGCTGTTCTGGCCATACACAGTGCAAATAGCATTCTCATCAGTTCCCAGCAAGTACAGTTTATTGGACTGAAGAGAAGCTCCTGTTTTACTTAGTTTCCATTCCTGAGTTGAACTAGATATGCCCCGTTTGTGTAGGATGCACAGTTCTTTTGTTCTGAGCTAGCTCACTGTACTGGCCCTATAGGAAACACAGTAGAGTGCAAGAATGCCCGTTTCTCAAAAGCAGAGTGTTTTTCTTGCATGGCACACTAGGGTTCAGTTAAACTTCCTAAACGGAATTGAAACACGTTCAGTTTCAAGTTCTAGCAGCAAGGGTTCATTCAGGCTAAGAACAGCACTATTGTGCTATTCTGGCCATTCACAGTACAAATAGCATTCGCGTCTGTTCCCAGCAAGTACAGTGTATTGGACTGAAGAGAAGCTCCTGTTTTACTTAGTTTCCAATCCTGAGTTGAACTAGATATGCCCCGTTTGTGTAGGAAGCATGGTTCTTTTGTTCTGAGCTAGCTCACTGTACTGGCACTATAGGAAACACAGTAGAGTGCAAGAATGCCCGTTTCTCAAAAGCAGAGAGTTTTTCTTGCATGGCACACTAGGGTTCAGTTAAACTTCCTAAACGGATTTGAATCACGTTCAGTTTCAATTTCTAGTAGCAAGGGTTCATTCAGGCTAAGAACAGCACTCTTGTGCTATTTTGACCATACACAGTGCAAAGGCATTCGCGTCTGTTCCCAGCAAGTACAGTGTATTGGACTGAAGAGAAGCTCCTGTTTTACTTAGTTTCCAATCCTGAGTTGAACTAGATATGCCCCGTTTGCGTAGGATGCACTGTTCTTTTGTTCTGAGCTAGCTCACTGTACTGGCCCTATAGGAAACACAGTATTGTGCAAGAATTCCCGTTTCTCAAAAGCAGAGTGTTTTTCTTGCATGGCACATTAGGGTTCAGTTAAACTTCCTAAACGGAGTTGAATCACGTTCAGTTTCAAGTTCTAGCAGCAGGGGTTCATTCAGGCTAAGAACAGCACTCTTGTGCTATTCTGGCCATACACAGTGCAAATAGCACTCGCGTTGTTCCCAGCAAGTACAGTGTATTGGACTGAAGAGAAGCTCCTGTTTTACTTAGTTTCCAATCCTGAGTTGAACTAGATATGCCCCGTTTGTGTTGGAAGCACAGTTCCTTTGTTCTGAGCTACCTCACTGTACTGGCCCTATAGGAAACACAATAGAGTGCAAGAATGCCCATTTCTCAAAAGCAGAGTGTTTTTCTTGCATGGCACACTAGGGTTCAGTTAAAATTCCTAAACGGATTTGAATCACTTTCAGTTTCAAGTTCTAGCAGCAAGGGTTCATTCAGGCTAAGAACAGCACTCTTGTGCTGTTCTGGCCATACACAGTGCAAATAGCATTCTCGTCTGTTCCCAGCAAGTACAGTTTATTGGACTGAAAAGAAGCTCCTGTTTTACTTAGTTTCCAATCCTGAGTTGAACTAGATATGCCCCGTTTGTGTAGGATGCACAGTTCTTTTGTTCTTAGCTAGCTCACTGTACTGGCCCTATAGGAAACACAGTAGAGTGCAAGAATGCCCGTTTCTCAAAAGCTGAGTGTTTTCTTGCATGGCACACAAGGGTTCAGTTAAACTTCCTAAACGGAATTGAATCACGTTCAGTATCAAGTTCTAGCAGCAAGGGTTCATTCAGGCTAAGAACAGCACTATTGTGCTATTCTGGCCATTCACTGTACAAATAGCATTCGCGTCTGTTCCTAGCAAGTACAGTGTATTGGACTGAAGAGAAGCTCCTGTTTTACTTAGTTTCCAATCCTGAGTTGAACTAGATATGCCCCGTTTGTGTAGGAAGCATGGTTCTTTTGTTCTGAGCTAGCTCACTGTACTGGCACTATAGGAAACACAGTAGAGTGCAAGAATGCCCGTTTCTGAAAAGCAGAGAGTTTTTCTTGCATGGCACACTAGGGTTCAGTTAAACTTCCTAAACGGATTTGAATCACTTTCAGTTTCAATTTCTAGCAGCAAGGGTTCATTCAGGCTAAGAACAACACTCTTGTGCTATTCTGACCATACACAGTGCAAATGCATTCGCGCCTGTTCCCAGCAAGTACAGTGTATTGGACTGAAGAGAAGCTCCTGTTTTACTTAGTTTCCAATCCTGAGTTGAACTAGATATGCCCCGTTTGTGTAGGATGCACTGTTCTTTGTTCTGAGTTAGCTCACTGTACTGGCCCTATAGGAAACACAGTAGAGTGCAAGAATGCCCGTTTCTCAAAAGCAGAGTGTTTTTCTTGCATGGCACATTAGGGTTCAGTTAAACTTCCTAAACGGAGTTGAATCACATTCAGTTTCAAGTTCTAGCAGCAAGGGTTCATTCAGGCTAAGAACAGCACTCTTGTGCTGTTCTGGCCATACACAGTGCAAATAGCATTCTCGTCTGTTCCCAGCAAGTACAGTTTATTGGACTGAAGAGAAGCTCCTGTTTTACTTAGTTTCCATTCCTGAGTTGAATTAGATATGCCCCGTTTGTGTAGGATGCACAGTTCTTTTGTTCTGAGCTTGCTCACTGTACTGGCCCTATAGGAAACACAGTAGAGTGCAAGAATGCCCGTTTCTCAAAAGCAGAGTGTTTTTCTTGCATGGCACACTAGAGTTCAGTTAAACTTCCTAAACGGAATTGAAACACGTTCAGTTTCAAGTTCTAGCAGCAAGGGTTCATTCAGGCTAAGAACAGCACTATTGTGCTATTCTGGCCATTCACAGTACAAATAGCATTCGCGTCTGTTCCCAGCAAGTACAGTGTATTGGACTGAAGAGAAGCTCCGGTTTTACTTACTTTCCAATCCTGAGTTGAACTAGATATGCCCCGTTGGTGTAGGAAGCACGGTTCTTTTGTACTGAGCTAGCTCACTGTACTGGCCCTATAGGAAAAACAGTAGAGTGCAAGAATGCCCGTTTCTCAAAAGCAGAGTGTTTTTCTTGCATGTCTCTCTTGGGTTCAGTTAAACTTCCTAAACGGAGTTGAATCACGTTCACTTTCAAGTTCTAGCGGCAAGGGTTCATTCAGGCTAAGAACAGCACTCTTGTGCTATTCTGGCCATACACAGTGCAACCAGCATTCGCGTCTGTTCCCAGCATGTACAGTGTATTGGACTGAAGAGAAGCTCCTGTTTTACTTACTTTCCAATCCTGAGTTGAACTAGATATGCCCCGTTGGTGTAGGAAGCACGGTTCTTTTGTACTGAGCTAGCTCACTGTACTGGTCCTATAGGAAAAACAGTAGAGTGCAAGAATGCCCGTTTCTCAAAAGCAGAGTGTTTTTCTTGCATGGCTCTCTTGGGTTCAGTTAAACTTCCTAAACGGAGTTGAATCACTTTCAGTTTCAATTTCTAGCAGCAAGGGTTCATTCAGGCTAAGAACATCACTCTAGTGCTATTCTGACCATACACAGTGCAAATGCATTCGCGTCTGTTCCCAGCAAGTACAGTGTATTGGACTGAAGAGAAGCTCCTGTTTTACTTAGTTTCCAATCCTGAGTTGAACTAGATATGCCCCGTTTGTGTAGGATGCACTGTTCTTTTGTTCTGAGCTAGCTCACTGTACTGGCCCTATAGGAAACACAGTAGAGTGCAAGAATGCCCGTTTCTCAAAAGCAGAGTGTTTTTCTTGCATGGCACATTAGGGTTCAGTTAAACTTCCTAAACGGAGTTGAATCACGTTCAGTTTCAAGTTCTAGCAGCAAGGGTTCATTCAGGCTAAGAACAGCACTCTTGTGCTGTTCTGGCCATACACAGTGCAAATAGCATTCTCATCTGTTCCCAGCAAGTACAGTTTATTGGACTGAAGAGAAGCTCCTGTTTTACTTAGTTTCCATTCCTGAGTTGAACTAGATATGCCCCGTTTGTGTAGGATGCACAGTTCTTTTGTTCTGAGCTAGCTCACTGTACTGGCCGTATAGGAAACACAGTAGAGTGCAAGAATGCCCGTTTCTCAAAAGCAGAGTGTTTTTCTTGCATGGACACTAGGGTTCAGTTAAACTTCCTAAACGGAATTGAAACACGTTCAGTTTCAAGTTCTAGCAGCAAGGGTTCATTCAGGCTAAGAACAGCACTATTGGGCTATTCTGGCCATTCACAGTACAAATAGCATTCGCGTCTGTTCCCAGCAAGTACAGTGTATTGGACTGAAGAGAAGCTCCTGTTTTACTTAGTTTCCAATCCTGAGTTGAACTAGATATGCCCCGTTTGTGTAGGATACACTGTTCTTTTGTTCTGAGCTAGCTCACTGTACTGGCCCTATAGGAAACACAGTAGAGTGCAAGAATGCCCGTTTCTCAAAAGCAGAGTGTTTTTGTTGCATGGCACATTAGGGTTCAGTTAAACTTCCTAAACGGAGTTGAATCACGTTCAGTTTCAAGTTCTAGCAGCAAGGGTTCATTCAGGCTAAGAACAGCACTCTTGTGCTGTTCTGGCCATACACAGTGCAAATAGCATTCTCGTCTGTTCCCAGCAAGTACAGTTTATTGGACTGAAGAGAAGTTCCTGTTTTACTTAGTTTCCATTCCTGAGTTGAACTAGATATGCCTCGTTTGTGTAGGATGCACAGTTCTTTTGTTCTGAGCTTGCTCACTGTACTGGCCCTATAGGAAACACAGTAGAGTGCAAGAATGCCCGTTTCTCAAAAGCAGAGTGTTTTTCTTGCAGGGCACACTAGGGTTCAGTTTAACTTCCTAAACGGAATTGAAACACGTTCAGTTTCAAGTTCTAGCAGCAAGGGTTCATTCAGGCTAAGAACAGCACTATTGTGCTATTCTGGCCATTCACAGTACAAATAGCATTCGCGTCTGTTCCCAGCAAGTACAGTGTATTGGACTGAAGAGAAGCTCCTGTTTTACTTAGTTTCCAATCCTGAGTTGAACTAGATATGCCCGTTTGTGTAGGAAGCACGGTTCTTTTGTACTGAGCTTGCTCACTGTACTGGCCCTATAAGAAAAACAGTAGAGTCCAAGAATGCCCGTTTCTCAAAAGCAGAGTGTTTTTCTTGCATGGCTCTCTTGGGTTCAGTTAAACTTCCTAAACGGAGTTGAATCACGTTCACTTTCAAGTTCTAGCAGCAAGGGTTCATTCAGGCTTAGAACAGCACTCTTGTGCTATTCTGGCCATACACAGTGCAACCAGCATTCGCGTCTGTTCCCAGCATGTACAGTGTACTGGACTGAAGAGAAGCTCCTGTTTTACTTAGTTTCCAATCCTGAGTTGAACTAGATATGCCCCGTTTGTGTAGGAAGCTAGTTCTTTTGTTCTAAGCTAGCTCACTGTACTGGCCCTATAGGAATCACAATAGAGTGGAAGAATGCCCGTTTCTCAAAAGCAGAGTGTTTTTCTTGCATGGCACACTTGGGTTCAGTTAAACTTCCTAAACGGAGTTGAATCACGTTCACTTTCAAGTTCTAGCAGCAAGGGTTCATTCAGGCTAAGAACAGCACTCTTGTGCTATTCTGGCCATACACAGTGCAAACAGCATTCGCGTCTGTTCCCAGCAAGTACAGTGTATTGGACTGAAGAGAAGCTCCTGTTTTACTTAGTTTCCAATCCTGAGTTGAACTAGATATGCCCCGTTTGTGTAGGAAGCAGAGTTCTTTTGGTCTGAGCTAGCTCACTGTACTGGCCCTATAGGAAACACAATAGAGTGCAAGAATGCCCGTTTCTCAAAAGCAGAGTGTTTTTCTTGCATGGCACACTAGGGTTCAGTTAAACTTCCTAAACGGAGTTGAATCACGTTCAGTTTCAAGTTATAGCAGCAAGTGTTCATTCAGGCTAAGAACAGAACTCTTGTGATATTCTGGACATACACAGTGCAAATAGCATTTTTGTCAGTTCCCAGCAAGAACAGTGTATTGGACTGAAGAGAAGCTCCTGTTTTACTTAGTTTCCAATCCTGAGTTTAACTAGATATGCCCCGTTTGTGTAGGAAGCATGGTTCTTTTTTTCTGAGCTAGCTCACTGTACTGGCACTATAGGAAACACAGTAGAGTGCAAGAATGCCCGTTTCTCAAAAGCAGAGAGTTTTTCTTGCATGGCACACTAGGGTTCAGTTAAACTTCCTAAACGGATTTGAATCACTTTCAGTTTCAATTTCTAGCAGCAAGGGTTCATTCAGGCTAAGAACAGCACTCTAGTGCTATTCTGATCATATACAGTGCAAATGCATTCGCGTCTGTTCCCAGCAAGTACAGTGTATTGGACTGAAGAGAAGCTCCTGTTTTACTTAGTTTCCAATCCTGAGTTGAACTAGATATGCCCCGTTTGTGTAGGATACACTGTTCTTTTGTTCTGAGCTAGCTCACTGTACTGGCCCTATAGGAAACACAGTAGAGTGCAAGAATGCCCGTTTCTCAAAAGCAGAGTGTTTTTGTTGCATGGCACATTAGGGTTCAGTTAAACTTCCTAAACGGAGTTGAATCACGTTCAGTTTCAAGTTCTAGCAGCAAGGGTTCATTCAGGCTAAGAACAGCACTCTTGTGCTGTTCTGGCCATACACAGTGCAAATAGCATTCTCGTCTGTTCCCAGCAAGTACAGTTTATTGGACTGAAGAGAAGATCCTGTTTTACTTAGTTTCCATTCCTGAGTTGAACTAGATATGCCTCGTTTGTGTAGGATGCACAGTTCTTTTGTTCTGAGCTTGCTCACTGTACTGGCCCTATAGGAAACACAGTAGAGTGCAAGAATGCCCGTTTCTCAAAAGCAGAGTGTTTTTCTTGCAGGGCACACTAGGGTTCAGTTTAACTTCCTAAACGGAATTGAAACACGTTCAGTTTCAAGTTCTAGCAGCAAGGGTTCATTCAGGCTAAGAACAGCACTATTGTGCTATTCTGGCCATTCACAGTACAAATAGCATTCGCGTCTGTTCCCAGCAAGTACAGTGTATTGGACTGAAGAGAAGCTCCTGTTTTACTTAGTTTCCAATCCTGAGTTGAACTAGATATGCCCGTTTGTGTAGGAAGCACGGTTCTTTTGTACTGAGCTTGCTCACTGTACTGGCCCTATAAGAAAAACAGTAGAGTCCAAGAATGCCCGTTTCTCAAAAGCAGAGTGTTTTTCTTGCATGGCTCTCTTGGGTTCAGTTAAACTTCCTAAACGGAGTTGAATCACGTTCACTTTCAAGTTCTAGCAGCAAGGGTTCATTCAGGCTTAGAACAGCACTCTTGTGCTATTCTGGCCATACACAGTGCAACCAGCATTCGCGTCTGTTCCCAGCATGTACAGTGTACTGGACTGAAGAGAAGCTCCTGTTTTACTTAGTTTCCAATCCTGAGTTGAACTAGATATGCCCCGTTTGTGTAGGAAGCAGAGTTCTTTTGTTCTAAGCTAGCTCACTGTACTGGCCCTATAGGAATCACAATAGAGTGGAAGAATGCCCGTTTCTCAAAAGCAGAGTGTTTTTCTTGCATGGCACACTTGGGTTCAGTTAAACTTCCTAAACGGAGTTGAATCACGTTCACTTTCAAGTTCTAGCAGCAAGGGTTCATTCAGGCTAAGAACAGCACTCTTGTGCTATTCTGGCCATACACAGTGCAACCAGCATTCGCGTCTGTTCCCAGCAAGTACAGTGTATTGGACTGAAGAGAAGCTCCTGTTTTACTTAGTTTCCAATCCTGAGTTGAACTAGATATGCCCCGTTTGTGTAGGAAGCAGAGTTCTTTTGGTCTGAGCTAGCTCACTGTACTGGCCCTATAGGAAACACAATAGAGTGCAAGAATGCCCGTTTCTCAAAAGCAGAGTGTTTTTCTTGCATGGCACACTAGGGTTCAGTTAAACTTCCTAAACGGAGTTGAATCACGTTCAGTTTCAAGTTATAGCAGCAAGTGTTCATTCAGGCTAAGAACAGAACTCTTGTGATATTCTGGACATACACAGTGCAAATAGCATTTTTGTCAGTTCCCAGCAAGAACAGTGTATTGGACTGAAGAGAAGCTCCTGTTTTACTTAGTTTCCAATCCTGAGTTTAACTAGATATGCCCCGTTTGTGTAGGAAGCATGGTTCTTTTGTTCTGAGCTAGCTCACTGTACTGGCACTATAGGAAACACAGTAGAGTGCAAGAATGCCCGTTTCTCAAAAGCAGAGAGTTTTTTTGCATGGCACACTAGGGTTCAGTTAAACTTCCTAAACGGATTTGAATCACTTTCAGTTTCAATTTCTAGCAGCAAGGGTTCATTCAGGCTAAGAACAGCACTCTAGTGCTATTCTGACCATACACAGTGCAAATGCATTCGCGTCTGTACACAGCAAGTACAGTGTATTGGACTGAAGAGAAGCTCCTGTTTTACTTAGTTTCCAATCCTGAGTTGAACTAGATATGCCCCGTTTGTGTAGGATGCACTGTTCTTTTGTTCTGAGCAGGCTCACTGTACTGGCCCTATAGGAAACACAGTAGAGTGCAAGAATGCCCGTTTCTCAAAAGCAGAGTGTTTTTCTTGCATGGCACATTAGGGTTCAGTTAAACTTCCTAAACGGAGTTGAATCACGTTCAGTTTCAAGTTCTAGCAGCAAGGGTTCATTCAGGCTAAGAACAGCACTCTTGTGCTTTTCTGGCCATACACAGTGCAAATAGCATTCTCATCTGTTCCCAGCAAGTACAGTTTATTGGACTGAAGAGACGCTCCTGTTTTACTTAGTTTCCATTCCTGAGTTGAACTAGATATGCCCCGTTTGTGTAGGACGCATGGTTCTTTTGTTCTGAGCTAGCTCACTGTACTGGCACTATAGGAAACACAGTAGAGTGCAAGAATGCCCGTTTCTCAAAAGCAGAGAGTTTTTCTTGCATGGCACACTAGGGTTCAGTTAAACTTCCTAAACGGATTTGAATCACTTTCAGTTTCTAGTTCTAGCAGCAAGGGTTCATTCAGGCTAAGAACAGCACTCTTGTGCTATTCTGGCCATACACAGTGCAAATGCATTCGCGTCTGTTCCCAGCAAGTACAGTGTATTGGACTGAAGAGAAGCTCCTGTTTTACTTAGTTTCCAATACTGAGTTGAACTAGATATGCCCCGTATGTGTAGGAAGCACAGTTCTTTTGTTCTGAGCTAGCTCACTCTACTGGCCCTATAGGAAACACAGTAGAGTGCAAGAATGCCCGTTTCTCAAAAGCAGAGTGTTTTTCTTGCATGGCACACTCGGGTTCAGTTAAAAGTCCTAAACGGAGTTGAATCACGTTCAGTTTCAAGTTCTAGCAGCAGAGGTTCATTCAGGCTAAGAACAGCACTCTTGTGCTATTCTTGCCATACACAGTGCGAATAGCTTTCGTGTCTGTTCCCAGCAAATACAGTGTATTGGACTGAAGAGAAGCTCCTGTTTTACTTAGTTTCCAATACAGAGTTGTACTATATATGCCCCGTTTGTGTAGGAAGCACAGTTCTTTTGTTCTGAGCTAGAACACTGTACTGGCCCTCTAGGAAACACAGTAGAGTGCAAGAATGCCCGTTTCTCAAAAGCAGAGTGTTTTTCTTGCATGGCACACAAGGGTTCTGTTAAACTTCCTAAACGGAGTTGAATCACGTTCAGTTTCAAGTTCTAGCAGCAAGGGTTCATTCAGGCTAAGAACAGCACTCTTGTGCTATTCTGGCCATACACAGTGCAAATAGCATTCACGTCTGTTCCCAGCAAGTACAGTGTATTGGACTGAAGAGAAGCTCCTGTTTTACTTAGTTTCCAATCCTGAATTGAACTAGATATGCCCAGTTTGTGTAGGAAGCCCAGTTCTTTTGTTCTGATCTAGCTCACTGTACTGGCCCTATCGGAAACACAGTAGAGTGCAAGAATGCCCGTTTCTCAAAAGCAGAGTGTTTTTCTTGCATGGCACACTAGGGTTCAATTAAACTTCCTAAACGGAGTTGAATCACATTCAGTTTCAAGTTCTAGCAGCAAGGGTTCATTCAGGCTAAGAACAGCACTCTTGTGCTATTCTGGCCATACACTGTGCTAATAGCATTCGCGTCTGTTCCCAGCAAGTAGAGTGCATTGGACTGAAGAGAAGCTCCTGTTTTACTTATTTTCCAATCCTGTGTTGAACTAGATATGCCCAGTTTGTATAGTAAGCACAGTTCTTTTGTTCTGAGCTAGCTCACTGTACTGGCCCTATAGGAAACACATTAGAGTGCAAGAATGCCCGTTTCTCACAAGCAGAGTGTTTTTCTTGCATGGCCCACTAGGGTTCTGTTAAACGTCCTAAACGGAGTTGAATCACGTTCAGTTTCAAGTTCTAGCAGCAAGGGTTCATTCAGGCTAAGAACAGAACTCTTGTGCTATTCTGGCCATACACAGTGCAAATAGCATTCGCGTCTGTTCCCAGCACGTACAGTGTATTGGACTGAAGAGAAGCTCCTGTTTTACTTAGTTTCCAATCCTGAGTTGAAGTAGATATGCCCCGTTTGTGTAGGAAGCACAGTTCTTTTGTTCTGAGCTAGCTCACTGTACTGGCCCTATAGGAAACACAGTAGAGTGCACAAATGCCTCTTTCTCAAAAGCAGAGTGTTTTTCTTGCATGGCACACTAGGGTTCAGTTAAACTTCCTAAACGGAGTTGAATCACGTTCAGTTTCAAGTTCTAGCAGCAAGGGTTCATTCAGCTAAGAACAGCACTATTGTGCTATTCTGGCCATTCACAGTACAAATAGCATTCGCGTCTGTTCCCAGCAAGTACAGTGTATTGGACTGAAGAGAAGCTCCTGTTTTACTTAGTTTGCAATCCTGAGTTGAACTAGATATGCCCCGTTTGTGTAGGAAGCAGAGTTCTTTTGTTCTGAGCTAGCTCACTGTACTGGCCGTATAGGAAACACAATAGAGTGCAAGAATGCCCGTTTCTCAAAAGCAGAGTGTTTTTCTTGCATGGCTCACTTGGGTTCAGTTAAACTTCCTAAACGGTGTTGAATCACGTTCACTTTCAAGTTCTAGCAGCAAGGGTTCATTCAGGCTAAGAACAGCACTCATGTGCTATTCTGGCCATACACAGTGCAACCAGCATTCGCTTCTGTTCCCAGCAAGTACAGTGTATTGGACTGAAGAGAAGCTCCTGTTTTACTTAGTTTCCAATCCTGAGTTGAACTAGATATGCCCCGTTTGTGTAGGAAGTAGAGTTCTTTTGGTCTGAGCTAGCTCACTGTACTGGCCCTATAGGAAACACAATAGAGTGCAAGAATGCCCGTTTCTCAAAAGCAGAGTGTTTTTCTTGCATGGCACACTAGGGTTCAGTTAAACTTCCAAAACGGAGTTGAATCACGTTCAGTTTCAAGTTATAGCAGCAAGTGTTCATTCAGGCTAAGAACAGCACTCTTGTGCTATTCTGGCCATACACAGTGCAAATAGCATTTTTGTCAGTTCCCAGCAAGTACAGTGTATTGGACTGAAGAGAAGCTCCTGTTTTACTTAGTTTCAAATCCTGAGATGAACTAGATATGCCCCGTTTGTGTAGGAAGCATGGTTCTTTTGTTCTGAGCTAGCTCACTGTACTGGCACTATAGGAAACACAGTAGAGTGCAAGAATGCCCGTTTCTCAAAAGCAGAGAGTTTTTCTTGCATGGCACACTAGGGTTCAGTTAAACTTCCTAAACGGATTTGAATCACTTTCAGTTTCAATTTCTAGCAGCAAGGGTTCATTCAGGCTAAGAACAGCACTCTAGTGCTATTCTGACCATACACAGTGCAAATGCATTCGCGTCTGTTCCCAGCAAGTACAGTGTATTGGACTGAAGAGAAGCTCCTGTTTTACTTAGTTTCCAATCCTGAGTTGAACTAGATATGCCCCGTTTGTGTAGGATGCACTGTTCTTTTGTTCTGAGCTAGCTCACTCTACTGGCCCTATAGGAAACACAGTAGAGTGCAAGAATGCCCGTTTCTCAAAAGCAGAGTGTTTTTCTTGCATGGCACATTAGGGTTCAGTTAAACTTCCTAAACGGAGTTGAATCACGTTCAGTTTCAAGTTCTAGCAGCAAGGGTTCATTCAGGCTAAGAACAGCACTCTTGTGCTGTTCTGGCCATACACAGTGCAAATAGCATTCTCATCTGTTCCCAGCAAGTACAGTTTATTGGACTGAAGAGAAGCTCCTGTTTTACTTAGTTTCCATTCCTGAGTTGAACTAGATATGCCCCGTTTGTGTAGGATGCACAGTTCTTTTGTTCTGAGCTAGCTCACTGTACTGGCCCTATAGGAAACACACTAGAGTGCAAGAATGCCCGTTTCTCAAAAGCAGAGTGTTTTCCTTGCATGGCACACTAGGGTTCAGTTAAACTTCCTAAACGGAATTGAAACACGTTCAGTTTCAAGTTCTAGCAGCAAGGGTTCATTCAGGCTAAGAACAGCACTCTTGTGCTATTCTGGCCATACACAGTGCAAATAGCATTCGCGTCTGTTCCCAGCAAGTACAGTGTATTGGACTGAAGAGAAGCTCCTGTTTTACTTAGTTTCCAATCCTGAGTTGAACTAGATATGCCCCGTTTGTGTAGGATGCACTGTTCTTTTGTTCTGAGCTAGCTCACTGTACTGGCCCTATAGGAAACACAGTAGAGTGCAAGAATGCCCGTTTCTCAAAAGCAGAGTGTTTTTCTTGCATGGCACATTAGGTTTCAGTTAAACTTCCTAAACGGAGTTGAATCACGTTCAGTTTCAAGTTCTAGCAGCAAGGGTTCATTCAGGCTAAGAACAGCACTATTGTGCTATTCTGGCCATTCACAGTACAAATAGCATTCGCGTCTGTTCCCAGCAAGTACAGTGTATTGGACTGAAGAGAAGCTCCTGTTTTACTTAGTTTCCAATCCTGAGTTGAACTAGATATGCCCCGTTTGTGTAGGAAGCACGGTTCTTATGTACTGAGCTAGCTCACTGTACTGGCCCTATAGGAAATACAGAAGAGTACAAGAATGCCCGTTTCTCAAAAGCAGAGAGTTTTTCTTGCATGGCACACTAGGGTTGAGTTAAACTTCCTAAAGGGATTTGAATCACTTTCAGTTTCAATTTCTAGCAGCAAGGGTTCATTCAGGCTAAGAACAGCACTCTTGTGCTATTCTGACCATACACAGAGCAAATGCATTCGCGTCTGTTCCCAGCAAGTACAGTGTATTGGACTGAAGAGAAGCTCCTGTTTTACTTAGTTTCCAATCCTGAGTTGAACTAGATATGCCCCGTTTGTGTAGGATGCACTGTTCTTTTGTTCTGAGTTAGCTCACTGTACTGGCCCTATAGGAAACACAGTAGAGTGCAAGAATGCCCGTTTCTCAAAAGCAGAGTGTTTTTCTTGCATGGGACATTAGGGTTCAGTTAAACTTCCTAAACGGAGTTGAATCACGTTCAGTTTCAAGTTCTAGCAGCAAGGGTTAATTCAGGCTAAGAACAGCACTCTTGTGCTGTTCTGGCCATACACAGTGCAAATAGCATTCTCGTCTGTTCCCAGCAAGTACAGTTTATTGGACTGAACAGAAGCTCCTGTTTTACTTAGTTTCCAATCCTGAGTTGAACTAGATATGCCCCGTTTGTGTAGGAAGCACGGTTCTTTTGTACTGAGCTAGCTCACTGTACTGGCCCTATAGGAAAAACAGTAGAGTGCAAGAATGCCCGTTTCTCAAAAGCAGAGTGTTTTTCTTGCATGGCTCTCTTGGGTTCAGTTAAACTTCCTAAACGGAGTTGAATCACGTTCACTTTCAAGTTCTAGCAGCAAGGGTTCATTCAGGCTAAGAACAGCACTCTTGTGCTATTCTGGCCATACACAGTGCAACCAGCATTCGCGTCTGTTACCAGCATGTACAGTGTATTGGACTGAAGAGAAGCTCCTGTTTTACTTAGTTTCCAATCCTGAGTTGAACTAGATATGCCCCGTTTGTGTAGGAAGCAGAGTTCTTTTGTTCTGAGCTAGCTCACTGTACTGGCCCTATAGGAAACACAATAGAGTGCAAGAATGCCCGTTTCTCAAAAGCAGAGTGTTTTTCTTGCATGGCTCACTTGGGTTCAGTTAAACTTCCTAAACGGAGTTGAATCACGTTCACTTTCAAGTTCTAGCAGCAAGGGTTCATTCAGGCTAAGAACAGCACTCTTGTGCTATTCTGGCCATACACAGTGCAACCAGCATTCGCGTCTGTTCCCAGCAAGTACAGTGTATTGGACTGAAGAGAAGCTCCTGTTTTACTTAGTTTCCAATCCTGAGTTGAGCTAGATATGCCCCGTTTGTGTAGGAAGCAGAGTTCTTTTGGTCTGAGCTAGCTCACTGTACTGGCCCTATAGGAAACTCAATAGAGTGCAAGAATGCCCGTTTCTCAAAAGCAGAGTGTTTTTCTTGCATGGCACACTAGGGTTCAGTTAAACTTCCTAAACGGAGTTGAATCACGTTCAGTTTCAAGTTATAGCAGCAAGTGTTCATTCAGGCTAAGAAGTGCACTCTTGTGCTATTCTGGCCATACACAGTGCAAATAGCATTTTTGTCAGTTCCCAGCAAGTACAATGTATTGGACTGAAGAGAAGCTCCTGTTTTACTTAGTTTCCAATCCTGAGTTGAACTAGATATGGCCCGTTTGTGTAGGAAGCATGGTTCTTTTGTTCTGAGCTAGCTCACTGTACTGGCACTATAGGAAACACAGTAGAGTGCAAGAATGCCCGTTTCTCAAAAGCAGAGAGTTTTTCTTGCATGGCACACTAGGGTTCAGTTAAACTTCCTAAACGGATTTGAATCACTTTCAGTTTCAATTTCTAGCAGCAAGGGTTCATTCAGGCTAAGAATAGCACTCTAGTGTTATTCTGACCATACACAGTGCAAATGCATTCGCGTCTGTTCCCAGCAAGTACAGTGTATTGGACTGAAGAGAAGCTCCTGTTTTACTTAGTTTCCAATCCTGAGTTGAACTAGATATGCCCCGTTTGTGTAGGATGCACTGTTCTTTTGTTCTGAGCTAGCTCACTGTACTGGCCCTATAGGAAACACAGTAGAGTGCAAGAATGCCCGTTTCTCAAAAGCAGAGTGTTTTTCTTGCATGGCTCATTAGGGTTCAGTTAAACTTCCTAAACGGAGTTGAATCACGTTCAGTTTCAAGTTCTAGCAGCAAGGGTTCATTCAGGCTAAGAACAGCACTCTTGTGCTGTTCTGGCCATACACAGTGCAAATAGCATTCTCGTCTGTTCCCAGCAAGTACAGTTTATTGGACTGAAGAGAAGCTGCTGTTTTGCTTAGTTTCCATTCCTGAGTTGAACTAGATATGCCCCGTTTGTGTAGGATGCACAGTTCTTTTGTTCTGAGCTAGCTCACTGTACTGGCCCTATAGGAAACACAGTTGAGTGCAAGAATGCCCGTTTCTCAAAAGCAGAGTGTTTTTCTTGCATGGCACATTAGGGTTCAGTTAAACTTCATAAACGGAGTTGAATCACGTTCAGTTTCAAGTTCTAGCAGCAAGGGTTCATTCAGGCTAAGAACAGCACTCTAGTGCTGTTCTGGCCATACACAGTGCAAATAGCATTCTCATCTGTTCCCAGCAAGTACAGTTTATTGGACTGAAGAGAAGCTCCTGTTTTACTTAGTTTCCATTCCTGAGTTGAACTAGATATGCCCCGTTTGTGTAGGATGCACGGTTCTTTTGTTCTGAGCTAGCTCACTGTACTGGCCCTATAGGAAACACAGTAGAGTGCAAGAATGCCCGTTTCTCAAAAGCAGAGTGTTTTTCTTGCATGGCACACAAGGGTTCAGTTAAACTTCCTAAACGGAATTGAAACACGTTCAGTTTCAAGTTCTAGCAGCAAGGGTTCATTCAGGCTAAGAACAGCACTATTGTGCTATTCTGGCCATTCACAGTACAAATAGCATTCGCGTCTGTTCCCAGCAAGTACAGTGTATTGGACTGAAGAGAAGCTCCTGTTTTACTTAGTTTCCAATCCTGAGTTGAACTAGATATGCCCCGTTTGTGTAGGAAGCACGGTTCTTTTGTACTGAGCTAGCTCACTGTACTGGCCCTATAGGAAACACAGTAGAGTGCAAGAATGCCCGTTTCTCAAAAGCAGAGAGTTTTTCTTGCATGGCACACTAGGGTTCAGTTAAACTTCCTAAACGGATTTGAATCACTTTCAGTTTCAATTTCTAGCAGCAAGGGTTCATTCAGGCTAAGAACAGAACTCTTGTGCTATTCTGACCATACACAGTGCAAATGCATTCGCGTCTGTTCCCAGCAAGTACAGTGTATTGGACTGAAGAGAAGCTCCTGTTTTACTTAGTTTCAAATCCTGAGTTGAACTAGATATGCCCCGTTTGTGTAGGATGCACTGTTCTTTTGTTCTGAGTTAGCTCACTGTACTGGCCCTATAGGAAACACAGTAGAGTGCAAGAATGCCCGTTTCTCAAAAGCAGAGTGTTTTTCTTGCATGGCACATTAGGGTTCACTTAAACTTCCTAAACGAAGTTGAATCACGTTCAGTTTCAAGTTCTAGCAGCAAGGGTTCATTCAGGCTAAGAACAGCACTCTTGTGCTGTTCTGGCCATACACAGTGCAAATAGCATTCTCGTCTGTTCCCAGCAAGTACAGTTTATTGGACTGAAGAGAAGCTCCTGTTTTACTTAGTTTCCAATCCTGAGTTGAACTAGATATGCCCCGGTTGTGTAGGAAGCACGGTTCTTTTGTACTGAGCTAGCTCACTGTACTGGCCCTATAGGAAAAACAGTAGAGTGCAAGAATGCCCTTTTCTCAAAAGCAGAGTGTTTTTCTTGCATGGCTCTCTTGGGTTCAGTTAAACTTCTTAAACGGAGTTGAATCACGTTCACTTTCAAGTTCTAGCAGCAAGGGTTCATTCAGGCTAAGACAGCACTCTTGTTCTATTCTGGCCATACACAGTGCAACCAGCATTCGCGTCTGTTCCCAGCATGTACAGTGTATTGGACTGAAGAGAAGCTCCTGTTTTACTTAGTTTCCAATCCTGAGTTGAACTAGATATGCCCCGTTTGTGTAGGAAGCAGAGTTCTTTTGTTCTGAGCTAGCTCACTGTACTGGCCCTATAGGAAACACAATAGAGTGCAAGAATGCCCGTTTCTCAAAAGCAGAGTGTTTTTCTTGCATGGAACATTAGGGTTCAGTTAAACTTCCTAAACGGAGTTGAATCACGTTCAGTTTCAAGTTCTAGCAGCAAGGGTTCATTCAGGCTAAGAACAGCACTCTTGTGCTGTTCTGGCCATACACAGTGCAAATAGCATTCTCATCTGTTCCCAGCAAGTACAGTTTATTGGACTGAAGAGAAGCTCCTGTTTTACTTAGTTTCCATTCCTGAGTTGAACTAGATATGCCCCGTTTGTGTAGGAAGCATGGTTCTTTTGTTCTGAGCTAGCTCACTGTACTGGCACTATAGGAAACACAGTAGAGTGCAAGAATGCCCCTTTCTGAAAAAGCAGAGAGTTTTTCTTGCATGGCACACTAGGGTTCAGTTAAACTTCCTAAACGGATTTGAATCACTTTCAGTTTCAATTTCTAGCAGCAAGGGTTCATTCAGGCTAAGAACAGCACTCTAGTGCTATTCTGACCATACACAGTGCAAATGCATTCGCGTCTGTTCCCAGCAAGTACAGTGTATTGGACTGAAGAGAAGCTCCTGTTTTACTTAGTTTCCAATCCTGAGTTGAACTAGATATGCCCCGTTTGTGTAGGATGCACTGTTCTTTTGTTCTGAGCTAGCTCACTGTACTGGCCCTATAGGAAACACAGTAGAGTGCAAGAATGCCCGTTTCTCAAAAGCAGAGTTTTTTTCTTGCATGGCACATTAGGGTTCAGTTAAACTTCCTAAACGGAGTTGAATCACGTTCAGTTTCAAGTTCTAGCAGCAAGGGTTCATTCAGGCTAAGAACAGCACTCTTGTGCTGTTCTGGCCATACACAGTGCAAATAGCATTCTCGTCTGTTCCCAGCAAGTACAGTTTATTGGACTGAAGAGAAGCTCCTGTTTTACTTAGTTTCCAATCCTGAGTTGAACTAGATATGCCCCGTTTGTGTAGGAAGCACGGTTCTTTTGTACTGAGCTAGCTCACTGTACTGGCCCTATAGGAAAAACAGTAGAGTGCAAGAATGCCCGTTTCTCAAAAGCAGAGTGTTTTTCTTGCATGGCTCTCTTGGGTTCAGTTAAACTTCCTAAACGGAGTTGAATCACGTTCACTTTCAAGTTCTAGCAGCAAGGGTTCATTCAGGCTAAGAACAGCACTCTTGTGCTATTCTGGCCATACACAGTGCAACCAGCATTCGCGTCTGTTCCCAGCATGTACAGTGTATTGGACTGAAGAGAAGCTCCTGTTTTACTTAGTTTCCAATCCTGAGTTGAACTAGATATGCCCCGTTTGTGTAGGAAGCAGAGTTCTTTTGTTCTGAGCGAGCTCACTGTACTGGCCCTATAGGAAACACAATAGAGTGCAAGAATGCCCGTTTCTCAAAAGCAGAGTGTTTTCCTTGCATGGCACGTTAGGGTTCAGTTAAACTTCCTAAACGGAGTTGAATCACGTTCACTTTCAAGTTCTAGCAGCAAGGGTTCATTCAGGCTAAGAACAGAACTCTTGTGCTATTCTGGCCATACACAGTGCAACCAGCATTCGCGTCTGTTCCCAGCAAGTACAGTGTATTGGACTGAAGAGAAGCTCCTGTTTTACTTAGTTTCCAATCCTGAGTTGAACTAGATATGCCCCGTTTGTGTAGGAAGCAGAGTTCTTTTGGTCTGAGCTAGCTCACTGTACTGGCCCTATAGGAAACACAATAGAGTGCAAGAATGCCCGTTTCTCAAAAGCAGAGTGTTTTTCTTGCATGGCACACTAGGGTTCAGTTAAACTTCCTAAACGGAGTTGAATCACGTTCAGTTTCAAGTTATAGCAGCAAGTGTTCATTCAGGCTAAGAACAGCACTCTTGTGCTATTCTGACCATACACAGTGCAAATAGCATTTTTGTCAGTTCCCAGCAAGTACAGTGTATTGGACTGAAGAGAAGCTCCTGTTTTACTTAGTTTCCAATCCTGAGTTGAACTAGATATGCCCCGTTTGTGTAGGAAGCATGGTTCTTTTCTTCTGAGCTAGCTCACTTACTGGCACTATAGGAAACACAGTAGAGGTCAAGAATGCCCGTTTCTCAAAAGCAGAGAGTTTTTCTTGCATGGCACACTAGGGTTCAGTTTTACTTCCTAAACGGATTTGAATCACTTTCAGTTTCAATTTCTAGCAGCAAGGGTTCATTCAGGCTAAGAACAGCACTCTAGTGCTATTCTGACCATACACAGTGCAAATGCATTCGCGTCTGTTCCCAGCAAGTACAGTGTATTGGACTGAAGAGAAGCTCCTGTTTTACTTAGTTTCCAATCCTGAGTTGAACTGGATATGGCCCGTTTGTGTAGGATGCACTGTTCTTTTGTTCTGAGCTAGCTCACTGTACTGGCCCTATAGGAAACACAGTAGAGTGCAATAATGCCCGTTTCTCAAAAGCAGAGTGTTTTTCTTGCATGGCACATTAGGGTTCAGTTAAACTTCCTAAACGGAATTGAATCACGTTCAGTTTCAAGTTCTAGCAGCAAGGGTTCATTCAGGCTAAGAACAGCACTCTTGTGCTGTTCTGGCCATACACAGTGCAAATAGCATTCTCATCTGTTCCCAGCAAGTACAGTTTATTGAACTGAAGAGAAGCTCCTGTTTTACTTAGTTTCCATTCTTGAGTTGAACTAGATATGCCCCGTTTGTGTAGGAAGCAGAGTTCTTTTGTTCTGAGCTAGCTCACTGTACTGGCCCTATAGGAAACACAATAGAGTGCAAGAATGCCCGTTTCTCAGAAGCAGAGTGTTTTTCTTGCATGGCACACTAGGGTTCAGTTAAACTTCCTAAACGGAGTTGAATCACATTCAGTTTCAAGTTATAGCAGCATGTGTTCATTCAGGCTAAGAACAGCACTCTTGTGCTATTCTGGCCATACACAGGGCAAATAGCATTTTTGTCAGTTCCCAGCATGTACAGTGTATTGGACTGAAGAGAAGCTCCTGTTTTACTTAGTTTCCAATCCTGAGTTGAACTAGATATGCCCCGTTTGTGTAGGAAGCATGGTTCATTTGTTCTGAGCTAGCTCACTGTACTGGCCCTATAGGAAACACAGTGGAGTGCAAGAATGCCCGTTTCTCAGAAGCAGAGTGTTTTTCTTGCATGGCACATTAGGGTTCAGTTAAACTTCCTAAACGGAATTGAATCACGTTCAGTTTCAAGTTCTTGCAGCAGAGGTTCATTCAGGCTAAGAATAGCACTCTTGTGCTATTCTTGCCATACACAGTGCGAATAGCTTTGGTGTCTGTTCCCAGCAAGTACAGTGTATTGGACTGAAGAGAAGCTCCTGTTTTACTTAGTTTCCAATACAGAGTTGTACTATATATGCCCCGTTTGTGTAGGAAGCACAGTTCTTTTGTTCTGAGCTAGCACACTGTACTGACCCTCTAGGAAACACAGTAGAGTGCAAGAATGCCCGTTTCTCAAAAGCAGAGTGTTTTTCTTGCATGGCACACTAGGGTTCTGTTAAACTTCCTAAACGGAGTTGAATCACGTTCAGTTTCAAGTTCTAGCAGCAAGGGTTCATTCAGGCTAAGAACAGCACTCTTGTGCTATTCTGGCCATACACAGTGCAAATAGCATTCACGTCTGTTCCCAGCAAGTACAGTGCATTGGACTGAAGAGAAGCTCCTGTTTTACTTAGTTTCCAATCCTGAATTGAACTAGATATGCCCAGTTTGTGTAGGAAGCACAGTTCTTTTGTTCTGATCTAGCTCACTGTACTGGCCCTATAGGAAACACAGTAGAGTGCAAGAATGCCCGTTTCTCAAAAGCAGAGTGTTTTTCTTGCATGGCACACTAGGGTTCAATTAAACTTCCTAAACGGAGTTGAATCACGTTCAGTTTCAAGTTCTAGCAGCAAGTGTTCATTCAGGCTAAGAACAGCACTCTTGTGCTATTCTGACCATACACAGTGCAAATAGCATTTTTGTCAGTTCCCAGCAAGTACAGTGTATTGGACTGAAGAGAAGCTCCTGTTTTACTTAGTTTCCAATCCTGAGTTGAACTAGATATGCCCCGTTTGTGTAGGAAGCATGGTTCTTTTCTATTGAGCTAGCTCACTTACTGGCACTATAGGAAACACAGTAGAGGTCAAGAATGCCCGTTTCTCAAAAGCAGAGAGTTTTTCTTGCATGGCACACTAGGGTTCAGTTAAACTTCCTAAACGGATTTGAATCACTTTCAGTTTCAATTTCTAGCAGCAAGGGTTCATTCAGGCTAAGAACAGCACTCTAGTGCTATTCTGACCATACACAGTGCAAATGCATTCGTGTCTGTTCCCAGCAAGTACAGTGTATTGGACTGAAGAGAAGCTCCTGTTTTACTTAGTTTCCAATCCTGAGTTGAACTAGATATGGCCCGTTTGTGTAGGATGCACTGTTCTTTTGTTCTGAGCTAGCTCACTGTACTGGCCCTATAGGAAACACAGTAGAGTGCAATAATGCCCGTTTCTCAAAAGCAGAGTGTTTTTCTTGCATGGCACATTAGGGTTCAGTTAAACTTCCTAAACGGAATTGAATCACG
The DNA here is from genome assembly GCF_049852395.1 of Peromyscus maniculatus bairdii. NCBI lineage: Eukaryota > Metazoa > Chordata > Mammalia > Rodentia > Cricetidae > Peromyscus > Peromyscus maniculatus. The sequence continues at coordinate 32,864,100 of NC_134874.1, read as the reverse complement.
TTCAGTTTCAAGTTCTAGCAGCAAGGGTTCATTCAGGCTAAGAACAGCACTCTTGTGCTGTTCTGGCCATACACAGTGCAAATAGCATTCTCATCTGTTCCCAGCAAGTACAGTTTATTGAACTGAAGAGAAGCTCCTGTTTTACTTAGTTTCCATTCCTGAGTTGAACTAGATATGTCCCGTTTGTGTAGGAAGCAGAGTTCTTTTGTTCTGAGCTAGCTCACTGTACTGGCCCTATAGGAAACACAATAGAGTGCAAGAATGCCCGTTTCTCAGAAGCAGAGTGTTTTTCTTGCATGGCACACTAGGGTTCAGTTAAACTTCCTAAACGGAGTTGAATCACATTCAGTTTCAAGTTATAGCAGCATGTGTTCATTCAGGCTAAGAACAGCACTCTTGTGCTATTCTGGCCATACACAGGGCAAATAGCATTTTTGTCAGTTCCCAGCATGTACAGTGTATTGGACTGAAGAGAAGCTCCTGTTTTACTTAGTTTCCAATCCTGAGTTGAACTAGATATGCCCCGTTTGTGTAGGAAGCATGGTTCATTTGTTCTGAGCTAGCTCACTGTACTGGCCCTATAGGAAACACAGTGGAGTGCAAGAATGCCCGTTTCTCAGAAGCAGAGTGTTTTTCTTGCATGGCACATTAGGGTTCAGTTAAACTTCCTAAACGTAATTGAATCACGTTCAGTTTCAAGTTCTTGCAGCAGAGGTTCATTCAGGCTAAGAATAGCACTCTTGTGCTATTCTTGCCATACACAGTGCGAATAGCTTTGGTGTCTGTTCCCAGCAAGTACAGTGTATTGGACTGAAGAGAAGCTCCTGTTTTACTTAGTTTCCAATACAGAGTTGTACTATATATGCCCCGTTTGTGTAGGAAGCACAGTTCTTTTGTTCTGAGCTAGCACACTGTACTGACCCTCTAGGAAACACAGTAGAGTGCAAGAATGCCCGTTTCTCAAAAGCAGAGTGTTTTTCTTGCATGGCACACTAGGGTTCTGTTAAACTTCCTAAACGGAGTTGAATCACGTTCAGTTTCAAGTTCTAGCAGCAAGGGTTCATTCAGGCTAAGAACAGCACTCTTGTGCTATTCTGGCCATACACAGTGCAAATAGCATTCACGTCTGTTCCCAGCAAGTACAGTGCATTGGACTGAAGAGAAGCTCCTGTTTTACTTAGTTTCCAATCCTGAATTGAACTAGATATGCCCAGTTTGTGTAGGAAGCACAGTTCTTTTGTTCTGATCTAGCTCACTGTACTGGCCCTATAGGAAACACAGTAGAGTGCAAGAATGCCCGTTTCTCAAAAGCAGAGTGTTTTTCTTGCATGGCACACTAGGGTTCAATTAAACTTCCTAAACGGAGTTGAATCACGTTCAGTTTCAAGTTCTAGCAGCAAGGGTTCATTCAGGCTAAGAACAGCACTCTTGTGCTATTCTGGCCATACACTGTGCTAATAGCATTCGCGTCTGTTCCCAGCAAGTACAGTGCATTGGAATGAAGAGAAGCTCCTGTTTTACTTATTTTCCAATCCTGTGTTGAACTAGATATGCCCAGTTTGTATAGTAAGCACAGTTCTTTTGTTCTGAGCTAGCTCACTGTACTGGCCCTATAGGAAACACAGTAGAGTGCAAGAATGCCCGTTTCTCACAAGCAGAGTGTTTTTCTTGCATGGCCCACTAGGGTTCTGTTAAACGTCCTAAACGGAGTTGAATCACGTTCAGTTTCAAATTCTAGCAGCAAGGGTTCATTCAGGCTAAGAACAGCACTCTTGTGCTATTCTGGCCATACACAGTGCAAATAGAATTCGCGTCTGGTCCCAGCAAGTACAGTGTATTGGACTGAAGAGAAGCTCCTGTTTTACTTAGTTTCCAATCCTGAGTTGAACCAGATATGCCCCGTTTGTGTAGGAAGCACGGTTCTTTTGTTCTGAACTAGCTCACGGTACTGGCCCTATAGGAAACACAGTAGAGTGCAAGAATGCCCATTTCTCAAAAGCAGAGAGTTTTTCTTGCATGGCACACTAGGGTTCTGTTAAATTCCTTATCGGAGTTGAATCACGTTCAGTTTCAAAGTCTAGCAGCAAGGGTTCATTCAGGCTAAGAACAGCACTCTTGTGCTATTCTGGCAATACACAGTGCAAATAGCATTTGCTTCTGTTCCAAGCAAGTACAGTGTATTGGACTGAAGAGAAGCTCCTTTTTTACTTATTTTCCAATCCTGAGTTGAACTAGATATGCCCCATTTGTGTAGGAAGCACGGTTCTTTTTTTCTGAGCTAGGTCACTGTACTGGACCTATAGGAAACACAGTAGAGTGCAAGAATGCCCGTTTCTCAAAAGCAGAGTGTTTTTCTTGCATGGCATACTAAGGTTCAGTTAAACTTCCTAAACGGAGTTGAATCACGTTCACTTTCACGTTTTAGCAGGAAGGGATCATTCAGGCTAAGAACAGCACTCTTGTGCTATTCTGGCCATACACAGTGCAAATAGCATTCGCGTCTGTTCCCAGCAAGTACAGTGTATTGGACTGAAGAGAAGCTCCTGTTTTACTTATTTTCCATTCCTGAGTTGAACTAGATATGTCCAGTTTGTGTAGGAATACAGTTCTTTTGTTCTGAGCTAGCTCACTCTACTGGCCCTATTGGAAACACAGTAGAGTGCAAGAATGCCCGTTTCTCAAAAGCAGAGTGTTTTTCTTGCATGGCACACTAGGGTTCAGTTAAACTTCCTAAACAGAGTTGAATCACGTTCAGTTTCAAGTTCTGGCAGCAAGGGTTCATTCAGGCTAAGAACAGCACTCTTGTGCTATTCTGGCCATACACAGTGCAAATAGCATTGGCGTCTGTTCCCAGCAAGTACAGTGTATTGGACTGAAGAGAAGCTCCTGTTTTACTTAGTTTCCAATCCTGAGTTGAGCTAGATATGCCACGTTCGAGTAGGAAGCACGGTTCTTTTGTTCTGAGCTACCTCACTGTACTGGCCCTATAGGAAACACAGTAGAGTGCAAGAATGCCTGTTTCTCAAAAGCAGAGTGTTTTTCGTGCATGGCACCCTAGGGTTCAGTTAAACTTCCTAAACGGATTTGAATCACGTTCAGTTTCAAATTCTAGCAGCAAGGGTTCAATCAGGCTAAGAAAAGAACTATTGTGCTATTCTGGCCATTCACAGTGCAAATAGCATTCGCGTCTGTTCCCAGCAAGTACAGTGTATTGGACTTAAGAGAATCTCCTGTTTTTCTTAGTTTCCAATCCTGAGTTGAACTAGATATGCCCCGGTTGTGTAGGAAGCACGGTTCTTTTGTTCTGAGCTAGCTCACTGTACTGGCCCTATAGGAAACACAGTAGAGTACAAGAATGCCCGTTTCTAAAAAGCAGAGTGTTTTTCTTGCATGGCACACTTGGGTCCAGTTAAACTTCTTAAGCGGAGTTGAATCACATTCATTTTCAAGTTCTAGCAGCAAGGGTTCATTGAGGCTAAGAACAGCAATCTTGTGCTATTCTGGCCATACAGAGTGCAACCAGCATTCGCGTCTGTTCCCAGCAAGTACAGTGTATTGGACTGAAGAGAAGCTCCTGTTTTACTTAGTTTCCAATCCTGAGTTGAACTAGATATGCCCCGTTTGTGTAGGAAGCACAGTTCTTTTGTTCTGAGCTAGCTCACTGTACTGGCCATATAGGAAACACAGTAGAGTGCAAGAATGCCCGTTTCTCAAAAGCAGAGTGTTTTTCTTGCATGGCACACTAGGGTTCAGTTAAACTTCCTAAACGGAGTTGAATCACGTTCAGTTTCAAATTCTAGCAGCAAGGGTTCATTCAGGCTAAGAACAGCACTCTTGTGCTATTCTGGCAATACACAGTGCAAATAGCATTTGCTTCTGTTCCAAGCAAGTACAGTGTATTGGACTGAAGAGAAGCTCCTTTTTTACTTATTTTCCAATCCTGAGTTGAACTAGATATGCCCCATTTGTGTAGGAAGCACGGTTCTTTTTTTCTGAGCTAGGTCACTGTACTGGACCTATAGGAAACACAGTAGAGTGCAAGAATGCCCGTTTCTCAAAAGCAGAGTGTTTTTCTTGCATGGCATACTAGGGTTCAGTTAAACTTCCTAAACGGAGTTGAATCACGTTCACTTTCACGTTTTAGCAGGAAGGGATCATTCAGGCTAAGAACAGCACTCTTGTGCTATTCTGGCCATACACAGTGCAAATAGCATTCGCGTCTGTTCCCAGCAAGTACAGTGTATTGGACTGAAGAGAAGCTCCTGTTTTACTTATTTTCCATTCCTGAGTTGAACTAGATATGTCCAGTTTGTGTAGGAATACAGTTCTTTTGTTCTGAACTAGCTCACTCTACTGGCCCTATTGGAAACACAGTAGAGTGCAAGAATGCCCGTTTCTCAAAAGCAGAGTGTTTTTCTTTCATGGCACACTAGGGTTCAGTTAAACTTCCTAAAAAGAGTTGAATCACGTTCAGTTTCAAGTTCTGGCAGCAAGGGTTCATTCAGGCTAAGAACAGCACTCTTGTGCTATTCTGGCCATACACAGTGCAAATAGCATTGGCGTCTGTTCCCAGCAAGTACAGTGTATTGGACTGAAGAGAAGCTCCTGTTTTACTTAGTTTCCAATCCTGAGTTGAGCTAGATATGCCACGTTCGAGTAGGAAGCACGGTTCTTTTGTTCTGAGCTACCTCACTGTACTGGCCCTATAGGAAACACAGTAGAGTGCAAGAATGCCTGTTTCTCAAAAGCAGAGTGTTTTTCGTGCATGGCACCCTAGGGTTCAGTTAAACTTCCTAAACGGAATTGAATCACTTTCAGTTTCAAATTCTAGCAGCAAGGGTTCAATCAGTCTAAGAAAAGAACTATTGTGCTATTCTGGCCATTCACAGTGCAAATAGCATTCGCGTCTGTTCCCAGCAAGTACAGTGTATTGGACTTAAGAGAATCTCCTGTTTTTCTTAGTTTCCAATCCTGAGTTGAACTAGATATGCCCCGGTTGTGTAGGAAGCACGGTTCTTTTGTTCTGAGCTAGCTCACTGTACTGGCCCTATAGGAAACACAGTAGAGTACAAGAATGCCCGTTTCTAAAAAGCAGAGTGTTTTTCTTGCATGGCACACTTGGGTCCAGTTAAACTTCTTAAGCGGAGTTGAATCACATTCATTTTCAAGTTCTAGCAGCAAGGGTTCATTGAGGCTAAGAACAGCAATCTTGTGCTATTCTGGCCATACAGAGTGCAACCAGCATTCGCGTCTGTTCCCAGCAAGTACAGTGTATTGGACTGAAGAGAAGCTCCTGTTTTACTTAGTTTCCAATCCTGAGTTGAACTAGATATGCCCCGTTTGTGTAGGAAGCACAGTTCTTTTGTTCTGAGCTAGCTCACTGTACTGGCCATATAGGAAACACAGTAGAGTGCAAGAATGCCCGTTTCTCAAAAGCAGAGTGTTTTTCTTGCATGGCACACTAGGGTTCAGTTAAACTTCCTAAACGGAGTTGAATCACGTTCAGTTTCAAATTCTAGCAGCAAGGGTTCATTCAGGCTAAGAACAGCACTCTTGTGCTATTCTGGCCATACACAGTGCAAATAGCATTCGCGTCTGTTCCCAGCAGGTACAGTGTATTGGACTGAAGAGAAGCTCCTGTTTTACTTAGTTTCCAATCCTGAGTTGAACCAGATATTCCCCGTTTGTGTAGGAAGCACGGTTCTTTTGTTCTGAGCTAGCTCACTGTACTGGAACTATAGGAAACACAGAAGAGTGCAAGAATGCCCGTTTCTCAAAAGCAGAGTGTTTTTCTTGCATGGCAGACTAGGGTTCAGTTAAACTTCCTAAACGGAGTTGAATTACGTTCAGTTTCAAATTCTAGGAGCAAAGGTTCATTCAGGCTAAGAACAGCACTCTTGTGCTATTATGGCAATACACAGTGCAAATAGCATTTGCTTCTGTTCCAAGCAAGTACAGTGTATTGGACTGAAGAGAAGCTCCTTTTTTACTTAGTTTCGAATCCTGAGTTGAACTAGATATGCCCCATTTGTGTAGGAAGCACGGTTCTTTTTTTCTGAGCTAGGTCACTGTACTGGACCTATAGGAAACACAGTAGAGTGCAAGAATGCCCGTTTCTCAAAAGCAGAGTGTTTTTCTTGCATGGCACACTAGGGTTCAGTTAAACTTCCTAAACGGAGTTGAATCACGTTCACTTTCACGTTTTAGCAGGAAGGGATCATTCAGGCTAAGAACAGCACTCTTGTGCTATTCTGGCCATAAACAGTGCAAATAGCATTCGCGTCTGTTCCCAGCAAGTACAGTGTATTGGACTGAAGAGAAGCTCCTGTTTTACTTATTTTCCATTCCTGAGTTGAACTAGATATGTCCAGTTTGTGTAGGAATACAGTTCTTTTGTTCTGAGCTAGCTCACTCTACTGGCCCTATTGGAAAAACAGTAGAGTGCAAGAATGCCCGTTTCTCAAAAGCAGAGTGTTTTTCTTGCATGGCACACTAGGGTTCAGTTAAACTTCCTAAACAGAGTTGAATCACGTTCAGTTTCAAGTTCTGGCAGCAAGGGTTCATTCAGGCTAAGAACAGCACTCTTGTGCTATTCTGGCCATACACAGTGCAAATAGCATTGGCGTCTGTTCCCAGCAAGTACAGTGTATTGGACAGAAGAGAAGCTCCTGTTTTACTTAGTTTCCAATCCTGAGTTGAGCTAGATATGCCACGTTTGTGTAGGCATCACAGTTCTTTTGTTCTGAGCTAACTCACTGTATTGGCCCTATAGGAAACACAGTAGAGTGCAAGATGGCCCTTTCTCAAAAGCAGAGTGTTTTTCTTGCATGGCACACTTGGGTTCAGTTAAGGAGTTGAATCACGTTCAGTTTCAAGTTCTAGCAGCAAGGGTTCATTCAGGCTAAGAACAGCACTCTTGTGCTATTCTGGCCATACACAAGGCAAATAGCATTTTTGTCAGTTCCCAGCAAGTACAGTGTATTGGACTGAAGAGAATCTCCTGTTTTACTTAGTTTCCAATCCTGAGTTGAACTAGATATGCCCAGTTTGTGTAGGAAGCACGGTTCTTTTGTTCTGAGCTAGCTCACTGTACTGGCCCTATAGGAAACACAGTAGAGTGCAAGAATGCCCGTTTCTCAAAAGCAGAGTGTTTTTCTTGCATGGCACGCTAGGGTTCAGTTAAACTTCCTAAACGGAGTTGAATCACGTTCAGTTTCAAGTTCTAGCAGCAGGGGTTCATTCAGGCTAAGAACAGCACTCTTGTGCTATTCTGGCCATACACAGTGCAAATAGCATTCGCGTCTGTTCCCAGCAAATACAGTGTATTGGAATGAAGAGAAGCTCCTGTTTTACTTAGTTTCCATTCCTGAGTTGAACTAGATATATCCAGTTTGTGTAGGAAGCACAGTTCTTTTGTTCTGAGCTAGCTCACTCTACTGGCCCTATAGGAAACACAGTAGAGTACAAGAATGCCCGTTTCTCAAAAGCAGAGTGTTTTTCTTGCATGGCACACTTGGGTCCAGTTAAACTTCTTAAGCGGAGTTGAATCACATTCAGTTTCAAGTTCTAGCAGCAAGGGTTCATTGAGGCTAAGAACAGCACTCTTGGGCTATTCTGGCCATATACATTGCAACCAGCATTCGCGTCTGTTCCCAGCAAGTACAGTGTATTGGACTGAAGAGAAGCTCCTGTTTTACTTAGTTTCCAATCATGAGTTTGACTAGATATGCCCTGTTTGTGTAGGAAGCACAGTTCTTTTGTTCTGAGCTAGCTCACTGTACTGGCCCTATAGGAAACACAGAAGAGTGCAAGAATGCCATTTTCTCAGAAGCAGAGTGTTTTTCGTGCATTCACACTAGGGTACAGTTAAAGTTCCTAAACGGAATTGAATCACGTTCAGTTTCAAATTGTAGCAGCAAGGGTTCATTCAGGCTAAGAACAGCACTCTTGTGCTATTCTGGCCATACACAGTGCAAATAGCATTCGTGTCTGTTCCCAGCAAGTACAATGTATTGGACTGAAGAGAAACTCCGGTTTTACTTAGTTTCCAATCCTGAGTTGAACTAGATATGCCCAGTTTGTGTAGGAAGCACGGTTCTTTTGTTCTGAGCTAGCTCACTGTACTGGCCCTCTAGTAAACACAGTAGAGTGCAAGAATGCCCGTTTCTCCAAAGCAGAGTGTTTTTCTTGCATGGCACACTTGGGTCCAGTTAAAATTCTTAAACGGAGTTGAATCACGTTCAGTTTCAAGTTCTAGCAGCAAGGTTTCATTGAGGCTAAGAACAGCAATCTTGTGCTCTTCCGGCCATACACAGTGCAACCAGCATTCGCGTCTGTTCCCAGCAAGTACAGTGTATTGGACTGAAGAGAAGCTCCTGTTTTACTTAGTTTCCAATCCTGAGTTGAACTAGATATGCCCCGTTTGTGTAGGAAGCACAGTTCTTTTGTTCTGAGCTAGCTCACTGTACTGGCCCTATAGGAAACACAATAGAGTTCAAGAATGCCCGTTTCTCAAAAGCAGAGTGTTTTTCTTGCATGGCAACTAGGGTTCAGTTAAACTTCCTAAACGGAGTTGAATCACGTTCACTTTCAAGTTCTAGCAGCAAGGGTTCATTCAGGCTAAGAACAGCACTCTTGTGCTATTCTGGCCATACACAGTGCAAATAGCATTCGCGTCTGTTCCCAGCAAGTACAGTGTATTGGACTGAAGAGAAGCTTCTGTTTTACTTAGTTTCCAATCCTGAGTTGACCTAGATATTGCCCGTTTGTGTAGGAAGCACGGTTCTTTTGTTCTGAGCTAGATCACTGTACTGGCCCTATAGGAAACACAGTAGAGTGCAAGAATGCCCGTTTCTCAAAAGCAGAGTGTTTTTCTTGCATGGCACACTTGGGTCCAGTTAAACTTCTTAAGCGGAGTTGAATCACATTCAGTTTCAAGTTCTAGCAGCAAGGGTTCATTGAGGCTAAGAACAGCACTCTTGTGCTATTCTGGCCATACACAGTGCAACCAGCATTCGCGTCTGTTCCCAGCAAGTACAGTGTATTGGACTGAAGAGAAGCTCCTGTTTTACTTAGTTTCCAATTCTGAGTTGAACTAGATATGCCCAGTTTGTGTAGGAAGCACAGTTCTTTTGTTCTTAGCTAGCTCACTCTACTGGCTCTATTGGAAACACAGTAGAGTGCAAGAATGCCCCTTTCTCAAAAGCAGAGTGTTTTTCTTGCATGGCACACTAGGGTTCAGTTAAACTTCCTAAACGGAGTTGAATCACGTTCAGTTTCAAATTCTAGCAGCAAGGGTTCATTCAGGCTAAGAACAGCACTCTTGTGCTATTCTGGCCATACACAGTGCAAATAGCATTCGCGTCTGTTCCCAGCAAGTACAGTGTATTGGACTGAAGAGAAGCTCCTGTTTTACTTATTTTCCAATCCTGAGTTGAACCAGATATGCCCCGTTTGTGTAGGAAGCACGGTTCTTTTGTTCTGAGCTAGCTCACTGTACTGGAACTATAGGAAACACAGAAGAGTGCAAGAATGCCCGTTTCTCAAAAGCAGAGTGTTTTTCTTGCATGGCAGACTAGGGTTCAGTTAAACTTCCTAAACGGAGTTGAATTACGTTCAGTTTCAAATTCTAGCAGCAAGGGTTCATTCAGGCTAAGAACAGCACTCTTGTGCTATTCTGGCAATACACAGTGCAAATAGCATTTGCTTCTGTTCCAAGCAAGTACAGTGTATTGGACTGAAGAGAAGCTCCTTTTTTACTTAGTTTCGAATCCTGAGTTGAACTCGATATGCCCCGTTTGTGTAGGAAGCACGGTTCTTTTTTTCTGAGCTAGGTCACTGTACTGGAACTATAGGAAACACAGTAGAGTGCAAGAATGCCCGTTTCTCAAAAGCAGAGTGTTTTTCTTGCATGGCACACTAGGGTTCAGTTAAACTTCCTAAACGGAGTTGAATCACGTTCACTTTCACGTTTTAGCAGGAAGGGATCATTCAGGCTAAGAACAGCACTCTTGTGCTATTCTGGCCATACACAGTGCAAATAGCATTGGCGTCTGTTCCCAGCAAGTACAGTGCATTGGACTGAAGAGAAGCTCCTGTTTTACTTATTTTCCATTCCTGAGTTGAACTAGATATGTCCAGTTTGTGTAGGAATACAGTTCTTTTGTTCTGAGCTAGCTCACTCTACTGGCACTTTTGGAAACACAGTAGAGTGCAAGAATGCCCGTTTCTCAAAAGCAGAGTGTTTTTCTTGCATGGCACACTAGGGTTCAGTTAAACTTCCTAAACAGAGTTGAATCACGTTCAGTTTCAAGTTCTGGCAGCAAGGGTTCATTCAGGATAAGAACAGCACTCTTGTGCTATTCTGGCCATACACAGTGCAAATAGCATTGGCGTCTGTTCCCAGCAAGTACAGTGTATTGGACAGAAGAGAAGCTCCTGTTTTACTTAGTTTCCAATCCTGAGTTGAGCTAGATATGCCACGTTTGTGTAGGCATCACAGTTCTTTTGTTCTGAGCTAACTCACTGTATTGGCCCTATAGGAAACACAGTAGAGTGCAAGATGGCCCTTTCTCAAAAGCAGAGTGTTTTTCTTGCATGGCACACTTGGGTTCAGTTAAACTTCCTAAAAGGAGTTGAATCACGTAGAGTTTCAAGTTCTAGCAGCAAGGGTTCATTCAGGCTAAGAACAGCACTCTTGTGCTATTCTGGCCATACACAGTGCAAATAGCATTCGTGTCTGTTCCCAGCAAGTACAATGTATTGGACTGAAGAGAAGCTCCGGTTTTACTTAGTTTCCAATCCTGAGTTGAACTAGATATGCCCAGTTTGTGTAGGAAGCACAGTTCTTTTGTTCTGAGCTAGCTCACTGTACTGGCCCTTCAGGAAACACAGTAGAGTGCAAGAATGCCCGTTTTTCAAAAGCAGAGTGTTTTTCTTGCATGGCACACTTGGGTCCAGTTAAACTTCCTAAACGGAGTGGAATTACGTTCAGTTTCAAGTTCTAGCAGCAAGGGTTTAGTCAGGCTAAGAATAGCACTCTTGTGCTATTCTGGCCATACACAGGGCAAATAGCATTCGCGTCTGTTCCCAGCAAGTACAGTGTATTGGACTGAAGATAAGCTCCTGTTTTACTTAGTTTCCAATCCTGAGATGAACTAGATATGCCCCGTTTGTGTAGGAAGCACGGTTCTTTTGTTCTGAGTTAGCTCACTGTACTGGCCCTATAGGAAACACAGTAGAGTGCAAGAATGCCCGTTTCTCAAAAGCAGAGTGTTTTTCTAACATGGCAAACTAGGGTTCAGTTAAACTTCCTAAACGGAGTTGAATCACGTTCACTTTCACGTTTTAGCAGCAAGGGATCATTCAGGCTAAGAACAGTACTCTTGTGCTATTCTGGCCATACACAGTGGAAATAGCATTCGCGTCTGTTCCCAGCAAGTACAGTGTATTGGACTGAAGAGAAGCTCCTGTTTTACTTATTTTCCAAACCTGAGTTGAACTAGATATGCCCCGTTTGTGTAGGAAGCATGGTTCTTTTGTTCTGAGCTAGACCACTGTACTGGCCCTATAGGAAACACAGTAGAGAGCAAGATTGCCCGTTTCTCAAAAGCAGATTGTTTTTCTTGAATGGCACAGTAGGGTTCAGATAAACTTCCTAAACGGAGTTGAATCACGTTCAGTTTCAAGTTCTAGCAGCAAGGGTTCATTCAGGCTAAGAACAGCACTCTTGTGCTATTCTGGCCATACACAGGGCAAATAGCATTTTTGTCAGTTCCCAGCAAGTACAGTGTATTGGACTGAAGAGAATCTCCTGTTTTACTTAGTTTCCAATCCTGAGTTGAACTAGATATGCCCAGTTTGTGTAGGAAGCACAGTTCTTTTGTTCTGAGTTAGCTCACTGTACTGGCCCTATAGGAAACACAGTAGAGTGCAAGAATGCCCGTTTCTCAAAAGCAGAGTGTTTTTCTTGCATGACACGCTAGGGTTCAGTTAAACTTCCTAAACAGAGTTGAATCACGTTCAGTTTCAAGTTCTAGCAGCAGGGGTTCATTCAGGCTAAGAACAGCACTCTTGTGCTATTCTGGCCATACACAGTGCAAATAGCATTCGCGTCTGTTCCCAGCAATTACAGTGTATTGGAATGAAGAAAAGCTCCTGTTTTACTTAGTTTCCATTCCTTAGTTGAACTAGATATATCCAGTTTGTGTAGGAAGCACAGTTCTTTTGTTCTGAGCTAGCTCACTCTACTGGCCCTATTGGAAACACAGTAGAGTGCAAGAATGCCCGTTTCTCAAAAGCAGAGTGTTTTTCTTGCATGGCACACTAGGGTTCAGTTAAACTTCCTAAACAGAGTTGATTCACGTTCAGTTTCAAGTTCTGGCAGCAAGGGTTCATTCAGGCTAAGAACAGCACTCTTGTGCTATTCTGGCCATACACAGTGCAAATAGCATTGGCGTCTGTTCCCAGCAAGTACAGTGTATTGGACTGAAGAAAAGCTCCTGTTTTACTTAGTTTCCAATCCTGAGTTGAGCTAGATATGCCACGTTTGTGTAGGCATCACGGTTCTTTTGTTCTGAGCTACCTCACTGTACTGGCCCTATAGGAAACACAGTAGAGTGCAAGAATGCCCGTTTCTCAAAAGCAGAGTGTTTTTCGTGCATGGCACCCTAGGGTTCAGTGAAACTTCCTTAACGGAATTGAATCACGTTCAGTTTCAAGTTCTAGCAGCAAGGGTTCAATCAGGATAAGAACAGCACTATTGTGCTATTCTGGCCATTCACAGTGCAAATAGCATTCGCGTCTGTTCCCAGCAAGTACAGTGTATTGGACTGAAGAGAAGCTCCTGTTTTTCTTAGTTTCCAATACTGAGTTGACCTACTATGGCCCGTTTGTGGAGGAAGCACGGTTCTTTTGTTCTGAGCTAGCTCACTGTACTGGCCCTATAGGAAACACAGTAGAGTACAAGAATGCCCGTTTCTCAAAAGCAGAGTGTTTTTCTTGCATGGCACACTTGGGTCCAGTTAAACTTCTTAAGCGGAGTTGAATCACATTCAGTTTCAAGTTCTAGCAGCAAGGGTTCATTGAGGCTAAGAACAGCACTCTTGGGCTATTCTGGCCATACACATTGCAACCAGCATTCGCGTCTGTTCCCAGCAAGTACAGTGTATTGGACTGAAGAGAATCTCCTGTTTTACTTAGTTTCCAATCCTGAGTTGACCAAGATATGGCCCGTTTGTGTAGGAAGCACGGTTCTTTTGTTCTGAGCTAGATCACTGTACTGGCCCTATAGGAAACACAGTAGAGTGCAAGAATGCCCGTTTCTCAAAAGCAGAGTGTTTTTCTTGCATGGCACACTAGGGTTCAGTTCAACTTCCTAAACGGATTAGAATCATGTTGAGTTTCAAGTTCTAGCAGCAAAGGTTCATTCAGGCTAAGAACAGCACTCTTGTGCTATTCTGGCAATACACAGTGCAAATAGCATTCGTGTCTGTTCCCAGCAAGTACAGTGTATTGGACTGAAGAGAAGCTCCTGTTTTACTTAGTTTCCAATCCTGAGTTGAACTAGATATGCCCCGTTTGTGTAGGAAGCACGGTTCTTTTGTTCTGAGCTAGCTCACTGTACTGGCCCTAAAGGAAACACAGTTGAGTGCAAGAATGACCGTTTCTCAGAAGCAGAGTGTTTTTCGTGCATGGCACGCTAGGGTTCAGTTAAACTTCCTAAACGGAGTTGAATCACGTTCAGTTTCAAGTTCTAGCAGCAGGGGTTCATTCAGGCTAAGAACAGCACTCTTGTGCTATTCTGGCCATACACAGTGCAAATAGCATTCGCGTCTGTTCCCAGCAAGTACAGTGTATTGGACTGAAGAGAAGCTCCTGTTTTACTTAGTTTCCATTCCTGAGTTGAACTAGATATGTCCAGTTTGTGTAGGAAGCACAGTTCTTTTGTTCTGAGCTAGCTCACTCTACTGGCCCTATTGGAAACACAGTAGAGTGCAAGAATGCCCGTTTCTCAAAAGCAGAGTGTTTTTCTTGCATGGCACACTAGGGTTCAGTTAAACTTCCTAAACAGAGTTGAATCACGTTCAGTTTCAAGTTCTGGCAGCAAGGATTCATTCAGGCTAAGAACAGCACTCTTGTGCTATTCTGGCCATACACAGTGCAAATAGCATTCGCGTCTGTTCCCAGCAAGTACAGTGTATTGGACTGAAGAGAAGCTCCTGTTTTACTTAGTTTCCAATACTGAGTTGAGCTAGATATGCCCCGTTTGTGTAGGTAGCAAGGTTCTTTTGTTCTGAGCTAGCTCACTGTACTGGCCCTATAGGAAACACAGTAGAGTACAAGAATGCCCGTTTCTCAAAAGCAGAGTATTTTTCTTGCATGGCACACTTGGGTCCAGCTAAACTTCTTAAGCGGAGTTGAATCACATTCAGTTTCAAGTTCTAGCAGCAAGGGTTCATTGAGGCTAAGAACAGCACTCTTGTGCTATTCTGGCCATACACAGTGCAACCAGCATTCGCGTCTGTTCCCAGCAAGTACAGTGTATTGGACTGAAGAGAAGCTCCTGTTTTACTTAGTTTCCAATCCTGAGTTGAACTAGATATGCCCAGTTTGTGTAGGAAGCACAGTTCTTTTGTTCTGAGCTAGCTCACTCTACTGGCCCTATTGGAAACACAGGAGAGTGCTAGAATGCCCGTTTCTCAAAAGCAGAGTGTTTTTCTTGAATGGCACACTAGGGTTCAGTTAAACTTCCTAAACAGAGTTGAATCACGTTCAGTTTCAAGTTCTGACAGCAAGGGTTCATTCAGGGTAACAACAGAACTCTTGTGCTATTCTGGCCATACACAGTGCAAATAGCATTCGCGTCTGTTCCCAGCAAGTACAGTGTATTGGACTGAAGAGAAGCTCCGGTTTTACTTAGTTTCCAATCCTGAGTTGAACTAGATATGCCCAGTTTGTGTAGGAAGCACAGTTCTTTTGTTCTGAGCTAGCTCACTGTACTGGCACTTCAGGAAACACAGTAGAGTGCAAGAATGCCCGTTTCTCAAAAGCAGAGTTTTTTTCGTGCATGGCACCCTAGGGTTCAGTTAAACTTCCTAAACAGAATTGAATCACGTTCAGTTTCAAGTTCTAGCAGCAAGGGTTCAATCAGGCTAAGTACAGCACTATTGTGCTATTCTGGCCATTCACAGTGCAAATAGCATTCGCGTCTGTTCCCAGCAAGTACAGTGTATTGGACTGAAGAGAAGCTCCTGTTTTTCTTAGTTTCTAATACTGAGTTGAACTAGATATGCCCCGTTTGTGTAGGAAGCACGGTTCTTTTGTTCTGAGCTAGCTCACTGTACTGGCCCTATAGGAAAAACAGTAGAGTGCAAGAATGCCCGTTTTTCAAAAGCAGAGTGTTTTTCTCGCATGGCACAATTGGGTCCAGTTAAACTTCTTAAACGGAGTGGAATCACGTTCAGTTTCAAGTTCTAGCAGCAAGGGTTGAGTCAGGCTAAGAATAGCACTCTTGTGCTATTCTGGCCATACACAGTGCAATTAGCATTCGCGTCTGTTCCCAGCAAGTACAGTGTATTGGACTGAAGAGAAGCTTCTGTTTCACTTAGTTTCAAATACTGAGTTGAACTAGATATGCCCCGTTTGTGTAGGAAGCACGGTTCTTTTGTTCTGAGCTAGCTCACTGTACTGGCCCTATAGGAAACACATTAGAGTGCAAGAATGCCCGTTTCTCAAAAGCAGAGTGTTTTTCTTGCATGGCACACTTGGGTCCAGTTAAACTTCTTAAACGGTGTTGAATCACGATCAGTTTCAAGTTCTAGCAGCAAGGGTTCATTGAGGCTAAGAACAGCAATCTTGTGCTATTCTGGCCATACACAGTGCAAATAGCATTCGCGTCTGTTCCCAGCAAGTACAGTGTATTGGACTGAAGAGAAGCTCCTGTTTTACTTAGTTTCCAATCCTGAGTTGAACAAGATATGCCCCGTTTGTGTAGGAAGCACAGTTCTTTTGCTGTGAGCTAGCTCACTGTACTGGCCCTATAGGAAACACAGTAGAGTGCAAGAATGCCCGTTTCTCAAAAGCAGAGTGTTTTTCTTGCATGGCAACTAGGGTTCAGTTAAACTTCCTAAACGGAGTTGAATCACGTTCACTTTCAAGTTCTAGCAGCAAGGGTTCATTCAGGCTAAAAACAGCACTCTTGTGCTATTCTGGCCATTCACAGTGCAAATAGCATTCGCGTCTGTTCCCAGCAAGTACAGTGTATTGGACTGAAGAGAAGCTCCTGTTTCACTTAGTTTCCAATCCTGAGTTGACCTAGATATGGCCCGTTTGTGTAGGAAGCACGGATCTTTTGTTCTGAGCTAGCGCACTGTACTGGCCCTATAGGAAACACAGAAGAGTGCAAGAATGCTCGTTTCTCAAAAGCAGAGTGTTTTTCTTGCATGGCACACTAGGGTTCAGTTAAACTTCCTAAACGGAGTTGAATCATGTTCAGTTTCAAGTTCTAGCAGCAAAGGTTCATTCAGGCTAAGAACAGCACTCTTGTGCTATTCTGGCAATACACAGTGCAAATAGCATTCGCGTCTGTTCCCAGCAAGTACAGTGTATTGGACTGAAGAGAAGCTCCTGTTTTACTTAGTTTCCAATCCTGAGTTGAGCTAGATATGCCCCGTTTGTGTAGGAAGCACGGTTCCTTTGTTCTGAGCTAGCTCACTGTACTGGCCCTAAAGGAAACACAGTAGGGTGCAAGAAGGACCGTTTCTCAGGAGCAGAGTGTTTTTCGTGCATGGCACACTAGCGTACAGTTACAGTTCCTAAACGGAATTGAATCACGTTCAGTTTCAAGTTGTAGCAGCAAGGGTTCATTCAGGCTAAGAGCAGTACTCTTGTGCTATTCTGGCCATACACAGTGCAAATAGCATTCGCGTCTGTTCCCAGCAAGTACAGTGTATTGGACTGAAGAGAAGCTCCTGTTTTACTTAGTTTCCAATCCTGAGTTGAACTACATATGCCCAGTTTGTATAGTAAGCACAGTTCTTTTGTTCTGAGCTAGCTCACTGTACTGGCCCTATAGGAAACACAGTAGAGTGCAAGAATGCCCGTTTCTCAAAAGTAGAGTGTTTTTCTTGCATGGCACACTGGGGTTCTGTTAAACTTCCTAAACGGAGTTGAATCACGTTCAGTTTCCAGTTCTAGCAGCAAGGGTTCATTCAGGCTAAGAATAGCACTCTTGTGCTATTCTGGCTATAAACAGTGCAAATAGCATTCGCGTCGCTTCCCAGCAAGTACAGTGTATTGGACTGAAGAGAAGCTCCTGTTTTACTTAGTTTCCAATCCTGAGTTGAACTAGATATGCCCAGTTTGTGTGGGAAGCACAGTTCTTTTGTTCTGAGCTAGCTCAATCTACTAGCCCTATTGGAAAAACAGAAGAGTGCAAGAATGCCCCATTCTCAAAAGCAGAGTGTTTTTCTTGCATGGCACACTAGGGTTCAGTTAAACTTCCTAAACAGAGTTGAATCACGTTAAGTTTCAAGTTCTGGCAGCAAGGGTTCATTCAGGCTAAGAACAGCACTCTT
The DNA here is from genome assembly GCF_049852395.1 of Peromyscus maniculatus bairdii. Taxonomy (NCBI): domain Eukaryota; kingdom Metazoa; phylum Chordata; class Mammalia; order Rodentia; family Cricetidae; genus Peromyscus; species Peromyscus maniculatus. Next base: position 32,846,524 of record NC_134874.1, on the reverse strand, counting down.
GTGCTATTCTGGCCATCCACAGTGCAAATAGCATTCGCGTCTGTTCCCAGCAAGTACAGTGTATTGGACTGAAGAGAAGCTCCTGTTTTACTTAGTTTCCAATCCTGAGTTGAGCTAGATATCCCACGTTAGAGTAGGATCACGGTTCTTTTGTTCTGAGCTAGCTCACTGTACTGGCCCTATAGGAAACACAGTAGAGTGCAAGAATGCCCGTTTCTCAGAAGCAGAGTGTTTTTCGTGCATGGCACCCTAGGGTTCAGTTAAACTTCCTAAACGGAATTGAATCACGTTCAGTTTCAAGTTCTAGCAGCAAGGGTTCATTGAGGCTAAGAACAGCAATCTTGTGCTATTCTGTCCATACACAGTGCAACCAGCATTCACGTCTGTTCCCAGCAAGTACAGTGTATTGGACTGAAGAGAAGCTCCTGTTTTACTTAGTTTCCAATCCTGAGTTGAACTAGATATGCCCCGTTTGTGTAGGAAGCACGGTTCTATTGTTCTGAGCTAGCTCACTGTACTGGCCCTATTGGAAACACAGAAGAGTGAAAGAATGCCAGTTTCTCAAAAGCAGAGTGTTTTTCTTGCATGGCACACTAGGTTTCAGTTAAACTTCCTAAACGGAGTTGAATCACGTTCAGTTTTAAGTTCTAGCAGCAAAGGTTCATTCAGGCTAAGAACAGCACTCTTTTGCTATTCTGGCAATACACAGTGCAAATAGCATTCGCGTCTGTTCCCAGCAAGTACAGTGTATTGGACTGAAGAGAAGCTCCTGTTTTACTTAGTTTCCAATCCTGAGTTGAGCGAGATATGCCCCGTTTGTGTAGGAAGCACGGTTCTTTTGTTCTGAGCTAGCTCAATGTACTGGCCCTATAGGAAACACAGTAGAGTGCAAGAATGCCCGTTTCTCAGAAGCAGAGTGTTTTTCATTAATGGCACACTAGGGTACAGTTAAAGTTCCTAAACGGAATTGAATCACGTTCAGTTTCAAGTTCTAACAGCAAGACTTCATTCAGGCTAAGAACATCACTCTTGTGCTATTCTGGCCATTCACAGTGCAAATAGCATTCGCGTCTGTTCCCAGAAAGTACAGTTTATTGGACTGAAGAGAAGCTCCTGTTTTACTTAGGTTCCAATCCTGAGTTGAACTAGATATGCTCAGTTTGTGTAGGAAGCACAGTTCTTTTGTTCTGAGCTAGCTCACTGTACTGGCCAAATAGGGAACACAGTAGAGTGCAAGAATGCCCGTTTCTCAAAAGCAGAGTGTTTTTCTTGCATGGCACACTAGGGTTCAGTTAAACTTCCTAAACGGAGTTGAATCACGTTCAGTTTCAAGTTCTAGCAGCAAGGGTTCATTCAGGCTAAGAACAGAACTCTTGTGCTATTGTCGCCATACACAGTGCAATAACATTCGCGTCTGTTCCCAGCAAGTACAGTGTATTGGTCTGAAGAGAAACTCCAGTTTTACTTAGTTTCCAATCCTGAGTTGAACTAGATATGCCCCGTTTGTGTAGGAAGCACGGTTCTTTTGTTCTGAGCTGGCTCACTGTACTGGCCCTAAAGAAACACAGTAGAGAGCAAGAATGCCCGTTTCTCAAAAGCAGAGTGTTTTTCTTGCATGGCACACTAGGGTTCAGTTAAACTTCCTAAACGGAGTTGAATCACGTTCAGATTCAAATTCTAGCAGCAAGGGTTCATTCAGGCTAAGAACAGCACTCTTGTGCTATACTGGCCATACACAGTGCAAATAGCATTCGCGTCTGTTCCCAGCAAGTACAGTGTATTGTACTGAAGAGAAGCTCCTATTTTACTTAGTTTCCAATCCTGAGTTGAACTAGATATGCCCCGTTTGTGTAGGAAGCACGGTTCTTTTGTTCTGAGCTAGCTCACTGTACTGGCCCTATAGGAAACACAGTAGAGTGCAAGAACGCCCGTTTCTCAAAAGCAGAGTGTTTTTCTTGCATGGCACACTAGGGTTCTGTTAAACTTCCTAAACAGAGTTCAATCACGTTCATTTTCACGTTTTAGCAGCAAAGGATCATTCAGGCTAAGAACAGCACTCTTGTGCTATTCTGGCCATACACAGTGCAAATAGCATTCGCGTGTATTGGACTGAAGAGAAGCTCCTGTTTTACTTACTTTCCAATCCTGAGTTGAACTAGATATGCCCAGTTTGTGTGCGAAGCACAGTTCTTTTGTTCTGAGCTAGCTCAATCCTTTGGCTTTATTGGAAAAACAGAAGAGTGCAAGAATGCCCCTTTCTCAAAAGCAGAGTGTTTTTCTTGCATGGCACACTAGGGTTCAGTTAAACTTCCTAAACAGACTTGAATCACGTTCAGTTTCAAGTTCTGGCAGCAAGGGTTCATTCAGGCTAAGAACAGCACTCTTGTGCTATTCTGGCCATACACAGTGCAAATAGCATTCGCGTCTGTTCCCAGCAAGTACAGTGTATTGGACTGAAGAGAAGCTCCTGTTTTACTTAGTTTCCAATCCTGAGTTGAGCTAGATATGCCACGTTTGAGTAGGATCACGGTTCTTTTGTTCTGAGCTAGCTCACTGTACTGGCCCTATAGGAAACACAGTAGAGTGCAAGAATGCCCGTTTCTCAGAAGCAGAGTGTTTTTCGTGCATGGCACCCTAGGGTTCAGTTAAACTTCCTAAACGGAATTGAATCACGTTCAGTTTCAAGTTCTAGCAGCAAGGGTTCATTGAGGCTAAGAACAGCAATCTTGTGCTATTCTGGCCATACACAGTGCAACCAGCATTCACGTCTGTTCCCAGCAAGTACAGTGTATTGGACTGAAGAGAAGCTCCTGTTTTACTTAGTTTCCAATCCTGAGTTGAACTAGATATGCCCCGTTTGTGTAGGAAGCACGGTTCTTTTGTTCTGAGCTAGCTCACTGTACTGGCCCTATAGGAAACACAGAAGAGTGAAAGAATGCCCGTTTCTCAAAAGCAGAGTGTTTTTCTTGCATGGCACACTAGGGTTCAGTTAAACTTCCTAAACGGAGTTGAATCACGTTCAGTTTTAAGTTCTAGCAGCAAAGGTTCATTCAGGCTAAGAACAGCACTCTTGTGCTATTCTGGCAATACACAGTGCAAATAGCATTCGCGTCTGTTCCCAGCAAGTACAGTGTATTGGACTGAAGAGAAGCTCCTGTTTTACTTAGTTTCCAATCCTGAGTTGAGCTAGATATGCCCCGTTTGTGTAGGAAGCACGGTTCTTTTGTTCTGAGCTAGGTCAATGTACTGGCCCTATAGGAAACACAGTAGAGTGCAAGAATGCCCGTTTCTCAGAAGCAGAGTGTTTTTCGTGAATGGCACACTAGTGTACAGTTAAAGTTCCTAAACGGAATTGAATCACGTTCAGTTTCAAGTTCTAACAGCAAGGCTTCATTCAGGCTAAGAACATCACTCTTGTGCTATTCTGGCCATTCACAATGCAAATAGCATTCGCGTCTGTTCCCAGAAAGTACAGTTTATTGGACTGAAGAGAAGCTCCTGTTTTACTTAGGTTCCAATCCTGAGTTGAACTAGATATGCTCAGTTTGTGTAGGAAGCACAGTTCTTTTGTTCTGAGCTAGCTCACTGTACTGGCCAAATAGGGTACACAGTAGAGTGCAAGAATGCCCGTTTCTCAAAAGCAGAGTGTTTTTCTTGCATGGCACACTAGGGTTCAGTTAAACTTCCTAAACGGAGTTGAATCACGTTCAGTTTCAAGTTCTAGCAGCAAGGGTTCATTCAGGCTAAGAACAAACTCTTGTGCTATTCTGGCCATACACAGTGCAATAACATTCGCGTCTGTTCCAGGAAGTACAGTGTATTGGTCTGAAGAGAAACTCCAGTTTTACTTAGTTTCCAATCCTGAGTTGAACTAGATATGCCCCGTTTGTGTAGGAAGCACGGTTCTTTTGTTCTGAGCTAGCTCACTGTACTGGCCCTATAGGAAACACAGTAGAGTGCAAGAATGCCCGTTTCTCAAAAGCAGAGTGTTTTTCTTGCATGGCACACTAGGGTTCTGTTAAACTTCCTAAACGGAGTTCAATCACGTTCAGTTTCAAGTTCTAGCACCAAGGGTTCATTCAGGCTAAGAACAGCACTCTTGTGCTATTCTGGCCATACACAGTGCAAATAGCATTCGCGTCTGTTCCCAGCAAGTACAGTGTATTGGACTGAAGAGAAGCTCCTGTTTTACTTAGGTTCCATTCCTGAGTTGAGCTAGATATGCCACGTTTGAGTAGGCATCACGGTTCTTTTGTTCTGAGCTAGCTCACTGTACTGGCCTATAGGAAAGAGAGTAGAGTGCAAGAATGCCCGTTTCTCAGAAGCAGAGTGTTTTTCGTGCATGGCACCCTAGGGTTCAGTTAAACTTCCTAAACGGAATTGAATCACGTTCAGTTTCAAGTTCTAGCAGCAAGGCTTCATTCAGGCTAAGAACAGCACTATTGTGCTATTCTGGCCATTCACAGTGCAAATAGCATTCGCGTCTGTTCCCAGCAAGTACAGTGTATTGGACTGAAGAGAAGCTCCTGTTTTACTTAGTTTCAAATCCTGAGTTGAACTAGATATGCCCCGTTTGTGTAGGAAGCACGGTTCTTTTGTTCTGAGCTAGCTCACTGTACTGGCCCTATAGGAAACACAGTAGAGTGCAAGAATGCCCGTTTCTCAAAAGCAGAGTGTTTTTCTTGCATGGCACACTTGGGTCCAGTTAAACTTCTTAAACGGAGTTGAATCACGTTCAGTTTCAAGTTCTAGCAGCAAGGGTTCATTGAGGCTAAGAACAGCAATCTTGTGCTATTCTGGCCATACACAGTGCAACCAGCATTCACGTCTGTTCCCAGCAAGTACAGTGTATTGGACTGAAGAGAAGCTCCTGTTTTACTTATTTTCCAATCCTGAGTTGAACTAGATATGCTCAATTTGTGTAGGAAGCACAGTTCTTTTGTTCTGAGCTAGCTCACTGTACTGGCCCTATTGAAAACACAGTAGAGTGCAAGAATGCCCGTTTCTCAAAAGCAGAGTGTTTTTCTTGCATGGCACACTAGGGTTCAGTTAAACTTCCTAAACGGAGTTGAATCACGTTCAGTTTCATGTTCTAGCAGCAAGGGTTCATTCAGGCTAAGAACAGCACTCTTGTGCTATTCTTGCCATACACAGTGCAACCAGCATTCGCGTCTGTTCCCAGTAAGTACTGTGTATTGGACTGAAGAGAAGCTCCTGTTTTACTTAGTTTCCAATCCTGAGTTGAAGTAGATATGCCCCGTATGTGTAGGAAGCACAGTTCTTTTGTTCTGAGCTAGCTCACTGTACTGGCCCTATAGGAAACACAGTAGAGTGCAAGAATGCCCGTTTCTCAGAAGCAGAGTGTTTTTCGTGCATGGCACACTAGGGTTCAGTTAAACTTCCTAAACGGAATTGAATCACTTTCAGTTTCAAGTTCTAGCAGCAAGGTTTCATTCAGGCTAAGAACAGCACTATTGTGCTATTCTGGCCATTCACAGTGCAAATAACATTCGCGTCTGTTACCAGCAAGTACAGTGTACTGGACTGAAGAGAAGCTCCTGTTTTACTTAGTTTCAAATCCTGAGTTGAACTAGATATGCCCCGTTTGTGTAGGAAGCACGGTTCTTTTGTTCTGAGCTAGCTCACTGTACTAGACCTATAGGAAACACAGAAGAGTGCAAGAATGCCCGTTTCTCAAAAGCAGAGTGTTTTTCTTGCATGGCACACTAGGGTTCAGTTAAACTTCCTAAACGGATTTGAATCACGTTCAGTTTCAAGTTCTAGCAGCAAGGGTTCATTGAGGCTGAGAACTGCACTCTTGTGCTATTCTGGCCAAAAACAGTGCAAATAGCATTCGAGTCTGTTCCCAGCAAGTACAGTGTATTGGACTGAAGAGAAGCTCCTGTTTTACTTATTTTCCAAACCTGAGTTGAACTAGATATGCCCCGTTTGTGTAGGAAGCAGAGTTCTTTTGTTCTGAGCTAGCTCAATGTACTGGCCCTATAGGAAACACAGTAGAGTGCAAGAATGCCCGTTTCTCAAAAGCAGAGTGTTTTTCTTGCATGGCACACTAGGGTTCAGTTAAACTTCCTAAACGGAGTTGAATCACGTTCAGTTTCATGTTCTAGCAGCAAGGGTTCATTCAGGCTAAGAACAGCACTCTTGTGCTATTCTGGCCATACACAGTGCAAATAGCATTCGCGTCTGTTCCCAGCAAGTACAGTGTATTGGACTGAAGAGAAGCTCCTGTTTTACTTAGTTTCCAATCCTGAGTTGAACTAGATATGCCCCGTTTGTGTAGGAAGCACAGTTCTTTGTTCTGAGCTAGCTCACTGTACTGGCACTATAGGAAACACAGTAGAGTGCAAGAATGCCCGTTTCTCAAAAGCAGAGTGTTTTTCTTGCATGGCACACTAGCGTTCAGTTAAACTTCCTAAACGGAGATGAATTACGTTCAGTTTCAAGTTCTAGCAGCAAGGGTTCATTCAGGCTAAGAACAGCACTCTTGTGCTATTCTGGGCATACACAGTTTAAATAGCATTCGCATTTTTTCCCAGCAAGTACAGTGTATTAGATTGAAGAGAAGCTCCTGTTTTGCTTAGTTTCCATCCTGAGTTGAACTAGATATGCCCAGTTTGTGTAGGAAGCACAGTTCTTTTGTTCTGAGCTAGCTCACTGTACTGGCCCTATAGGAAACACAGTAGAGGGCAAGAATGCCCGTTTCTCAAAAGCAGTGTGTTTTTCTTCCATGGCACACTAGGGTTCAGTTAAACTTCCTAAACGGAGTTGAATCACGTTCAGTTTCAAGTTCTAGAAGCAAGGGTTCATTCAGGCTAAGAACAGCACTCTTGTGCTATTCTGGCCATACACAGTGCAGATAGCATTCGCGTCTGTTCCCAGCAAGTACAGTGTATTGCACTGAAGAGAAGCTCCTGTTTTACTTATTTTCCAATCCTGAGTTGAACTAGATATGCTCAGTTTGTGTAGGAAGCACAGTTCATTTGTTCTGAGCTAGCTCACTGTACTGGCCCTATAGGAAACACAGTAGAGTGCAAGAATGCCCGTTTCTCAAAAGCAGAGTGTTTTTCGTGCATGGCACACTAGGTTTCAGTTAAACTTCCTAAAAGGAATTGAATCACTTTCAGTTTCAAGTTCTAGCAGCAAGGGTTCATTCAGGCTAAGAACAGCACTATTGTGCTCTTCTGGCCATTAACAGTTCAAATAGCATTCGCGTCTGTTCCCAGCATGTACAGTGTATTGGACTGAAGAGAAGCTCCTGTTTTACTTAGTTTCCAATCCTGAGTTGAACTAGATATGCCCCGTTTGTGTAGGAAGCACGGTTCTTTTGTTCTGATCTAGCTCACTGTACTAGACCTATAGGAAACACAGTAGAGTGCAAGAATGCTGTTTCTCAAAAGCAGAGTGTTTTTCTTGCTTGGCACACTTGGGTTCAGTTAAACTTCCTAAACGGAGTTGAATCACGTTCAGTTTCAAGTTCTAGCAGCAAGGGTTCATTGAGGCTAAGAACAGCACTCTTGTGCTATTCTGGCCATACACAGTGCAACCAGCATTCGCGTCTGTTCCCAGCAAGTACAGTGTATTGGACTGAAGAGAAGCTCCTGTTTTACTTAGTTTCCAATCCTGAGTTGTACTAGATATGCCCGTTTGTGTAGGATGCACAGTTCTTTTGTTCTAAGCTAGCACATTGTACTGGCCCTATAGGAAACACAGTAGAGTGCAAGAATGCCCGTTTCTCAAAAGCAGAGTGTTTTTCTTGCATGGCACACTAGGGTTCAATTAAATTTCCTAAGCGGAATTGAATCACGTTCACTTTCACGTTTTAGCAGCAAGGGTTCATTCAGGCTAAGAACAGCACTCTTGTGCTATTCTGGCCATACACAGTGCAAATAGCATACGCGTCAGTTCCCAGCAAGTACAGTGTATTGGACTGAAGAGAAGCTCCTGTTTTACTTAGTTTCCAATCCTGAGTTGAACTAGATATGCTCCCTTTGTGTAGGAAGCACGGTTCTTTTGTTCTGAGCTAGCTCACTGTACTGGCCCTATAGGAAACACAGTAGAGAGCAAGAATGCCCGTTTCTCAAAAGCAGAGTGTTTTTCTTGCATGGCACACTAGGGTTCAGATAAACTTCCTAAACGGAGTTGAATCACGTTCAGTTTTAAGTTCTATCAGCAAGGGTGCATTCAGGCTAAGAACAGCACTCTTGTGCTATTCTGGCCATACACCGTGCAAATAGCATTCGCGTCTGTTCCCAGCAATTACAGTGTATTGGACTGAAGAGAAGCTACTGTTTTACTTAGTTTCCAATCCTGAGTTGAACTAGATATGCTCCGTTTGGTTAGGAAGCACGGTTCTTTTGTTCTGAGCTAGCTCACTGTTCTGGCCCTGTAGGAAACACAGTAGAGTGCAAGAATGCCCGTTTCTCAAAAGCAGAGTGTTTTTCTTGCATGGCACACTAGGGTTCTGTTAAACTTCCTAAACGGAGTTGAATCACTTTCAGTTTCAAGTTCTAGCAGCAAGGGTTCATTCAGGCTAAGAACAGCACTCTTGTGCTATTCTGGCCATACACAGTGCAAGTAGCATTCTCGTCTCTTCCCAGCAAGTACAGTTTATTGGACTGAAGAGAACCTCCTGTTTTACTTAGTTTCCAATCCTGAGTTGAACTAGATATGCCCCGTTTGTGTAGGAAGCACAGTTCTTTTGTTCTGAGCTAGCTCACTGTACTGGCCCTTTAGGAAACACAGTAGAGTGCAAGAATGCCCGTTTCTCAAAAACAGAGTGTTTTTCTGGCATGGCACACTAGGGTTCAGTTAAACTTCCTAAACGGAGTTGAATCACGTTCAGTTTCAAGTTCTAGCAGCAAGGGTTCATTCAGGCTAAGAACAGCACTCTTGTGCTATTCTGGCCATACACAGTGCAACCAGCATTCGCGTCTATTCCCAGCAAGTACAGTGTATTGGACTGAAGAGAAGCTCCTGTTTTACTTAGTTTCCAATCCTGAGTTGAACTAGATATGCCCCGTTTGTGTAGGATGCACAGTTGTTTTGTTCTGAGCTATCTCACTATACTGGCCCTATAGGAAACACAGTAGAGTGCAAGAATGCCTGTTTCTCAAAAGCAGAGTGTTTTTCATGCATGGCACACTAGGGTTCAGTTAAACTTTCTAAACGGATTTGAATCACGTTCAGTTTCAAGTTCTAGCAGTAAGGGTTCATTCAGGCTAAGAACAGCACAATTGTGCTATTCTGGCCATACACAGTGCAAATAGCATTCGCGTCTATTTCCAGCAAGTACAGTGTATTGGACTGAAGAGAAGCTCCTGTTTTACTTAGTTTCAAATCCTGAGTTGAACTAGATATGCCCCGTTTGTGTAGGAAGCACGGTTCTTTTGTTCTGATCTAGCTCACTGTACTAGACCTATAGGAAACACAGTAGAGTGCAAGAATGCTGTTTCTCAAAAGCAGAGTGTTTTTCTTGCTTGGCACACTTGGGTTCAGTTAATCTTCCTAAACGGAGTTGAATCACGTTCAGTTTCAAGTTCTAGCAGCAAGGGTTCATTGAGGCTAAGAACAGCACTCTTGTGCTATTCTGGCCATACACAGTGCAACCAGCATTCGCGTCTGTTCCCAGCAAGTACAGTGTATTGGACTGAAGAGAAGCTCCTGTTTTACTTAGTTTCCAATCCTGAGTTGAACTAGATATGCCCCTTATGTGTAGGAAGCACAGTTCTTTTGTTCTGAGCTAGCTCACTGTACTGGCCCTATAGGAAACACAGTAGAGTGCAAGAATGCCCGTTTCTCAAAAGCAGAGTGTTTTTCTTGCATGGCACACTAGGGTTCAGTTAAACTTCCTAAACGGAGTTGAATCACGTTCAGTTTCAAGTTCTAGCAGCAGGGGTTCATTCAGGCTAAGAACAGCACTCTTGTGCTATTCTGGCCATACACAGTGCAACCAGCATTCGCGTCTGTTCCCAGCAAGTACAGTGTATTGGACTGAAGAGAAGCTCCTGTTTTACTTAGTTTCCAATCCTGAGTTGTACTAGATATGCCAGTTTGTGTAGGAAGCACAGTTCTTTTGTTCTGAGCTAGCACATTGTACTGGCCCTATAGGAAACACAGTAGAGTGCAAGAATGCCCGTTTCTCAAAAGCAGAGTGTTTTTCTTGCATGGCACACTAGGGTTCAATTAAATTTCCTAAACGGAATTGAATCACGTTCACTTTCACGTTTTAGCAGCAAGGGTTCATTCAGGTTAAGAACAGCACTCTTGTGCTATTCTGGCCATAAACAGTGCAAATAGCATTCGCGTCAGTTCCCAGCAAGTACAGTGTATTGGACTGAAGAGAAGCTCCTGTTTTACTTAGTTTTCAATCCTGAGTTGAACTAGATATGCTCCCTTTGTGTAGGAAGCACGGTTCTTTTGTTCTGAGCTAGCTCACTGTACTGGCCCTATAGGAAACACAGTAGAGAGCAAGAATGCCCGTTTCTCAAAAGCAGAGTGTTTTTCTTGCATGGCACACTAGGGTTCAGATAAACTTCCTAAACGGAGTTGAATCACGTTCAGTTTTAAGTTCTATCAGCAAGGGTGCATTCAGGCTAAGAACAGCACTCTTGTGCTATTCTGGCCATACACCGTGCAAATAGCATTCGCGTCTGTTCCCAGCAATTACAGTGTATTGGACTGAAGAGAAGCTCCTGTTTTACTTAGTTTCCAATCCTGAGTTGAACTAGATATGCCCCGTTTGTGTAGGATGCACAGTTCTTTTGTTTTGAGCTAGCTCACTGTACTGGACCTATAGGAAACACAGTAGAGTGCAAGAATGCCTGTTTCTCAAAAGCAGAGTGTTTTTCATGCATGGCACACTAGGGTTCAGTTAAACTTCCTAAGCGAAGTTGAATCACGTTCAGTTTCAAGTTCTAGCAGCAAGGGTTCATTGAGGCTAAGAACAGCACTCTTGTGCTATTCTGGCCATACACAGTGCAAATAGCATTCGCGTCTGTTCCCAGCAAGTACAGTGTATTGGACTGAAGAGAATCTCCTGTTTTACTTAGTTTCCAATTTTGAGTTAAACTAGATATGCGCCGTTTGTGTAGGAAGCACAGTTCTTTTGTTCTGAGCTAGCTCACTGTACTGGCCCTATAGGAAACACAGTAGAGTGCAAGAATGCCTGTTTTTCAAAAGCAGAGTGTTTTTCATGCATGGCACACTAGGGTTCAGTTAAACTTTCTAAACGGAGTTGAATCACGTTCAGTTTCAAGTTCTATCAGCAAGGGTTCATTCAGGCTAAGAACAGCACTCTTGTGCTATTCTGGCCATACACCGTGCAAATAGCATTCGCGTCTGTTCCCAGCAATTACAGTGTATTGGACTGAAGAGAAGCTCCTGTTTTACTTAGTTTCCAATCCTGAGTTGAACTAGATATGCCCCGTTTGTGTAGGAAGCACAGTTCTTTTGTTCTGAGCTAGCTCACTGTACTGGCCCTTTAGGAAACACAGTAGAGTGCAAGAATGCCCGTTTCTCAAAAGCAGAGTGTTTTTCTAGCATGGCACACTAGGGTTCTGTTAAACTTCCTAAACGGAGTTGAATCACTTTCAGTTTCAAGTTCTAGCAGCAAGGGTTCATTCAGGCTAAGAACAGCACTCTTGTGCTATTCTGGCCATACACAGTGCAAATAGCATTCGCGTCTGTTCCCAGCAAGTACAGTTTATTGGACTGAAGAGAAGCTCCTGTTTTACTTAGTTTCCAATCCTGAGTTGAACTAGATATGCCCCGTTTGTGTAGGAAGCACAGTTCTTTTGTTCTGAGCTAGCTCACTGTACTGGCCCTTTAGGAAACACAGTAGAGTGCAAGAATGCCCGTTTCTCAAAAGCAGAGTGTTTTTCTTGCATGGCACACTAGGGTTCAGTTAAACTTCCTAAACGGAGTTGAATCACGTTCAGTTTCAAGTTGTAGCAGCAAGGGTTCATTCAGGCTAAGAACAGCACTCTTGTGCTATTCTGGCCATACATAGTGCAAATAGCATTCGTATCTGTTCCCAGCAAGTACAGTGTATTGAACTGAAGAGAAGCTCCTGTTTTACTTAGTTTCCAATCCTGAGTTGTACTAGATATGCCCGTTTGTGTAGGAAGCACAGTTCTTTTGTTCTGAGCTAGCACACTGTACTGGCCCTATAGGAAACACAGTAGAGTGCAAGAATGCCCGATTCTCAAAAGCAGAGTGTTTTTCTTGCATGGCACACTAGGGTTCAGTTAAACTTCCTAAACGGAGTTGAATCACGTTCACTTTGAAGTTCTAGCAGCAAGGGTTCATTCAGGCTAAGAACAGCACTCTTGTGCTATTCTGGCCATACACAGTGCAAATAGCATTCGCGTGTGTTCCCAGCAAGTACAGTGTATTGGACTGAAGAGAAGCTCCTGTTTTACGTAGTTTCCAATCCTGAGTTGAACTAGATAGGCCCTGTTTGTGTAGGAAGCACGGTTCTTTGTTCTGAGCTAGCTCACTCTACTGGCCCTATAGGAAACACAGTAGAGAGCAAGAATGCCCGTTTCTCAAAAGCAGAGTGTTTTTCTTGCATGGCACACTAGGGTTCAGATAAACTTCCTAAACGGAGTTGAATCACGTTCAGTTTTAAGTTCTATCAGCAAGGGTTCATTCAGGCTAAGAACAGCACTCTTGTGCTATTCTGGCCATACACCGTGCAAATAGCATTCGCGTCTGTTCCCAGCAATTACAGTGTATTGGACTGAAGAGAAGCTCCTGTTTTACTTAGTTTCCAATCTTGAGTTGAACTAGATATGCCCCGTTTGTGTAGGAAGCACAGTTCTTTTGTCTGATCTAGCTCACTGTACTGGCCCAATAGGAAACACAGAAGAGTGCAAGAATGCCCGTTTCTCAAAAGCAGAGTGTTTTTCTTGCATGGCACACTAGGGTTCTGTTAAACTACCTAAACGGAGTTGAATCACTTTCAGTTTCAAGTTCTAGAAGCAAGGGTTCATTCAGGCTAAGAACAGCACTCTTGTGCTATTCTGGCCATACACAGTGCAAATAGCATTCTCGTCTGTTCCCAGCAAGTACAGTTTATTGGACTGAAGAGAAGCTCCTGTTTTACTTAGTTTCCAATCCTGAGTTGAACTAGATATGCCCCGTTTGTGTAGGAAGCACAGTTCTTTTGTTCTGAGCTAGCTCACTGTACTGGCCCTTTAGGAAACACAGTAGAGTGCAAGAATGCCCGTTTCTCAAAAGCAGAGTGTTTTTCTGGCATGGCACACTAGGGTTCAGTTAAACTTCCTAAACGGAGTTGAATCACGTTCAGTTTCAAGTTGTAGCAGCAAGGGTTCATTCAGGCTAAGAAAAGCACTCTTGTGCTATTCTGGCCATACATAGTGCAAATAGCATTCGTATCTGTTCCCAGCAAGTACAGTGTATTGAACTGAAGAGAAGCTCCTGTTTTACTTAGTTTCCAATCCTGAGTTGTACTAGATATGCCCGTTTGTGTAGGAAGCACAGTTCTTTTGTTCTGAGCTAGCACACTGTACTGGCCCTATTGGAAACACAGTAGAGTGCAAGAATGCCCGTTTCTCAAAAGCAGAGTGTTTTCCTTGCAAGGCACGTTAGGGTTCAGTTAAACTTCCTAAACGGAGTTGAATCACGTTCAGTTTCAAGTTCTAGCAGCAAGGGTTCATTCAGGCTAAGAACAGAACTCTTGTGCTAATCCTGCCATACACAGTGCAAATAGCATTCTCGTCTGTTCCCAGCAAGTACAGTGTATTGGACTGAAGAGAAGCTCCTGTTTTACTTAGTTTCCAATCCTGAGTTGAACTAGATATGCCCCGTTTGTGTAGGAAGCACGGTTCTTTTGTTCTGAGCTAGCTCACTGTACTGGCCCTATAGGAAACATCGTAGAGAGCAAGATGCCCGTTTCTCAAAAGCAGAGTGTTTTTCTTGCATGGCACACTAGGGATCAGTTAAACTTCCTAAACGGAGTTGAATCACGTTCACTTTCACGTTTTAGCAGCAAGGGTTCATTCAGGCTAAGAACAGCACTCTTGTGCTATTCTGGCCATACACAGTGCAAATAGCATTCTCGTCTGTTCCCAGCAAGTACAGTGTATTGGACTGAAGAGAAGCTCCTGTTTTACTTAGTTTCCAATCCTGAGTTGAACTAGATATGCCCCGTTTATGTAGGAAGCACCGTTCTTTTGTTCTGAGCTAGCTCACTGTACTGGCCCTATAGGAAACATCGTAGAGAGCAAGAATGCCCGTTTCTCAAAAGCAGAGTGTTTTTCTTGCAAGGCACACTAGGGTTCAGATAAACTTCCAAAACGGAGTTGAATCACGTTCACTTTCACGTTTTAGCAGCAAGGGTTCATTCAGGCTAAGAACAGCACTCTTGTGCTATTCTGGCCATACACAGTGCAAATAGCATTCCGTCTGTTCCCAGCAAGTACAGTGTATTGGACTGAAGAGAAGCTCCTGTTTTACTTAGTTTCCAATCTTGAGTTGAACTAGATATGCCCGTTTGAGTAGGAAGCACAGTTCTTTTGTTCTGAGCTAGCACACTGTACTGGCACTATAGGAAACACAGTAGAGTGCAAGAATGCCCGTTTCTCAAAAGCAGTGTGTTTTTCTTGCATGGCATACTAGGGTTCAATTAAATTTCCTAAACGGAGTTGAATCACGTTCACTTTCACGTTTTAGCAGCAAGAGTTCATTCAGGCTAAGAACAGCACTCTTATGCTATTCTGGCCATACACAGTGCAAATAGCATTCTCGTCTGTTCCCAGAAAGTACAGTGTATTGGATAGAAGAGAAGCTCCTGTTTTACTTAGTTTCCAATCCTGAGTTGAACTAGATATGCCCCGTTTGTGTAGGAAGCACGGTTCTTTTGTTCTGCGCTAGCTCACTGTACTGGCCCTATAGGAAACACAGTAGAGAGCAAGAATGCCCGTTTCTCAAAAGCAGAGTGTTTTTCTTGCATGGCACACTAGGGTTCTGTTAAACTTCCTAAACGGAGTTGAATCACTTTCACTTTCAAGTTCTAGCAGCAAGGGTTCATTCAGGCTAAGAACAGCACTCTTGTGCTATTCTGGCCATACACAGTGCAAATAGCATTCTTGTCTGTTCCCAGCAAGTACAGCTTATTGGACTGAAGAGAAGCTCCTGTTTTACTTAGTTTCCAATCCTGAGTTGAACTAGATATGCTTCGTTTGTGTAGGAAGCACAGTTCTTTTGTTCTGAGCTAGGTCACAGTACTTGCGCTTTAGGAAACACAGTAGAGTGCAAGAATGCCCGTTTCTCAAAAGCAGAGTGTTTTTTTGGCATGGCACACTAGGGATCAGTTAAACTTCCTAAACGGAGTTGAATCACGTTCAGTTTCAAGTTCTAGCAGCAAGGGTTCATTCAGGCTAAGAACAGCACTCTTGTGCTATTCTGGCCATACATAGTGCAAATAGCATTCGTGTCTGTACCGGGCAAGTACAGTGTATTGGACTGAAGAGAAGCTCCTGTTTTACTTAGTTTCCAATCCTGAGTTGTACTAGATATGCCTGTTTGTGTAGGAAGCACAGTTCTTTTGTACTGAGCTAGCACACTGTACTGGTCCTATAGGAAACACAGTATAGTGCAAGAATGCCCGTTTCTCAAAAGCAGAGTGTTTTTATGCATGGGACGCTAGGGTTCAGTTAAACTTCCTAAACGGAGTTGAATCACGTTCAGTTTCAAGTTCTAGCAGCAAGGGTTCATTGAGGCTAAGAACAGCACTCTTGTGCTATTCTGGCCATACATAGTGCAAATAGCAGTCGTGTCTGTACCGGGCAAGTACAGTGTATTGGACTGAAGAGAAGCTCCTGTTTTACTTAGTTTCCAATCCTGAGTTGTACTAGATATGCCCAGTTTGTGTAGGAAGCACAGTTCTTTTGTTCTGAGCTAGCTCACTCTACTGGCCCTATAGGAAACACAGTAGAGTGCAAGGATGCCCGTTTGTCAAAAGCAGGGTGTTTTTCTTGCATGGCACACTAGGGTTCAGTTAAACTTCCTAAACGGAGTTGAATCACTCTCACTTTCACGTTTTAGCAGCAAGGGTTCATTCAGGCTAAGAACAGCACTCTTGTGCTATTCTGGCCATACACAGTGCAAATAGCATTCGCGTCTGTTCCCAGCAAGTACAGTGTATTGGACTGAAGAGAAGTTCCTGTTTTACTTAGTTTCCAATCCTGAGTGAACTAGATATGCCCCGTTTGTGTAGGAAGCACGGTTCTTTTATTCTGAGCTAGCTCACTGTACTGGCCCTGTAGGAAACACAGTAGAGTGCAAGAATGCCCGTTTCTCAAAAGCAGAGTGTTTTTCTTGCATGGCACACTAGGGTTCTGTTAAACTTCCTAAACGGAGTTGAATCACTTTCAGTTTCAAGTTCTAGCAGCAAGGGTTCATTCAGGCTAAGAACAGCACTCTTGTGCTATTCTGGCCATACACAGTGCAAATAGCATTCGTGTCTGTTCCCAGCAAGTACAGCTTATTGGACTGAAGAGAAGCTCCTGTTTTACTTAGTTTCCAATCCTGAGTTGAAATAGATATGCCCCGTTTGTGTAGGAAGCACAGTTCTTTTGTTCTGAGCTAGCTCACTGTACTGGCCCTTTAGGAAACACAGTAGAGTGCAAGAATGCCCGTTTCTCAAAAGCAGAGTGTTTTTTTGGCATGGCACACTAGGGTTCAGTTAAACTTCCTAAACGGAGTTGAATCACGTTCAGTTTCAAGTTCTAGCAGTAAGGGTTCATTCAGGCTAAGAACAGCACTCTTGTGCTATTCTGGCCATACATAGTGCAAATAGCATTCGTGTCTGTACCGGGCAAGTACAGTGTATTGGACTGAAGAGAAGCTCCTGTTTTACTTAGTTTCCAATCCTGAGTTGTACTAGATATGCCCGTTTGTGTAGGAAGCACAGTTCTTTTGTACTGAGCTAGTACACTGTACTGGCCCTATAGGAAACACAGTAGATTGCAAGAATGCCCGTTTCTCAAAAGCAGAGTGTTTTTATGCATGGGACGCTAGGGTTCAGTTAAACTTCCTAAACGGAGTTGAATCACGTTCAGTTTCAAGTTCTAGCTGCAGGGGTTCATTCAGGCTAAGAACAGAACTCTTGTGGTATTCTGGCCATACACAGTGCAAATAGCATTCGCGTCTGTTCCCAGCAAGTACAGTGTATTGGACTGAAGAAAAGCTCCTGTTTTACTTAGTTTCCAATCCTGAGTTGAACTAGATATGCCCAGTTTGTGTAGGAAGCACAGTTCTTTGGTTCTGAGCTAGCTCACTGTACTGGCCCTATAGGAAACACAGTAGAGTGCAAGAATGCCCGTTTCTCAAAAGCAGAGTGTTTTCCTTGCATGGCACACTAGGGTTCTGTTAAACTTCCTAAACGGAGTTGAATCACTTTCAGTTTCAAGTTCTAGCAGCAAGGTTTCATTCAGGCTAAGAACAGCACTCTTGTGCTATTCTGGCCATACACAGTGCGAATAGCATTCTTGTCTGTTCCCAGCAAGTACAGCTTATTGGACTGAAGAGAAGCTCCTGTTTTACTTAGTTTCCAATCCTGAGTTGAACTAGATATGCCCCGTTTGTGTAGGAAGCACAGTTCTTTTGTTCTGAGCTAGCTCACTGTGCTGGCCCTTTAGGAAACACAGTAGAGTGCAAGAATGCCCGTTTCTCAAAAGCAGAGTGTTTTTTTGGCATGGCACACTAGGGTTCAGTTAAACTTCCTAAACGGAGTTGAATCACGTTCAGTTTCAAGTTCTAGCAGCAAGGGTTCATTGAGGCTAAGAACAGCACTCTTGTGCTATTCTGGCCATACATAGTGCAAATAGCATTCGTGTCTGTACCGGGCAAGTACAGTGTATTGGACTGAAGAGAAGCTCCTGTTTTACTTAGTTTCCAATCCTGAGTTGTACTAGATATGCCCGTTTGTGTAGGAAGCACAGTTCTTTTGTACTGAGCTAGCACACTGTACTGGTCCTATAGGAAACACAGTATAGTGCAAGAATGCCCGTTTCTCAAAAGCAGAGTGTTTTTATGCATGGGACGCTAGGGTTCAGTTAAACTTCCTAAACGGAGTTGAATCACGTTCAGTTTCAAGTTCTAGCAGCAAGGGTTCATTGAGGCTAAGAACAGCACTCTTGTGCTATTCTGGCCATACATAGTGCAAATAGCAGTCGTGTCTGTACCGGGCAAGTACAGTGTATTGGACTGAAGAGAAGCTCCTGTTTTACTTAGTTTCCAATCCTGAGTTGTACTAGATATGCCCAGTTTGTGTAGGAAGCACAGTTCTTTTGTTCTGAGCTAGCTCACTCTACTGGCCCTATAGGAAACACAGTAGAGTGCAAGGATGCCCGTTTGTCAAAAGCAGGGTGTTTTTCTTGCATGGCACACTAGGGTTCAGTTAAACTTCCTAAACGGAGTTGAATCACTCTCACTTTCACGTTTTAGCAGCAAGGGTTCATTCAGGCTAAGAACAGCACTCTTGTGCTATTCTGGCCATACACAGTGCAAATAGCATTCGCGTCTGTTCCCAGCAAGTACAGTGTATTGGACTGAAGAGAAGTTCCTGTTTTACTTAGTTTCCAATCCTGAGTGAACTAGATATGCCCCGTTTGTGTAGGAAGCACGGTTCTTTTATTCTGAGCTAGCTCACTGTACTGGCCCTGTAGGAAACACAGTAGAGTGCAAGAATGCCCGTTTCTCAAAAGCAGAGTGTTTTTCTTGCATGGCACACTAGGGTTCTGTTAAACTTCCTAAACGGAGTTGAATCACTTTCAGTTTCAAGTTCTAGCAGCAAGGGTTCATTCAGGCTAAGAACAGCACTCTTGTGCTATTCTGGCCATACACAGTGCAAATAGCATTCGTGTCTGTTCCCAGCAAGTACAGCTTATTGGACTGAAGAGAAGCTCCTGTTTTACTTAGTTTCCAATCCTGAGTTGAAATAGATATGCCCCGTTTGTGTAGGAAGCACAGTTCTTTTGTTCTGAGCTAGCTCACTGTACTGGCCCTTTAGGAAACACAGTAGAGTGCAAGAATGCCCGTTTCTCAAAAGCAGAGTGTTTTTTTGGCATGGCACACTAGGGTTCAGTTAAACTTCCTAAACGGAGTTGAATCACGTTCAGTTTCAAGTTCTAGCAGTAAGGGTTCATTCAGGCTAAGAACAGCACTCTTGTGCTATTCTGGCCATACATAGTGCAAATAGCATTCGTGTCTGTACCGGGCAAGTACAGTGTATTGGACTGAAGAGAAGCTCCTGTTTTACTTAGTTTCCAATCCTGAGTTGTACTAGATATGCCCGTTTGTGTAGGAAGCACAGTTCTTTTGTACTGAGCTAGTACACTGTACTGGCCCTATAGGAAACACAGTAGATTGCAAGAAT
Organism: Peromyscus maniculatus bairdii; assembly: GCF_049852395.1. NCBI lineage: Eukaryota > Metazoa > Chordata > Mammalia > Rodentia > Cricetidae > Peromyscus > Peromyscus maniculatus. The sequence continues at coordinate 32,827,101 of NC_134874.1, read as the reverse complement.
GCCCGTTTCTCAAAAGCAGAGTGTTTTTATGCATGGGACGCTAGGGTTCAGTTAAACTTCCTAAACGGAGTTGAATCACGTTCAGTTTCAAGTTCTAGCTGCAGGGGTTCATTCAGGCTAAGAACAGAACTCTTGTGGTATTCTGGCCATACACAGTGCAAATAGCATTCGCGTCTGTTCCCAGCAAGTACAGTGTATTGGACTGAAGAAAAGCTCCTGTTTTACTTAGTTTCCAATCCTGAGTTGAACTAGATATGCCCAGTTTGTGTAGGAAGCACAGTTCTTTGGTTCTGAGCTAGCTCACTGTACTGGCCCTATAGGAAACACAGTAGAGTGCGAGAATGCCCGTTTCTCAAAAGCAGAGTGTTTTCCTTGCATGGCACACTAGGGTTCTGTTAAACTTCCTAAACGGAGTTGAATCACTTTCAGTTTCAAGTTCTAGCAGCAAGGTTTCATTCAGGCTAAGAACAGCACTCTTGTGCTATTCTGGCCATACACAGTGCGAATAGCATTCTTGTCTGTTCCCAGCAAGTACAGCTTATTGGACTGAAGAGAAGCTCCTGTTTTACTTAGTTTCCAATCCTGAGTTGAACTAGATATGCCCCGTTTGTGTAGGAAGCACAGTTCTTTTGTTCTGAGCTAGCTCACTGTGCTGGCCCTTTAGGAAACACAGTAGAGTGCAAGAATGCCCGTTTCTCAAAAGCAGAGTGTTTTTTTGGCATGGCACACTAGGGTTCAGTTAAACTTCCTAAACGGAGTTGAATCACGTTCAGTTTCAAGTTCTAGCAGCAAGGGTTCATTGAGGCTAAGAACAGCACTCTTGTGCTATTCTGGCCATACATAGTGCAAATAGCATTCGTGTCTGTACCGGGCAAGTACAGTGTATTGGACTGAAGAGAAGCTCCTGTTTTACTTAGTTTCCAATCCTGAGTTGTACTAGATATGCCCGTTTGTGTAGGAAGCACAGTTCTTTTGTACTGAGCTAGCACACTGTACTGGCCCTATAGGAAACACAGTAGAGTGCAAGAATGCCCGTTTCTCAAAAGCAGAGTGTTTTTATGCATGGGACGCTAGGGTTCAGTTAAACTTCCTAAACGGAGTTGAATCACGTTCAGTTTCAAGTTCTAGCTGCAGGGGTTCATTCAGGCTAAGAACAGCACTCTTGTGGTATTCTGGCCATACACAGTGCAAATAGCATTCGCGTCTGTTCCCAGCAAGTACAGTGTATTGGACTGAAGAGAAGCTCCTGTTTTACTTAGTTTCCAGTCCTGAGTGAACTAGATATGCCCCGTTTGTGTAGGAAGCACGGTTCTTTTGTTCTGAGCTAGCTCACTGTACTGGCCATATAGGAAACACAGTATAGAGCAACAATGCCCGTTTCTCAAAAGCAGAGTGTTTTTCTTGCATGGCACACTAGGGTGCAATTAAACCTCCTAAATGGAGTTGAATCACGTTCAGTTTTAAGTTCTATCAGGAAGGGTTCATTCAGGCTAAGAACAGCACTCTTGTGCTATTCTGGCCATACACAGTGCAATAGCATTCCCGTCTGTTCCCAGCAAGTACAGTGTATTGGACTTAAGAGAAGCTCCTGTTTTACTTAGTTTCCAATCCTGAGTTGAACTAGATATGCCCTGTGTGTGTAGAAAGCACGTTTCTTTTGTTCTGAGCTAGCTCGCTGTACTGGCCCTATAGGACACACAGTAGAGTGCAAGAATTCCCGTTTCTCAAAAGCAGAGTGTTTTTCTTGCATGGCACACTAGGGTTCAGTTAAACTTCCTAAACGGAGTTGAATCACGTTCAGTTTCAAGTTCTTGCAGCAGGGGTTCATTCAGGCTAAGAACAGCACTCTTGTGCTATTCTGGCCATATACCCTGCAAATAGCATTCGCGTCGGTTCCCAGCAAGTACAGTGTATTGGACTGAAGGGAAGCTCCTGTTTTACTTAGTTTCCAATCCTGAGTTGAACTAGATATGCCCAGTTTGTGTAGGAAGCACAGTTCTTTTGTTCTGAGCTAGCTCACTGTACTGGCCCTATAGGAAACACAGTAGAGTGCAAGGATGCCCGTTTGTCAAAAGCAGGGTGTTTTTCTTGCATGGCACACTAGGGTTCAGTTAAACTTCCTAAACGGAGTTGAATCACTCTCACTTTCACGTTTTAGCAGCAAGGGTTCATTCAGGCTAAGAACAGCACTCTTGTGCTATTCTGGCCATACACAGTGCAAATAGCATTCGCGTCTGTTCCCAGCAAGTACAGTGTATTGGACTGAAGAGAAGCTCCTGTTTTACTTAGTTTCCAATCCTGAGTGAACTAGATATGCCCCGTTTGTGTAGGAAGCACGGTTCTTTTATTCTGAGCTAGCTCACTGTACTGGCCCTGTAGGAAACACAGTAGAGTGCAAGAATGCCCGTTTCTCAAAAGCAGAGTGTTTTTCTTGCATGGCACACTAGGGTTCTGTTAAACTTCCTAAACGGAGTTGAATCACTTTCAGTTTCAAGTTCTAGCAGCAAGGGTTCATTCAGGCTAAGAACAGCACTCTTGTGCTATTCTGGCCATACATAGTGCAAATAGCATTCGTGTCTGTACCGGGCAAGTACAGTGTATTGGACTGAAGAGAAGCTCCTGTTTTACTTAGTTTCCAATCCTGAGTTGTACTAGATATGCCCGATTGTGTAGGAAGCACAGTTCTTTTGTACTGAGCTAGCACACTGTACTGGCCCTATAGGAAACACAGTAGAGTGCAAGAATGCCCGTTTCTCAAAAGCAGAGTGTTTTTATGCTTGGGACGCTAGGGTTCAGTTAAACTTCTAAAACGGAGTTGAATCACGTTCAGTTTCAAGTTCTAGCTGCAGGGGTTCATTCAGGCTAAGAACAGCACTCTTGTGGTATTCTGGCCATACACAGTGCAAATAGCATTCGCGTCTGTTCCCAGCAAGTACAGTGTATTGGACTGAAGAGAAGCTCCTGTTTTACTTAGTTTCCAATCCTGAGTTGAACTAGATATGCCCAGTTTGTGTAGGAAGCACAGTTCTTTGGTTCTGAGCTAGCTCACTGTACTGGCCCTATAGGAAAAACAGTAGTGTGCAAGAATGCCCGTTTCTCAAAAGCAGAGTGTTTTTCTTGCATGGCACACTAGGGTTCAGTTAAACTTCCTAAACTGTGTTGAATCACGTTCAGTTTCAAGTTCTAGCAGCAAGGGTTCATTCAGGCTAAGAACAGCACTCTTGTGCTATTCTGGCCATACACAGTGCAATAGCATTCCCGTCTGTTCCCAGCAAGTACAGTGTATTGGACTTAAGAGAAGCTCCTGTTTTACTTAGTTTCCAATCCTGAGTTGAACTAGATATGCCCTGTTTGTGTAGAAAGCACGGTTCTTTTGTTCTGAGCTAGCTCGCTGTACTGGCCCTATAGGAAACACAGTAGAGTGCAAGAATTCCCGTTTCTCAAAAGCAGAGTGTTTTTCTTGCATGGCACACTAGGGTTCAGTTAAACTTCCTAAACGGAGTTGAATCACGTTCAGTTTCAAGTTCTAGCAGCAGGGGTTCATTCAGGCTAAGAACAGCACTCTTGTGCTATTCTGGCCATACACAGTGGAAATAGCATTCGAGTCTGTTCCCAGCAAGTACAGTGTATTGGACTGAAGAGAAGCTCCTGTTTTACTTAGTTTCCAATCCTGAGTGAACTAGATATGCCCCGTTTGTGTAGGAAGCACGGTTCTTTTGTTCTGAGCTAGCTCACTGTACTGGCCATATAGGAAACACAGTATAGAGCAACAATCCCCGTTTCTCAAAAGCAGAGTGATTTTCTTGTATGGCACACTAGGGTTCAGATAAACTTCCTAAACGGAGTTGAATCACGTTCAGTTTTAAGTTCTATCAGCAAGGGTTCATTCAGGCTACGAACAGCACTCTTGTGCTATTCTGGCCATACACAGTGCTAATAGCTTTCGCGTCTGTTCCCAGCAATTACAGTGTATTGGACTGAAGAGAAGCTCCTGTTTTACTTAGTTTCCAATCCTGAGTTGAACTAGATATGCCGCGTTTGTGTAGGAAGCACAGTTCTTTTGTTCTGAGCTAGCTCACTGTACTGGCCCTATAGGAAACACAGTAGAGAGCAAGAATGCCCGTTTCTCAAAAGCAGAGTGTTTTTCTTGCATGGCACACTAGGGTGCAATTAAACCTCCTAAACGGAGTTGAATCACATTCAGTTTTAAGTTCTATCAGGAAGGGTTCATTCAGGCTAAGAACAGCACTCTTGTGCTATTCTGGCCATACACAGTGCAAATAGCATTCACGTCTGTTCCCAGCAAGTACCGTGTATTGGACTGAAGAGAAGCTCCTGTTTTACTTAGTTTCCAATCCTGAGTTGAACTAGATATGCCAAGTTTGTGTAGGAAGCACAGTTCTTTTGTTCTGAGCTAGCTCACTGTACTGGCCCTATAGGAAACACAGTAGAGTGCAAGAATGCTCTTTTCTCAAAAGCAGAGTGTTTTTCTTGCATGGCACACTTGGGTTCAGTTAAAATTCCTAAACGGAGTTGAATCACGTTCAGTTTCAAGTTCTAGCAGCAAGGGTTCATTCAGGCTAAGAATAGCACTCTTGTGCTATTCTGGCCATACACAGTGCAAATAGCATTCTCGTCTGTTCCCAGCAAGTACAGTGTATTGGACTGAAGAGAAGCTCCTGTTTTACTTAGTTACCAATCCTGAGTTGAACTAGATATGCCCCGTTTGTGTAGGCAGCACGGTTCTTTTGTTCTGAGCTAGCTCACTGTACTGGCCCTATAGGAAACTCAGTAGAGTGCAAGAATGCCCGTTTCTCAAAAGCAGAGTGTTTTTCTTGCATGGCACACTAGGGTTCAGTTAAACTTCCTAAACGGAGTTGAATCACGTTCAGTTTCAAGTTCTAGCAGCAAGGGTTCATTCAGGCTAAGAACAGCACTCTTGTGCTATTCTGGTCATACATAGTTTTAATAGCATTCACGTTTGTTCCCAGCAAGTACAGTGTATTGGACTGAAGAGAAGCTCCTGTTTTACTTAGTTTCCAATCCTGAGTTGAACTACATATGCCCAGTTTGTGTAGGAAGCACAGTTCTGTTGTTCTGAGCTAGCTCACTGTACTGGCCCTATAGGAAACACAGTAGATTGCAAGAGCGCGTTTCTCAAAAGCAGTGTGTTTTTCTTCCATGGCACACTAGGGTTCAGTTAAACTTCAAAAACGGAGTTGAATCACGTTCAGTTTCAAGTTCTAGCAGCAAGGGTTCATTAAGGCTAAGAACAGCACTCTTGTGCTCTTCTGGCCATACACAGTGCAGATAGCATTCGCGTCTGTTCCCAGCAAGTACAGTGTATTGGACTGAAGTGAAGCTCCTGTTTTACTTAGTTTCCAATCCTGAGTTGAACTAGATATGCTCAGTTTGTGTAGGAAGCACAGTTCTTTTGTTCTGAGCTAGCTCACTGTACTGGCCCTATTGGAAACACAGTAGAGTGCAAGAATGCCCGTTTCTCAAAAGCAGAGTGTTTTTCTTGCATGGCACACTAGGGTTCAGTTAAACTTCCTAAACGGAGTTGAATCACGTTCAGTTTCAAGTTCTAGCAGCAAGGGTTCATTGAGGCTAAGAACAGCACTCTTGTGCTATTCTGACCATACACCCTGCAAATAGCATTGGCGTCTGTTCCCAGCAAGTACAGTGTATTGGACTGAAGAGAAGCTCCTGTTTTAATTAGTTTCCAATCCTGAGTTGAACTAGATATGCCCAGTTTGTGTAGGAAGCACAGTTCTTTTGTTCTGAACTAGCTCACTGTACTGGCCCTATAGGAAACACAGTAGAGTGCAAGAATGCCCGTTTCTCAGAAGCAGAGTGTTTTTCGTGCATGGCACACTAGGGTTCAGTTAAACTTCCTAAACGGAATTGAATCACTTTCAGTTTCAAGTTCTAACAGCAAGGTTTCATTCAGGCTAAGAACAGCACTATTGTGCTATTCTGGCCATTCACAGTGCAAATAGCATTCGCGTCTGTTCCCAGCAAGTACAGTGTATTGGACTGAAGAGAAGCTCCTGTTTTACTTAGTTTCAAATTCTGAGTTGAACTAGATATGCCCCGTTTGTGTAGGAAGCACGGTTCTTTTTTTCTGAGCTAGCTCACTGTACTAGACCTATAGGAAACACCGTAGAGTGCAAGAATGCCCCTTTCTCAAAAGCAGAGTGTTTTTCTTGCGTGGCACACTTGGGTTCAGTTAAACTTCCTAAACGGTGTTGAATCACGTTCAGTTTCAAGTTCTAGCAGCAAGGGTTCATTGAGGGTAAGAACAGCACACTTGTGCTATTCTGGCCATACACAGTGCAACCAGCATTCGCGTCTGTTCCCAGCAAGTACAGTGTATTGGACTGAAGAGAAGCTCCTGTTTTACTTAGTTTCCAATCCTGAGTTGAACTAGATATGCCCCGTTTGTCTAGGATGCACAGTTTTTTGTTCTGAGCTAGCTCACTGTACTGGCCCTATAGGAAACACAGTAGAGTGCAAGAATGCCTGTTTTTCAAAAGCAGAGTGTTTTTCATGCATGGCACACTAGGGTTCAGTTAAACTTCCTAAACGGAGTTGAATCACGTTCAGTTTGAAGTTCTAGCAGCAAGGGTTCATTGAGGCTAAGAACAGCACTCTTGGGCTATTCTGGTCATACACAGTGCAAATAGCATTCTCGTCTGTTCGCAGCAAGTAGTGTATTGGACTGAAGAGAAGCTCCTGTTTTACTTAGTTTCCAATCCTGAGTTGAACTAGATATGCCCCTTATGTGTAGGAAGCAAAGTTCTTTTGTTCTGAGCTAGCTCACTGTACTGGCCCTAGAGGAAACACAGTAGAGTGCAAGAATGCCCGTTTCTCAAAAGCAGAGTGTTTTTCTTGCATGGCACACTAGGGTTCAGATAAACTTCCTAAATGGAGTTGAATCACGTTCAGTTTCAAGTTCTAGCAGCAAGGGTTCATTCAGGCTAAGAACAGCACTCTTGTGCTATTCTGGTCATACACAGTGCAAATAGCATTCACATCTCTTCCCAGCAAGGACAGTGTATTGGACTGAATAGAAGCTCCTGTTTTACTTAGTTTCCCATTCTGAGTTGTACTAGATATGCCCAGTTTGTGTAGGAAGCACAGTTCTTTTGTTCTGAGCTAGCTCACTGTACTGGCCCTATTGGAAACAAAGTAGAGTGCAAGAATGCCCGTTTCTCAAAAGCAGAGTGTTTTTCTTGCATGGCACACTAGGGTTCAGTTAAACTTCCTAAATGGAGTTGAATCACGCTCAGTTTAAAGTTATAGCAGCAAGAGTTCATTCAGGCTAAGAACAGCACTCTTGTGCTATTCTGGCCATACACAGTGCAAAAAGCATTCGCGTCTGTTCCCAGCAAGTACAGTGTATTGTACTGAAGAGAAGCTCCTGTTTTACTTAGTTTCCAATCCTGAGTTGAGCTAGATATGCCCCGATTGTGTAGGCAGCACGGTTCTTTTGTTCTGAGCTAGCTCACTGTACTGGCCCTATAGGAAACACAGTAGAGTGCAAGAATGCCCGATTCTCAGAAGCAGAGTGTTTTTCGTGCATGGCACACTAGGGTTCAGTTAAACTTCCTAAATGGAGTTGAATCACGTTCAGTTTCAAGTTGTAGCAGCAAGGGTTCATTCAGGCTAAGAATAGCACTCTTGTGCTATTCTGGCCATTCACAGTGCAAATAACATTCGCGTCTGTTCCCAGCAAGTACAGTGTATTGGACTGAAGAGAAGCTCCTTTTTTACTTAGTTTCCAATCCTGAGTTGAACTAGATATGCCCCGTTTGTGTAGGCAGCACGGTTCTTTTGTTCTGAGCTAGCTCACTGTACTGGCCCTATAGGAAACTCAGTAGAGTGCAAGAATGCCCGTTTCTCAAAAGCAGAGTGTTTTTCTTGCATGGCACACTAGGGTTCAGTTAAACTTCCTAAACAGAGTTGAATCACGTTCAGTTTCAAGTTCTAGCAGCAAGGGTTCATTGAGGCTAAGAACAGCACTCTTGTGCTATTCTGGCCATACATAGTGGAACCAGCATTCGAGTCTCTTCCCAGCAAGTACAGTGTATTGGACTGAAGAGAAGCTCCTGTTTTACTTAGTTTCCAATCCTGAGTTGAACTAGATATGCCCCGTATGTGTAGGAAGCACAGTTCTTTTGTTCTGAGCTAGCTCACTGTACTGGCCCTATAGGAAACACAGTAGAGTGCAAGAATGCCCGTTTCTCAGAAGCAGAGTGTTTTTCGTGCATGGCACACTAGGGTTCAGTTAAACTTCCTAAACGGAGTTGAATCACGTGCAGTTTCAAGTTATAGCAGCAAGGGTTCATTCAGGCTAAGAACAGCACTCTTGTGCTATTCTGGCCATACACAGTGCAATTAGCATTCTCGTCTGTTCCCAGCAAGTACAGTTTATTGGACTGAAGAGAAGCTCCTGTTTTACTTAGTTTCCAATCCTGAGTTGAACTAGATATGCCCCGTTTGTGTAGGAAGCACAGTTCTTTTGTTCTGAGCTAGCTCACTGTACTGGCCCTATTGGAAACACAGTAGAGTGCAAGAATGCCCGTTTCTCAAAAGCAGAGTGTTTTTCTTGCATGGCACACTAGGGTTCAGTTAAACTTCCTAAACGGTGTTGAATCACGTTCAGTTTCAGGTTCTAGCAGCAAAGGTTCATTCAGGCTAAGAACAGCACTCTTGTGCTATTCTGGCCATACACTGTGAAAATAGCATTCACGTCTGCTCCCAGCAAGTACAGTGTATTGGACTGAAGAGAAGTTCCTGTTTTACTTAGTTTCCAATCCTGAGTTGAGCTAGATATGCCCCGTTTGTGTAGGAAGCACAGTTCTTTTGTTCTGAGCTAGCTCACTGTACTGGCCCTATAGGAAACACAGTAGAGTGCAAGAATGCCCGTTTCTCAAAAGCAGAGTGTTTTTCTTGCATGGCACACTTGGGTTCAGTTAAACTTCCTAAACGCAGTTGAATCACCTTCAGTTTCAAGTTCTAGCAGCAAGGGTTCATTCAGTCTAAGAACAGCACTCTTGTGCTATTCTGGCCATACACAGTGCAAATAGCATTCGCGTCTGTTCCCAGCAAGTACAGTGTATTGGACTGAAGAGAAGCTCCTGTTTTACTTAGTTTCGAATCCTGAGTTGAACTAGATATGCCCCGTTTGTGTAGGAAGCACGGTTTTTTGTTCTGAGCTAGATCACTGTACTGGCCCTATAGGAAACACAGTAGAAAGCAAGAATGCCCGTTTCTCAAAAGCAGAGTGTTTTTCTTGCATGGCACACTAGGGTTCTGTTAAACTTCCTAAACGGTGTTGAATCACGTTCAGTTTTAAGTTCTATCAGCAAGGGTTCATTCAGGCTAAGAACAGCACTCTTGTGCTATTCTGGCCATACACAGTGCAAATAGCATTCACCTCTGTTCCCAGCAATTACAGTGTATTGGACTGAAGAGAAGCTCCTGTTTTACTTAGTTTCCAATCCTGAGTTGAACTAGACATGCCCCGTTTGTGTAGGAAGCATGGTTCTTTTGTTCTGAGCTAGCTCACTGTACTGGCCCTATAGGAAACATCGTAGAGAGCAAGAATGCCCGTTTCTCAAAAGCAGAGTGTTTTTCTTGCATGGCACACTAGGGTTCAGTTAAACTTCCTAAACGGAGTTGAATCACGTTCACTTTCACGTTTTAGCAGCAAGGGTTCATTCAGGCTAAGAACAGCACTCTTGTGCTATTCTGGCCATACACAGTGCAAATAGCATTCTCGTCTGTTCCCAGCAAGTACAGTGTATTGGACTGAAGAGAAGGTCCTGTTTTACTTAGTTTCCAATCCTGAGTTGAACTAGATATGCCCCGTTTGTGTAGGAAGCACGGTTCTTTTGTTCTGAGCTAGCTTACTGTACTGGCCTATAGTAAACATCATAGAGAGCAAGAGTGCCCGTTTCTCAAAAGCAGAGTGTTTTTCTTGCATGGCACACTAGGGTTCAGTTAAACTTCCTAAACGGAGTTGAATCACGTTCACTTTCACGTTTTAGCAGCAAGGGTTCATTCAGGCTAAGAACAGCACTCTTGTGCTATTCTGGCCATACACAGTGCAAATAGCATTCGCGTCTGTTCCCAGCAAGTACAGTGTATTGGACTGAAGAGAAGCTCCTGTTTTACTTAGTTTCCAATCCTGAGTTGAACTAGATATGCCCCGTTTGTGTAGGAAGCACGGTTCTTTTGTTCTGAGCTAGCTCACTGTACTGGCCCTATAGGAAACACAGTAGAGACCAAGAATGCCCGTTTCTCAAAAGCAGAGTGTTTTTCTTGCATGGCACACTAGGGTTCAGATAAACTTCCTAAACGGTGTTGAATCACGTTCAGTTTTAAGTTCTATCAGCAAGGGTGCATTCAGGCTAAGAACAGCACTCTTGCGCTATTCTGGCCACACACAGTGCAAATAGCATTCGCGTATGTTCCCAGCAATTACAGTGTATTGGACTGAAGAGAAGCTCCTGTTTTACTTAGTTTCCAATCCTGAGTTGAACTAGATATGCCCCGTTTGTGTAGGAGGCACGGTTCTTTTGTTCTGAGCTAGCTCACTGTACTGGCCCTGTAGGAAACACAGTAGAGTGCAAGAATGCCCGTTTCTCAAAAGCAGAGTGTTTTTCTTGCATGGCACACTAGGGTTCTGTTAAACTTCCTAAACGGAGTTGAATCACTTTCAGTTTCAAATTCTTGCAGCAAGGGTTCATTCAGGCTAAGAACAGCACTCTTGTGCTATTCTGGCCATAAACAGTGCAAATAGCATTCTCGTCTGTTCCCAGCAAGTACAGTTTATTGGACTGAAGAGAAGCTCCTGTTTTACTTAGTTTCCAATCCTGAGTTGAACTAGATATGCCCCGTTTGTGTAGGAAGCACGGTTCTTTTGTTCTGAGCTAGCTCACTGTACTGGCCCTTTAGGAAACACAGTAGAGTGCAAGAATGCCCGTTTCTCAAAAGCAGAGTGTTTTTCTGGCATGGCGCACTAGGGTTCAGTTCAACTCCCTCAACGGAGTTGAATCACGTTCAGTTTCAAGTTCTAGCAGCAAGGGTTCATACAGGCTAAGAACAGCACTCTTGTGCTATTCTGGCCATACATAGTGCAAATAGCATTCGTGTCTGTTCCCAGCAAGTACAGTGTATTGGACTGAAGAGAAGCTCCTGTTTTACTTAGTTTCCAATCCTGAGTTGTACTAGATATGCCCGTTTGTGTAGGAAGCACAGTTCTTTTGTTCTGAGCTAGCACACTGTACTGGCCCTATAGGAAACACAGTAGAGTGCAAGAATGCCCGTTTCTCAAAAGCAGAGTGTTTTCCTTGCATGGCACGCTAGGGTTCAGTTAAACTTCCTAAACGGAGTTGCATCACGTTCAGTTTCCAGTTCTAGCAGCAGGGGTTCATTCAGGCTAAGAACAGCACTCTTGTGCTATTCTGGCCATACACAGTGCAAATAGCATTCTCGTCTGTTCCCAGCAAGTACAGTTCATTGGACTGAAGAGAAGCTCCTGTTTTACTTAGTTTCCAATCCTGAGTTGAACTAGATATGCCCCGTTTGTGTAGGAAGCACAGTTCTTTTGTTCTGAGCTAGCTCACTGTACTGGCCCTTTAGGAAACACAGTAGAGTGCAAGAATACCCGTTTCTCAAAAGCAGAGTGTTTTTCTTGCATGGCACGCTAGGGTTCAGTTAAACTTCCTAAACGGAGTTGAATCACGTTCAGTTTCAAGTTGTAGCAGCAAGGGTTCATTCAGGCTAAGAACAGCACTCTTGTGCTATTCTGGCCATACTTAGTGCAAATAGCATTCGTGTCTGTTCCCAGCAAGTACAGTGTATTGGACTGAAGAGAAGCTCCTGTTTTACTTAGTTTCCAATCCTGAGTTGAACTAGATATGCCCGTTTGTGTAGGAAGCACAGTTCTTTTGTTCTGAGCTAGCACACTGTACTGGCCCTATAGGAAACACAGTAGAGTGCAAGAATGCTCGTTTCTCAAAAGCAGAGTGTTTTTCTTGCATGGCACACTAGGGTTCAATTAAATTTCCTAAACGGAGTTGAATCACGTTCACATTCACGTTATAGCAGCAAGAGTTCATTCAGGCTAAGAACAGCACTCTTGTGCTATTCTGGCCAAAAACAGTGCAAATAGCATTCGCGTCTGTTCCCAGCAAGTACAGTTTATTGGATAGAAGAGAAGCTCCTGTTTTACTTAGTTTCCAATCCTGAGTTGAACTAGATATGCCCCGTTTGTGTAGGAAGCACGGTTCTTTTGTTCTGAGCTAGCTCACTGTACTGGCCCTATAGGAAACACAGTAGAGAGCAAGAATGCCCGTTTCTCAAAAGCAGAGTGTTTTTCTTGCATGGCACACTAGGGTTCAGATAAACTTCCTAAACGGAGTTGAATCACGTTCAGTTTTAAGTTCTATCAGCAAGTGTTCATTCAGGCTAAGAACAGCACTCTTGTGCTAATCTGGCCATACACAGTGCAAATAGCATTCTTGTCTGTTCCCAGCAAGTACAGTTTATTGGACTGAAGAGAAGCTCCTGTTTTACTTAGTTTCCAATCCTGAGTTGAACTAGATATGCTCCGTTTGTGTAGGAAGCACGGTTCTTTTGTTCTGAGCTAGCTCACTGTACTGGCCCTATAGGAAACACAGTAGAGAGCAAGAATGCCCGTTTCTCAAAAGCAGACTGTTTTTCTTGCATGGCACACTAGGGTTCAGATAAACTTCCTAAACGGAGTTGAATCACGTTCAATTTTAAGTTCTATCAGCAAGGGTTCATTCAGGCTAAGAACAGCACTCTTGTGCTATTCTGGCCATACACAGTGCAAATAGCATTCGCGTCTGTTCCCTGCAATTACAGTGTATTGGACTGAAGACAAGCTATTGTTTTACTTAGTTTCCAATCCTGAGTTGAACTAGATATGCCCCGTTTGTGTAGGAAGCACGGTTCTTTTGTTCTGAGCTAGCTCACTGTACTGGCCCTGTAGGAAACACAGTAGAGTGCAAGAATGCCCGTTTCTCAAAAGCAGAGTGTTTTTCTTGCATGGCACACTAGGGTTCTGTTAAACTTTCTAAACGGAGTTGAATCACTTTCAGTTTCAAGTTCTAGCAGCAAGGGTTCATTCAGGCTAAGAACAGCACTCTTGTGCTATTCTGGCCATACACAGTGCAAATAGCATTCTTGTCTGTTCCCAGCAAGTACAGTTTATAGGACTGAAGAGAAGCTCCTGTTTTACTTAGTTTCCAATCCTGAGTTGAACTAGATATGCCCCGTTTGTGTAGCAAGCACAGTTCTTTTGTTCTGAGCTAGCACACTGTACTGGCCCTTTAGGAAACACAGTAGAGTGCAAGAATGCCCGTTTCTCAAAAGCAGAGTGTTTTTTTGGCATGGCACACTAGGGTTCAGTTAAACTTCCTAAACGGAGTTGAATCACGTTCAGTTTCAAGTTCTAGCAGCAAGGGTTCATTCAGGCTAAGAACAGCACTCTTGTGCTATTCTGGCCATACTTAGTGCAAATAGCATTCGTGTCTGTACCGGGCAAGTACAGTGTATTGGACTGAAGAGAAGCTCCTGTTTTACTTAGTTTCCAATCCTGAGTTGTACTAGATATGCCCGTTTGTGTAGGAAGCACAGTTCTTTTGTCCTGAGCTAGCACACTGTGCTGGCCCTTAGGAAACACAGTAGAGTGCAAGAATGCCCGTTTCTCAAAAGCAGAGTGTTTTCCTTGCATGGCACGCTAGGGTTCAGTTATACTTCCTAAACGGAGTTGAATCACGTTCAGTTTCCAGTTCTAGCAGCAGGGGTTCATTCAGGCTAAGAACTGCACTCTTGTGGTATTCTGGCCCTACATAGTGCAAATAGCATTCGCGTCTGTTCCCAGCAAGTACAGTGTATTGGACTGAAGAGAAGCTCCTGTTTTACTTAGTTTCCAATCCTGAGTTGAACTCGATATGCCCCGTTTGTGTAGGAAGCACGGTTCTTTTGTTCTGAGCTAGCTCACTGTACTGGCCCTATAGGAAACACAGTAGAGAGCAAGAATGCCCGTTTCTCAAAAGCAGAGTGTTTTTCTTGCATGCCACACTAGGGTTTAGTTAAACTTCCTAAACAGAGTTGAATCACGTTCAGTTTCAAGTTCTAGCAGCAAGGGTTCATTCAGGCTAAGAACAGCACTCTTGTGCTATTCTGGCCATACACAGTGCAACCAGCATTCGCGTCTTTTCCCAGCAAGTACAGTGTATTGGACTGAAGAGAAGCTCCTGTTTTACTTAGTTTCCAATCCTGAGTTGAACTAGATATGCCCCGTTTGAGTAGGAAGGACGGTTCATTTGTTCTGAGCTAGCTCACTGTACTGGCGCTATAGGAAACACAGTAGAGAGCAAGAATGCCCGTTTCTCAAAAGCAGAGTGTTTTTCTTGCATGGCCCGCTAGGGTTCAGTTAAACTTCCTAAACGGAGTTGAATCACGTTCAGTTTCAAGTTGTAGCAGCAAGGGTTCATTCAGGCTAAGAACAGCACTCTTGTGCTATTCTGGCCATACATAGAGCAAATAGCATTCGTGTCTGTTCCCAGCAAGTACAGTGTATTGGACCGAAGAGAAGCTCCAGTTTTACTTTGTTTCCAAACCTGAGTTGAACTAGATATGCCCGTTTGTGTAGGAAGCACAGTTCTTTTGTTCTGTGCTAGCACACTGTACTGGCCCTATAGGAAACACAGTAGAGTGCAAGAATGCCCGTATCTCAAAAGCAGAGTGTTTTTTTTTGCATGGCACACTAGCGTTCAATTAAATTTCCTAAACGGAGTTGAATCACGATACTTTCACGTTTTAGCAGCAAGGGTTCATTCAGTCTAAGAACAGCACTCTTGTGCTATTCTGGCCATACTCAGTGCAAATAGCATTCGCGTCTGTTCCCAGCAAGTACAGTGTATTGGATAGAAGAGAAGCTCCTGTTTTACTTAGTTTCCAATCCTGAGTTGAAAAAGATATGCCCCGTTTGTGTAGGAAGCACGGTTCTTTTGTTCTGAGCTAGCTCACTGTACTGGCCCTATAGGAAACACAGTAGAGAGCAAGAATGCCCGTTTCTCAAAAGCAGAGTGTTTTTCTTGCATGGCACAGTAGGGTTCAGATAAACTTCCTAAACGGAGTTGAATCACGTTCAGTTTTAAGTTCTATCAGCAAGGGTTCATTCAGGCTAAGAACAGCACTCTTGTGCTATTCTGGCCATACACAGTGCAAATATCATTCGCGTCTGTTCCCAGCAATTACAGTGTATTGGACTGAAGAGAAGCTCCTGTTTTACTTAGTTTCCAATCCTGAGTTGAACTAGATATGCCCCGTTTGTGTAGGATGCACGATTCTTTTGTTCTGAGCTAGCTCACTGTACTGGCCCTATAGGAAACACAGTAGAGTGCAAGAATGCACGTTTCTCAAAAGCAGAGTGTTTTTCTTGCATGGCACACTAGGGTTCTGTTAAACTTCCTAAACGGAGTTGAATCACTTTCAGTTTCAAGTTCTAGCAGCAAGGGTTCATTCAGGCTAAGAACAGCACTCTTGTGCTATTCTGGCCATACACAGTGCAAATAGCATTCTTGTCTGTTCCCAGCAAGTACAGTTTATTGGACTGAAGAGAAGCTCCTGTTTTACTTAGTTTCCAGTCCTGAGTTTTACTAGATATGCCCCGTTTGTGTAGGAAGCACAGTTCTTTTGTTCTGAGCTAGCTCACTGTATGGCCCTTTAGGAAACACAGTAGAGTGCAAGAATGCACGTTTCTCAAAAGCAGAGTGTTTTTTTGGCATGGCACACTAGGGTTCAGTTAAACTTCCTAAACGGAGTTGAATCACGTTCAGTTTCAAGTTCTAGCAGCAAGGGTTCATTCAGGCTAAGAACAGCACTCTTGTGCTATCTGGCCATACATAGTGCAAATAGCATTCGTGTCTGTACCGGGCAAGTACAGTGTATTGGACTGAAGAGAAGCTTCTGTTTTACTTAGTTTCCAATCCTGAGTTGTACTAGATATGCCCGTTTGTGTAGGAAGCACAGTTCTTTTGTTCTGAGCTAGCACACTGTACTGGCCCTATAGGAAACACAGTAGAGTGCAAGAATGCCCGTTTCTCAAAAGCAGAGTGTTTTCCTTGCATGGCATGCTAGGGTTCAGTTAAACTTCCTAAACGGAGTTGAATCACGTTCAGTTTCCAGTTCTAGCAGCAGGGGTTCATTCAGGCTAAGAACAGCACTCTTGTGCTATTCTGGCCATACACAGTGCAAATAGCATTCTCGTCTGTTCCCAGCAAGTACAGTTTATTGGACTGAAGAGAATCTCCTGTTTTACTTAGTTTCCAATCCTGAGTTGAACTAGATATGCCCCGTTTGTGTAGGAAGCACGGTTCTTTTGTTCTGAGCTAGCTCACTGTACTGGCCCTTTAGGAAACACAGTAGAGTGCAAGAATGCCCGTTTCTCAAAAGCAGAGTGTTTTTCTGGCATGGCACACTAGGGTTGAGTTCAACTCCCTAAACGGAGTTGAATCACGTTCAGTTTCAAGTTCTAGCAGCAAGATTTCATTCAGGCTAAGAACAGCACTCTTGTGCTATTCTGGCCATGCATAGTGCAAATAGCATTCGTGTCTGTTCCCAGCAAGTACAGTGTATTGGACTGAAGAGAAGCTCCTGTTTTACTTAGTTTCCAATATTGAGTTGTACTAGATATGCCCGTTTGTGTAGGAAGCACAGTTCTTTTGTTCTGAGCTAGCACACTGTACTGGCCCTATAGGAAACTCAGTAGAGTGCAAGAATGCCCGTTTCTCAAAAGCAGAGTGTTTTTCTTGCATGACACACTAGGGTTCAATTAAATTTCCTAAACGGAGTTCAATCACGTTCACATTCACGTTTTAGCAGCAAGAGTTCATTCAGGCTAAGAACAGCACTCTTGTGCTATTCTGGCCAAACACAGTGCAAATAGCATTTTCGTCTGTTCCCAGTAAGTACAGTGTATTGGACTGAAGAGAAGCTCCTGTTTTACTTAGTTTCCAATCCCGAGTTGAACTAGATATGCCCAGTTTGTGTAGGAAGCACAGTTCTTTTGTTCTGAGCTAGCTCACTGTACTGGCCCTATTGGAAACACAGTAGAGTGCAAGAATGCCCGTTTCTCAAAAGCAGAGTGTTTTTCTTGCATGGCACACTAGGGTTCAGTTAAACTTCCTAAACGGTGTTGAATCACGTTCAGTTTCAAGTTCTAGCAGCAAAGGTTCATTCAGGCTAAGAACAGCACTCTTGTGCTATTCTGGCCATACACAGTGCAAATAGCATTCACGTCTGCTCACAGCAAGTACAGTGTATTGGACTGAAGAGAAGTTCCTGTTTTACTTATTTTCCAATCCTGAGTTGAACTAGATATGCCCCGTTTGTGTAGGAAGCATGGTTCTTTTGTTCTGAGCTTGCTCACTGTACTGGCCCTATAGGAAACACAGTAGAGTGCAAGAATGCCCGTTTCTCAAAAGCAGAGTGTTTTTCTTGCATGGCACGATAGGGTTCAGTTAAACTACCTAAACGGAGTTGAATCACGTTCAGTTTCAAGTTGTAGCAGCAAGGGTTCATTCAGGCTAAGAACAGCACTCTTGTGCTATTCTGGCCATACATAGTGCAAATAGCATTCGTGTCTGTTCCCAGCAAGTACTGTGTATTGGACTGAAGAGAAGCTCCTGTTTTACTTAGGTTCCAATCCCGAGTTGAACTAGACATGCCGAGTTTGTGTAGGAAGCACAGTTCTTTTGTTCTGAGCTAGCACACTGTACTGGCCCTATTGGAAACACAGTAGAGTGCAAGAATGCCCGTTTTTCAAAAGCAGAGTGTTTTTCTTGCATGGCACGCTAGGGTTCAGTTAAACTTCCTAAACGGTGTTGAATCACGTTCAGTTTCAAGTTCTAGCAGCAAAGGTTCATTCAGGCTAAGAACAGCACTCTTGTGCTATTCTGGCCATACACAGTGCAAATAGCATTCACGTCTGATCACAGCAAGTACAGTGTATTGGACTGAAGAGAAGTTCCTGTTTTACTTAGTTTCCAATCCTGAGTTGAACTAGATATGCCCCGTTTGTGTAGGAAGCATGGTTCTTTTGTTCTGAGCTAGCTCACTGTACTGGCCCTATAGGAAACACAGTAGAGTGCAAGAATGCCCGTTTCTCAAAAGCAGAGTGTTTTTCTTGCATGGCACACTAGGGTTCAGTTAAACTTCCTAAACGGAGTTGAATCACGTTCAGTTTCAAGTTCTAGCAGCAAAGGTTCATTCAGGCTAAGAACAGCACTCTTGTGCTATTCTGGCCATACACAGTGCAAATAGCATTCACGTCTGCTCACAGCAAGTACAGTGTATTGGACTGAAGAGAAGTTCCTGTTTTACTTAGTTTCCAATCCTGAGTTGAACTAGATATGCCCCGTTTGTGTAGGAAGCATGGTTCTTTTGTTCTGAGCTAGCTCACTGTACTGGTCCTCTAGGAAACACAGTAGAGTGCAAGAATGCCCGTTTCTCAAAAGCAGAGTGTTTTTCTTGCATGGCACGATAGGGTTCAGTTAAACTTCCTAAACGGAGTTGAATCACGTTCAGTTTCAAGTTGTAGCAGCAAGGGTTCATTCAGGCTAAGAACAGCACTCTTGTGCTATTCTGGCCATACATAGTGCAAATAGCATTCGTGTCTGTTCCCAGCAAGTACAGTGTATTGGACTGAAGAGAAGCGCCTGTTTTACTTAGTTTCCAATCCTGAGTTGAACTAGATATGCCCGTTTGTGTAGGAAGCACAGTTCTTTTGTTCTGAGCTAGCACACTGTACTGGCCCTATAGGAAACACAGTAGAGTGCAAGAATGCCCGTTTCTCAAAAGCAGAGTGTTTTTCTTGCATGGCACACTAGGGTTCAATTAAATTTCATAAACGGAGTTGAATCACGTTCACATTCACGTTTTAGCAGCAAGAGTTCATTCAGGCTAAGAACAGCACTCTTGTGCTATTCTGGCCAAACACAGTGCAAATAGCATTCGCGTCTGTTCCCAGCAAGTACAGTGTATTGGATAGAAGAGAAGCTCCTGATTTACTTAGTTTCCAATCCTGAGTTGAACTAGATATGCCCCGTTTGTGTAGGAAGCACGGTTCTTTTGTTCTGAGCTAGCTCACTGTACTGGCCCTATAGGAAACACAGTAGAGAGCAAGAATGCCCGTTTCTCAAAAGCAGAGTGTTTTTCTTGCATGGCACACTAGGGTTCAGATAAACTTCCTAAACGGAGTTGAATCACGTTCAGTTTCAAGTTCTAGCAGCAAGGGTTCATTCAGGCTAAGAACAGCACTCTTGTGCTATTCTGGCCATACACAGTGCAAATAGCATTCGCGTCTGTTCCCTGCAATTACAGTGTATTGGACTGAAGAGAAGCTATTGTTTTACTTAGTTTCCAATCCAGAGTTGAACTAGATATGCCCCGTTTGTGTAGGAAGCACGGTTCTTTTGTTCTGAGCTAGCTCAATGTACTGGCCCTGCAGGAAACACAGTAGAGTGCAAGAATGCCCGTTTCTCAAAAGCAGAGTGTTTTTCTTGCATGGCACACTAGGGTTCTGTTAAACTTCCTAAACGGAGTTGAATCACTTTCAGTTTCAAGTTCTAGCAGCAAGGGTTCATTCAGGCTAAGAACAGCACTCTTGTGCTATTCTGGCCATACACAGTGCAAATAGCATTCTTGTCTGTTCCCAGCAAGTACAGTTTATTGGACTGAAGAGAAGCTCCTGTTTTACTTAGTTTCCAATCCTGAGTTGAACTAGATAGGCCCCGTTTGTGTAGGAAGCACAGTTCTTTTGTTCTGAGCTAGCTCACTGTACTGGCCCTTTAGGAAACACAGTAGAGTGCAAGAATGCCTGTTTCTCAAAAGCAGAGTGTTTTTTTGGCATGGCACACTAGGGTTCAGTTAAACTTCCTAAACGGAGTTGAATCACGTTCAGTTTCAAGTTCTAGCAGCAAGGGTTCATTCAGGCTAAGAACAGCACTCTTGTGCTATTCTGGCCATACATAGTGCAAATAGCATTCGTGTCTGTACCGGGCAAGTACAGTGTATTGGACTGAAGAGAAGCTCCTGTTTTACTTAGTTTCCAATCCTGAGTTGTACTAGATATGCCCGTTTGTGTAGGAAGCACAGTTCTTTTGTTCTGAGCTAGCACACTGTACTGGCCCTATAGGAAACACAGTAGAGTGCAAGAATGCCCGTTTCTCAAAAGCAGAGTGTTTTCCTTGCATGGCACGCTAGGGTTCAGTTAAACTTCCTAAACGGAGTTGAATCACGTTCAGTTTCAAGTTCTAGCAGCAAGGGTTCATTCAGGCTAAGAACAGCACTCTTGTGCTATTCTGGCCATACTTAGTGCAAATACCATTCGTGTCTGTTCCCAGCAAGTACAGTGTATTGGACTGAAGAGAAGCTCCTGTTTTACTTAGTTTCCAATCCTGAGTTGAACTAGATATGCCCGTTTGTGTAGGAAGCACAGTTCTTTTGTTCTGAGCTAGCACACTGTACTGGCCCTATAGGAAACACAGTAGAGTGCAAGAATGCCCGTTTCTGAAAAGCAGAGTGTTTTTCTTGCATGGCACACTAGGGTTCAATTAAATTTCCTAAACGGAGTTGAATCACGTTCACATTCACGTTTTAGCAGCAAGAGTTCATTCAGGCTAAGAACAGCACTCTTGTGCTATTCTGGCCAAACACAGTGCAAATAGCATTCGCGTCTGTTCCCAGCAAGTACAGTGTATTGGATAGAAGAGAAGCTCCTGATTTACTTAGTTTCCAATCCTGAGTTGAACTAGATATGCCCCGTTTGTGTAGGAAGCACGGTTCTTTTGTTCTGAACTAGCTCACTGTACTGGCCCTATAGGAAACACAGTAGAGAGCAAGAATGCCCGTTTCTCAAAAGCAGAGTGTTTTTCTTCCATGGCACACTAGGGTTCAGATAAACTTCCTAAACGGAGTTGAATCACGTTCAGTTTCAAGTTGTAGCAGCAAGGGTTCATTCAGGCTAAGAACAGCACTCTTGTGCTAATCTGGCCATACACAGTGCAAATAGTATTCGCGTCTGTTCCCTGCAATTACAGTGTATTGGACTGAAGAGAAGCTATTGTTTTACTTAGTTTCCAATCCTGAGTTGAACTAGATATGCCCCGTTTGTGTAGGAAGCACGGTTCTTTTGTTCTGAGCTAGCTCACTGTACTGGCCCTGTAGGAAACACAGTAGAATGCAAGAATGCCCGTTTCTCAAAAGCAGAGTGTTTTTCTTGCATGGCACACTAGGGTTCTGTTAAACTTCCTAAACGGAGTTGAATCACTTTCAGTTTCAAGTTCTAGCAGCAAGGGTTCATTCAGGCTAAGAACAGCACTCTTGTGCTATTCTGGCCATACACAGTGCAAATAGCATTCTTGTCTGTTCCCAGCAAGTACAGTTTATTGGACTGAAGAGAAGCTCCTGTTTTACTTAGTTTCCAATCCTGAGTTGAACTAGATAGGACCCGTTTGTGTAGGAAGCACAGTTCTTTTGTTCTGAGCTAGCTCACTGTACTGGCCCTTTAGGAAACACAGTAGAGTGCAAGAATGCCTGTTTCTCAAAAGCACAGTGTTTTTTTGGCATGGCACACTAGGGTTCAGTTAAACTTCCTAAACGGAGTTGAATCACGTTCAGTTTCAAGTTCTAGCAGCAAGAGTTCATTCAGGCTAAGAACAGCACTCTTGTGCTATTCTGGCCATACATAGTGCAAATAGCATTCGTGTCTGTACCGGGCAAGTACAGTGTATTGGACTGAAGAGAAGCTCCTGTTTTACTTAGTTTCCAATCCTGAGTTGTACTAGATATGCCCGTTTGTGTAGGAAGCACAGTTCTTTTGTTCTGAGCTAGCACACTGTACTGGCCCTATAGGAAACACAGTAGAGTGCAAGAATGCCCGTTTCTCAAAAGCAGAGTGTTTTCCTTGCATGGCACGCTAGGGTTCAGTTAAACTTCCTAAACGGAGTTGAATCACGTTCAGTTTCCAGTTCTAGCAGCAGGGGTTCATTCAGGCTAAGAACAGCACTCTTGTGCTATTCTGGCCATACACAGTGCAAATAGCATTCTCGTCTGTTCCCAGCAAGTACAGTTTATTGGACTGAAGAGAATCTCCTGTTTTACTTAGTTTCCAATCCTGAGTTGAACTAGATATGCCCCGTTTATGTAGGAAGCACGGTTCCTTTGTTCTGAGCTAGCTCACTGTACTGGCCCTTTAGGAAACACAGTAGAGTGCAAGAATGCCCGTTTCTCAAAAGCAGAGTGTTTTTCTGGCATGGCACACTAGGGTTCAGTTCAACTCCCTAAACGGAGTTGAATCACGTTCACTTTCAAGTTCTAGCAGCAAGGGTTCATTCAGACTAAGAACAGCACTCTTGTGCTATCTGGCCATGCATAGTGCAAATAGCATTCGTGTCTGTTCCCAGCAAGTACAGTGTATTGGACTGAAGAGAAGCTCCTGTTTTACTTAGTTTCCAATCCTGAGTTGTACTAGATATGCCCGTTTGTGTAGGAAGCACAGTTCTTTTGTTCTGAGCTAGCACACTCTACTGGCCCTATAGGAAACACAGTAGAGTGCAAGAATGCCCGTTTCTCAAAAGCAGAGTGTTTTTCTTGCATGGCACGCTAGGGTTCAGTTAAACTTCCTAAACGGAGTTGAATCATGTTTAGTTCCAAGTTCTAGCAGCAGGGGTTCATTCAGGCTAAGAACAGCACTCTTGTGCTAATCTGGCCATACACAGTGCAAATAGCATTCGCGTCTGTTCCCAGCAAGTACAGTGTATTGGACTGAAGAGAAGCTCCTGTTTTACTTAGTTTCCAATCCTGAGTTGAACTAGACATGCCCAGTTTGTGTAGGAAGCACAGTTCTTTTGTTCTGAGCTAGCTCACTGTACTGGCCCTATTGGAAACACAGTAGAGTGCAAGAATGCCCGTTTCTCAAAAGCAGAGTGTTTTTCTTGCATGGCACACTAGGGTTCAGTTAAACTTCCTAAACGGTGTTGAATCACGTTCAGTTTCAAGATCTAGCAGCAAAGGTTCATTCAGGCTAAGAACAGCACTCTTGTGCTATTCTGGCCATACACAGTGCAAATAGCATTCACGTCTGATCACAGCAAGTACAGTGTATTGGACTGAAGAGAAGTTCCTGTTTTACTTAGTTTCCAATCCTGAGTTGAACTAGATATGC
Organism: Peromyscus maniculatus bairdii; assembly: GCF_049852395.1. Classification (NCBI taxonomy): domain Eukaryota; kingdom Metazoa; phylum Chordata; class Mammalia; order Rodentia; family Cricetidae; genus Peromyscus; species Peromyscus maniculatus. The sequence goes on along the minus strand of NC_134874.1, from coordinate 32,803,826 downwards.
CCCGTTTGTGTAGGAAGCACAGTTCTTTTGTTCTGAGCTAGCTCACTGTACTGGCCCTATTGGAAACACAGTAGAGTGCAAGAATGCCCGTTTCTCAAAAGCAGAGTGTTTTTCTTGCATGGCACACTAGGGTTCATTTAAACTTCCTAAACGGTGTTGAATCACGTTCAGTTTCAAGTTCTAGCAGCAAAGGTTCATTCAGGCTAAGAACAGCACTCTTGTGCTATTCTGGCCATACACAGTGCAAATAGCATTCACGTCTGCTCACAGCAAGTACAGTGTATTGGACTGAAGAGAAGTTCCTGTTTTACTTAGTTTCCAATCCTGAGTTGAACTAGATATGCCCCGTTTGTGTAGGAAGCATGGTTCTTTTCTTCTGAGCTAGCTCACTGTACTGGCCCTATAGGAAACACAGTAGAGTGCAAGAATGCCCGTTTCTCAAAAGCAGAGTGTTTTTCTTGCATGGCACGATAGGGTTCAGTTAAACTTCCTAAACGGAGTTGAATCACGTTCAGTTTCAAGTTGTAGCAGCAAGGGTTCATTCAGGCTAAGAACAGCATTCTTGTGCTATTCTGGCCATACATAGTGCAAATAGCATTCGTGTCTGTTCCCAGCAAGTACAGTGTATTGGACTGAAGAGAAGCGCCTGTTTTACTTAGTTTCCAATCCTGAGTTGAACTAGATATGCCCGTTTGTGTAGGAAGCACAGTTCTTTTGTTCTGAGCTAGCACACTGTACTGGCCCTATAGGAAACACAGTAGAGTGCAAGAATGCCCGTTTCTCAAAAGCAGAGTGTTTTTCTTGCATGGCACACTAGGGTTCAATTAAATTTCCTAAACGGAGTTGAATCACGTTCACATTCACGTTTTAGCAGCAAGAGTTTATTCAGGCTAAGAACAGCACTCTTGTGCTATTCTGGCCAAACACAGTGCAAATAGCATTCGCGTCTGTTCCCAGCAAGTACAGTGTATTGGATAGAAGAGAAGCTCCTGATTTACTTAGTTTCCAATCCTGAGTTGAACTAGATATGCCCCGTTTGTGTAGGAAGCACGGTTCTTTTGTTCTGAGCTAGCTCACTGTACTGGCCCTATAGGAAACACAGTAGAGAGCAAGAATGCCCGTTTCTCAAAAGCAGAGTGTTTTTCTTGCATGGCACACTAGGGTTCAGATAAACTTCCTAAACGGAGTTGAATCACGTTCAGTTTCAAGTTATAGCAGCAAGGGTTCATTCAGGCTAAGAACAGCACTCTTGTGCTATTCTGGCCATACAGTGCAAATAGCATTCGCGTCTGTTCCCTGCAATTACAGTGTATTGGACTGAAGAGAAGCTATTGTTTTACTTAGTTTCCAATCCTGAGTTGAACTAGATATGCCCCGTTTGTGTAGGAAGCACGGTTCTTTTGTTCTGAGCTAGCTCACTGTACTGGCCCTGTAGGAAACACAGTAGAGTGCAAGAATGCCCGTTTCTCAAAAGCAGAGTGTTTTTCTTGCATGTCACACTAGGGTTCTGTTAAACTTCCTAAACGGAGTTGAATCACTTTCAGTTTCAAGTTCTAGCAGCAAGGGTTCATTCAGGCTAAGAACAGCACTCTTGTGCTATTCTGGCCATACACAGTGCAAATAGCATTCTTGTCTGTTCCCAGCAAGTACAGTTTATTGGACTGAAGAGAAGCTCCTGTTTTACTTAGTTTCCAATCCTGAGTTGTACTAGATATGCCCGTTTGTGTAGGAAGCACAGTTCTTTTGTTCTGAGCTAGCACACTGTACTGGCCCTATAGGAAACACAGTAGAGTGCAAGAATGCCCGTTTCTCAAAAGCAGAGTGTTTTCCTTGCATGGCACGCTAGGGTTCAGTTAAACTTCCTAAACGGAGTTGAATCACGTTCAGTTTCAAGTTCTAGCAGCAAGGGTTCATTCAGGCTAAGAACAGCACTCTTGTGCTATTCTGGCCATACTTAGTGCAAATAGCATTCGTGTCTGTTCCCAGCAAGTACAGTGTATTGGACTGAAGAGAAGCTCCTGTTTTACTTAGTTTCCAATCCTGAGTTGAACTAGATATGCCCGTTTGTGTAGGAAGCACAGTTCTTTTGTTCTGAGCTAGCACACTGTACTGGCCCTATAGGAAACACAGTAGAGTGCAAGAATGCCCGTTTCTCAAAAGCAGAGTGTTTTTCTTGCATGGCACACTAGGGTTCAATTAAATTTCCTAAACGGAGTTGAATCACGTTCACATTCACGTTTTAGCAGCAAGAGTTCATTCAGGCTAAGAACAGCACTCTTGTGCTATTCTGGCCATACACAGTGCAAATAGCATTCGCGTCTGTTCCCTGCAATTACAGTGTATTGGACTGAAGAGAAGCTATTGTTTTACTTAGTTTCCAATCCTGAGTTGAACTAGATATGCCCCGTTTGTGTAGGAAGCACGGTTCTTTTGTTCTGATCTAGCTCACTGTACTGGCCCTGTAGGAAACACAGTAGAGTGCAAGAATGCCCGTTTCTCAAAAGCAGAGTGTTTTTCTTGCATGGCACACTAGGGTTCTGTTAAACTTCCTAAACGGAGTTGAATCACTTTCAGTTTCAAGTTCTAGCAGCAAGGGTTCATTCAGTCTAAGAACAGCACTCTTGTGCTATTCTGGCCATACACAGTGCAAATAGCATTCTTGTCTGTTCCCAGCAAGTACAGTTTATTGGACTGAAGAGAAGCTGCTGTTTTACTTAGTTTCCAATCCTGAGTTGAACTAGATAGGCCCCGTTTGTGTAGGAAGCACAGTTCTTTTGTTCTGAGCTAGCTCACTGTACTGGCCTTTTAGGAAACACAGTAGAGTGCAAGAATGCCTGTTTCTCAAAAGCAGAGTGTTTTTTTGGCATGGCACACTAGGGTTCAGTTAAACTTCCTAAACGGAGTTGAATCACGTTCAGTTTCAAGTTCTAGCAGCAAGGGTTCATTCAGGCTAAGAACAGCACTCTTGTGCTATTCTGGCCATACATAGTGCAAATAGCATTCGTGTCTGTACCGGGCAAGTACAGTGTATTGGACTGAAGAGAAGCTCCTGATTTACTTAGTTTCCAATCCTGAGTTGTACTAGATATGCCCGTTTGTGTAGGAAGCACAGTTCTTTTGTTCTGAGCTAGCACACTGTACTGGCCCTATAGGAAACACAGTAGAGTGCAAGAATGCACGTTTCTCAAAAGCAGAGTGTTTTCCTTGCATGGCACGCTAGGGTTCAGTTAAACTTCCTAAACGGAGTTGAATCACGTTCAGTTTCAAGTTGTAGCAGCAAGGGTTCATTCAGTCTAAGAACAGCACTCTTGTGCTATTCTGGCCATATTTAGTGCAAATAGCATTCGTGTCTGTTCCCAGCAAGTACAGTGTATTGGACTGAAGAGAAGCTCCTGTTTTACTTAGTTTCCAATCCTGAGTTGAACTAGATATGCCCGTTTGTGTAGGAAGCACAGTTCTTTTGTTCTGAGCTAGCACACTGTACTGGCCCTATAGGAAACACAGTAGAGTGCAAGAATGCCCGTTTCTCAAAAGCAGAGTGTTTTTCGTGCATGGCACACTAGGGTTCAATTAAATTTCCTAAACGGAGTTGAATCACGTTCACATTCACGTTTTAGCAAGAGTTCATTCAGGCTAAGAACAGCACTCTTGTGCTATTCTGGCCATACACAGTGCAAATAGCATTCGCGTCTGTTCCCTGCAATTACAGTGTATTGGACTGAAGAGAAGCTATTGTTTTACTTAGTTTCCAATCCTGAGTTGAACTAGATATGCCCCGTTTGTGTAGGAAGCACGGTTCTTTTGTTCTGAGCTAGCTCACTGTACTGGCCCTGTAGGAAACACAGTAGAGTGCAAGAATGCCCGTTTATCAAAAGCAGAGTGTTTTTCTTGCATGGCACACTAGGGTTCTGTTAAACTTCCTAAACGGAGTTGAATCACTTTCAGTTTCAAGTTCTAGCAGCAAGGGTTCATTCAGGCTAAGAACAGCACTCTTGTGCTATTCTGGCCATACACAGTGCAAATAGCATTCTTGTCTGTTCCCAGCAAGTACAGTTTATTGGACTGAAGAGAACCTGCTGTTTTACTTAGTTTCCAATCCTGAGTTGAACTAGATAGGCCCGTTTGTGTAGGAAGCACAGTTCTTTTGTTCTGAGCTAGCACACTGTACTGGCCCTATAGGAAACACAGTAGAGTGCAAGAATGCCCGTTTCTCAAAAGCAGAGTGTTTTCCTTGCATGGCACGCTAGGGTTCAGTTAAACTTCCTAAACGGAGTTGAATCACGTTCAGTTTCAAGTTGTAGCAGCAAGGGTTCATTCAGGCTAAGAACAGCACTCTTGTGCTATTCTGGCCATACATAGTGCAAATAGCATTCGTGTCTGTTCCCAGCAAGTACAGTGTATTGGACTGAAGAGAAGCTATTGTTTTACTTAGTTTCCAATCCTGAGTTGAACTAGATATGCCCCGTTTGTGTAGGAAGCACGGTTCTTTTGTTCTGAGCTAGCTCACTGTACTGGCCCTGTAGGAAACACAGTAGAGTGCAAGAATGCCCGTTTCTCAAAAGCAGAGTGTTTTTCTTGCATGTCACACTAGGGTTCTGTTAAACTTCCTAAACGGAGTTGAATCACTTTCAGTTTCAAGTTCTAGCAGCAAGGGTTCATTCAGGCTAAGAACAGCACTCTTGTGCTATTCTGGCCATACACAGTGCAAATAGCATTCTTGTCTGTTCCCAGCAAGTACAGTTTATTGGACTGAAGAGAAGCTCCTGTTTTACTTAGTTTCCAATCCTGAGTTGTACTAGATATGCCCGTTTGTGTAGGAAGCACAGTTCTTTTGTTCTGAGCTAGCACACTGTACTGGCCCTATAGGAAACACAGTAGAGTGCAAGAATGCCCGTTTCTCAAAAGCAGAGTGTTTTCCTTGCATGGCACGCTAGGGTTCAGTTAAACTTCCTAAACGGAGTTGAATCACGTTCAGTTTCAAGTTCTAGCAGCAAGGGTTCATTCAGGCTAAGAACAGCACTCTTGTGCTATTCTGGCCATACTTAGTGCAAATAGCATTCGTGTCTGTTCCCAGCAAGTACAGTGTATTGGACTGAAGAGAAGCTCCTGTTTTACTTAGTTTCCAATCCTGAGTTGAACTAGATATGCCCGTTTGTGTAGGAAGCACAGTTCTTTTGTTCTGAGCTAGCACACTGTACTGGCCCTATAGGAAACACAGTAGAGTGCAAGAATGCCCGTTTCTCAAAAGCAGAGTGTTTTTCTTGCATGGCACACTAGGGTTCAATTAAATTTCCTAAACGGAGTTGAATCACGTTCACATTCACGTTTTAGCAGCAAGAGTTCATTCAGGCTAAGAACAGCACTCTTGTGCTATTCTGGCCATACACAGTGCAAATAGCATTCGCGTCTGTTCCCTGCAATTACAGTGTATTGGACTGAAGAGAAGCTATTGTTTTACTTAGTTTCCAATCCTGAGTTGAACTAGATATGCCCCGTTTGTGTAGGAAGCACGGTTCTTTTGTTCTGAGCTAGCTCACTGTACTGGCCCTGTAGGAAACACAGTAGAGTGCAAGAATGCCCGTTTCTCAAAAGCAGAGTGTTTTTCTTGCATGGCACACTAGGGTTCTGTTAAACTTCCTAAACGGAGTTGAATCACTTTCAGTTTCAAGTTCTAGCAGCAAGGGTTCATTCAGTCTAAGAACAGCACTCTTGTGCTATTCTGGCCATACACAGTGCAAATAGCATTCTTGTCTGTTCCCAGCAAGTACAGTTTATTGGACTGAAGAGAAGCTGCTGTTTTACTTAGTTTCCAATCCTGAGTTGAACTAGATAGGCCCCGTTTGTGTAGGAAGCACAGTTCTTTTGTTCTGAGCTAGCTCACTGTACTGGCCTTTTAGGAAACACAGTAGAGTGCAAGAATGCCTGTTTCTCAAAAGCAGAGTGTTTTTTTGGCATGGCACACTAGGGTTCAGTTAAACTTCCTAAACGGAGTTGAATCACGTTCAGTTTCAAGTTCTAGCAGCAAGGGTTCATTCAGGCTAAGAACAGCACTCTTGTGCTATTCTGGCCATACATAGTGCAAATAGCATTCGTGTCTGTACCGGGCAAGTACCGTGTATTGGACTGAAGAGAAGCTCCTGTTTTACTTAGTTTCCAATCCTGAGTTGTACTAGATATGCCCGTTTGTGTAGGAAGCACAGTTCTTTTGTTCTGAGCTAGCACACTGTACTGGCCCTATAGGAAACACAGTAGAGTGCAAGAATGCCCGTTTCTCAAAAGCAGAGTGTTTTCCTTGCATGGCACGCTAGGGTTCAGTTAAACTTCCTAAACGGAGTTGAATCACGTTCAGTTTCAAGTTGTAGCAGCAAGGGTTCATTCAGTCTAAGAACAGCACTCTTGTGCTATTCTGGCCATACTTAGTGCAAATAGCATTCGTGTCTGTTCCCAGCAAGTACAGTGTATTGGACTGAAGAGAAGCTCCTGTTTTACTTAGTTTCCAATCCTGAGTTGAACTAGATATGCCCGTTTGTGTAGGAAGCACAGTTCTTTTGTTCTGAGCTAGCACACTGTACTGGCCCTATAGGAAACACAGTAGAGTGCAAGAATGCCCGTTTCTCAAAAGCAGAGTGTTTTTCGTGCATGGCACACTAGGGTTCAATTAAATTTCCTAAACGGAGTTGAATCACGTTCACATTCACGTTTTAGCAAGAGTTCATTCAGGCTAAGAACAGCACTCTTGTGCTATTCTGGCCATACACAGTGCAAATAGCATTCGCGTCTGTTCCCTGCAATTACAGTGTATTGGACTGAAGAGAAGCTATTGTTTTACTTAGTTTCCAATCCTGAGTTGAACTAGATATGCCCCGTTTGTGTAGGAAGCACGGTTCTTTTGTTCTGAGCTAGCTCACTGTACTGGCCCTGTAGGAAACACAGTAGAGTGCAAGAATGCCCGTTTATCAAAAGCAGAGTGTTTTTCTTGCATGGCACACTAGGGTTCTGTTAAACTTCCTAAACGGAGTTGAATCACTTTCAGTTTCAAGTTCTAGCAGCAAGGGTTCATTCAGGCTAAGAACAGCACTCTTGTGCTATTCTGGCCATACACAGTGCAAATAGCATTCTTGTCTGTTCCCAGCAAGTACAGTTTATTGGACTGAAGAGAACCTGCTGTTTTACTTAGTTTCCAATCCTGAGTTGAACTAGATAGGCCCGTTTGTGTAGGAAGCACAGTTCTTTTGTTCTGAGCTAGCACACTGTACTGGCCCTATAGGAAACACAGTAGAGTGCAAGAATGCCCGTTTCTCAAAAGCAGAGTGTTTTCCTTGCATGGCACGCTAGGGTTCAGTTAAACTTCCTAAACGGAGTTGAATCACGTTCAGTTTCAAGTTGTAGCAGCAAGGGTTCATTCAGGCTAAGAACAGCACTCTTGTGCTATTCAGGCCATACATAGTGCAAATAGCATTCGTGTCTGTTCCCAGCAAGTACAGTGTATTGGACTGAAGAGAAGCTCCTGTTTTCCTTAGTTTCCAATCCTGAGTTGAACTAGATATGCCCGTTTGTGTAGGAAGCACAGTTCTTTTGTTCTGAGCTAGCACACTGTACTGGCCCTATAGGAAACACAGTAGAGTGCAAGAATGCCCGTTTCTCAAAAGCAGAGTGTTTTTCTTGCATGGCACACTAGGGTTCAGATAAACTTCCTAAACGGTGTTGAATCACGTTCAGTTTCAAGTTCTAGCAGCAAAGGTTCATTCAGGCTAAGAACAGCACTCTTGTGCTATTCTGGCCATACACAGTGCAAATAGCATTCACGTCTGCTCACAGCAAGTACAGTGTATTGGACTGAAGAGAAGTTCCTGTTTTACTTAGTTTCCAATCCTGAGTTGAACTAGATATGCCACGTTTGTGTAGGAAGCATGGTTCTTTTGTTCTGAGCTAGCTCACTGTACTGGCCCTATAGGAAACAGAGTAGAGTGCAAGAATGCCCGTTTATCAAAAGCAGAGTGTTTTTCTTGCATGGCACGATAGGGTTCAGTTAAACTTCCTAAACGGAGTTGAATCACGTTCAGTTTCAAGTTGTAGCAGCAAGGGTTCATTCAGGCTAAGAACAGCACTCTTGTGCTATTCTGGCCATACATAGTGCAAATAGCATTCGTGTCTGTTCCCAGCAAGTACAGTGTATTGGACTGAAGAGAAGCGCCTGTTTTACTTAGTTTCCAATCCTGAGTTGAACTAGATATGCCCGTTTGTGTAGGAAGCACAGTTCTTTGGTTCTGAGCTAGCACACTGTACTGGCCCTATAGGAAACACAGTAGAGTGCAAGAATGCCCGTTTCTCAAAAGCAGAGTGTTTTTCTTGCATGGCACACTAGGGTTCAATTAAATTTCCTAAACGGAGTTGAATCACGTTCACATTCACGTTTTAGCAGCAAGAGTTTATTCAGGCTAAGAACAGCACTCTTGTGCTATTCTGGCCAAACACAGTGCAAATAGCATTCGCGTCTGTTCCCAGCAAGTACAGTGTATTGGATAGAAGAGAAGCTCCTGATTTACTTAGTTTCCAATCCTGAGTTGAACTAGATATGCCCCGTTTGTGTAGGAAGCACGGTTCTTTTGTTCTGAGCTAGCTCACTGTACTGGCCCTATAGGAAACACAGTAGAGAGCAAGAATGCCCGTTTCTCAAAAGCAGAGTGTTTTTCTTGCATGGCACACTAGGGTTCAGATAAACTTCCTAAACGGAGTTGAATCACGTTCAGTTTCAAGTTCTAGCAGCAAGGGTTCATTCAGGCTAAGAACAGCACTCTTGTGCTATTCTGGCCATACAGTGCAAATAGCATTCGCGTCTGTTCCCTGCAATTACAGTGTATTGGACTGAAGAGAAGCTATTGTTTTACTTAGTTTCCAATCCTGAGTTGAACTAGATATGCCCCGTTTGTGTAGGAAGCACGGTTCCTTTGTTCTGAGCTAGCTCACTGTACTGGCCCTGTAGGAAACACAGTAGAGTGCAAGAATGCCCGTTTCTCAAAAGCAGAGTGTTTTTCTTGCATGGCACACTAGGGTTCTGTTAAACTTCCTAAACGGAGTTGAATCACTTTCAGTTTCAAGTTCTATCAGCAAGGGTTCATTCAGGCTAAGAACAGCACTCTTGTGCTATTCTGGCCATACACAGTGCAAATAGCATTCTTGTCTGTTCCCAGCAAGTACAGTTTATTGGACTGAAGAGAAGCTCCTGTTTTACTTAGTTTCCAATCCTGAGTTGAACTAGATAGGCCCCGTTTGTGTAGGAAGCACAGTTCTTTTGTTCTGAGCTAGCTCACTGTACTGGCCCTTTAGGAAACACAGTAGAGTGCAAGAATGCCTGTTTCTCAAAAGCAGAGTGTTTTTTTGGCATGGCACACTAGGTTTCAGTTAAACTTCCTATACGGAGTTGAATCACGTTCAGTTTCAAGTTCTAGCAGCAAGGGTTCATTCAGGCTAAGAACAGCACTCTTGTGCTATTCTGGCCATACATAGTGCAAATAGCATTCGTGTCTGTACCGGGCAAGTACAGTGTATTGGACTGAAGAGAAGCTCCTGTTTTACTTAGTTTCCAATCCTGAGTTGTACTAGATATGCCCGTTTGTGTAGGAAGCACAGTTCTTTTGTTCTGAGTTAGCACACTGTACTGGCCCTATAGGAAACACAGTAGAGTGCAAGAATGCCCGTTTCTCAAAAGCAGAGTGTTTTCCTTGCATGGCACGCTAGGGTTCAGTTAAACTTCCTAAACGGAGTTGAATCACGTTCAGTTTCAAGTTCTAGCAGCAAGGGTTCATTCAGGCTAAGAACAGCACTCTTGTGCTATTCTGGCCATACTTAGTGCAAATAGCATTCGTGTCTGTTCCCAGCAAGTACAGTGTATTGGACTGAAGAGAAGCTCCTGTTTTACTTAGTTTCCAATCCTGAGTTGAACTAGATATGCCCGTTTGTGTAGGAAGCACAGTTCTTTTGTTCTGAGCTAGCACACTGTACTGGCCCTATAGGAAACACAGTAGAGTGCAAGAATGCCCGTTTCTCAAAAGCAGAGTGTTTTTCGTGCATGGCACACTAGGGTTCAATTAAATTTCCTAAACGGAGTTGAATCACGTTCACATTCACGTTTTAGCAGCAAGAGTTCATTCAGGCTAAGAACAGCACTCTTGTGCTATTCTGGCCATACACAGTGCAAATAGCATTCGCGTCTGTTCCCTGCAATTACAGTGTATTGGACTGAAGAGAAGCTATTGTTTTACTTAGTTTCCAATCCTGAGTTGAACTAGATATGCCCCGTTTGTGTAGGAAGCACGGTTCTTTTGTTCTGAGCTAGCTCACTGTACTGGCCCTGTAGGAAACACAGTAGAGTGCAAGAATGCCCGTTTATCAAAAGCAGAGTGTTTTTCTTGCATGGCACACTAGGGTTCTGTTAAACTTCCTAAACGGAGTTGAATCACTTTCAGTTTCAAGTTCAAGCAGCAAGGGTTCATTCAGGCTAAGAACAGCACTCTTGTGCTATTCTGGCCATACACAGTGCAAATAGCATTCGCGTCTGTTCCCAGCAAGTACAGTGTATTGGATAGAAGAGAAGCTCCTGTTTTACTTAGTTTCCAATCCTGAGTTGAACTAGATATGCCCCGTTTGTGTAGGAAGCACGGTTCTTTTGTTCTGAGCTAGCTCACTGTACTGGCCCTATAGGAAACACAGTAGAGAGCAAGAATGCCCGTTTCTCAAAAGCAGAGTGTTTTTCTTGCATGGCACACTAGGGTTCAGATAAACTTCCTAAACGGAGTTGAATCACGTTCAGTTTTAAGTTCTATCAGCAAGGGTTCATTCAGGCTAAGAACAGCACTCTTGTGCTAATCTGGCCATACACAGTGCAAATAGCATTCGCGTCTGTTCCCAGCAAGTACAGTGTATTGGACTGAAGAGAAGCTATTGTTTTACTTAGTTTCCAATCCTGAGTTGAACTAGATATGCCCCGTTTGTGTAGGAAGCACGGTTCTTTTGTTCTGAGCTAGCTCACTGTACTGGCCCTGTAGGAAACACAGTAGAGTGCAAGAATGCCCGTTTCTCAAAAGCAGAGTGTTTTTCTTGCATGGCACACTAGGGTTCTGTTAAACTTCCTGAACGGAGTTGAATCACTTTCAGTTTCAAGTTCTAGCAGCAAGGGTTCATTCAGGCTAAGAACAGCACTCTTGTGCTATTCTGGCCATACACAGTGCAAATAGCATTCTTGTCTGTTCCCAGCAAGTACAGTTTATTGGACTGAAGAGAAGCTCCTGTTTTACTTAGTTTCCAATCCTGAGTTGAACTAGATATGCCCGTTTGTGTAGGAAGCACAGTTCTTTTGTTCTGAGCTAGCACACTGTACTGGCCCTATAGGAAACACAGTAGAGTGCAAGAATGCCCGTTTCTCAAAAGCAGAGTGTTTTTCTTGCATGGCACACTAGGGTTCAATTAAATTTCCTAAACGGAGTTGAATCACGTTCACATTCACGTTTTAGCAGCAAGAGTTCATTCAGGCTAAGAACAGCACTCTTGTGCTATTCTGGCCATACACAGTGCAAATAGCATTCGCGTCTGTTCCCTGCAATTACAGTGTATTGGACTGAAGAGAAGCTATTGTTTTACTTAGTTTCCAATCCTGAGTTGAACTAGATATGCCCCGTTTGTGTAGGAAGCACGGTTCTTTTGTTCTGAGCTAGCTCACTGTACTGGCCCTGTAGGAAACACAGTAGAGTGCAAGAATGCCCGTTTCTCAAAAGCAGAGTGTTTTTCTTGCATGGCACACTAGGGTTCTGTTAAACTTCCTAAACGGAGTTGAATCATGTTCAGTTTCAAGTTCTAGCAGCAAGGGTTCATTCAGTCTAAGAACAGCACTCTTGTGCTATTCTGGCCATACACAGTGCAAATAGCATTCTTGTCTGTTCCCAGCAAGTACAGTTTATTGGACTGAAGAGAAGCTGCTGTTTTACTTAGTTTCCAATCCTGAGTTGAACTAGATAGGCCCCGTTTGTGTAGGAAGCACAGTTCTTTTGTTCTGAGCTAGCTCACTGTACTGGCCTTTTAGGAAACACAGTAGAGTGCAAGAATGCCTGTTTCTCAAAAGCAGAGTGTTTTTTTGGCATGGCACACTAGGGTTCAGTTAAACTTCCTAAACGGAGTTGAATCACGTTCAGTTTCAAGTTCTAGCAGCAAGGGTTCATTCAGGCTAAGAACAGCACTCTTGTGCTATTCTGGCCATACATAGTGCAAATAGCATTCGTGTCTGTACTGGGCAAGTACAGTGTATTGGACTGAAGAGAAGCTCCTGTTTTACTTAGTTTCCAATCCTGAGTTGTACTAGATATGCCCGTTTGTGTAGGAAGCACAGTTCTTTTGTTCTGAGCTAGCACACTGTACTGGCCCTATAGGAAACACAGTAGAGTGCAAGAATGCCCGTTTCTCAAAAGCAGAGTGTTTTCCTTGCATGGCACGCTAGGGTTCAGTTAAACTTCCTAAACGGAGTTGAATCACGTTCAGTTTCAAGTTGTAGCAGCAAGGGTTCATTCAGTCTAAGAACAGCACTCTTGTGCTATTCTGGCCATACTTAGTGCAAATAGCATTCGTGTCTGTTCCCAGCAAGTACAGTGTATTGGACTGAAGAGAAGCTCCTGTTTTACTTAGTTTCCAATCCTGAGTTGAACTAGATATGCCCGTTTGTGTAGGAAGCACAGTTCTTTTGTTCTGAGCTAGCACACTGTACTGGCCCTATAGGAAACACAGTAGAGTGCAAGAATGCCCGTTTCTCAAAAGCAGAGTGTTTTTCGTGCATGGCACACTAGGGTTCAATTAAATTTCCTAAACGGAGTTGAATCACGTTCACATTCACGTTTTAGCAAGAGTTCATTCAGGCTAAGAACAGCACTCTTGTGCTATTCTGGCCATACACAGTGCAAATAGCATTCGCGTCTGTTCCCTGCAATTACAGTGTATTGGACTGAAGAGAAGCTATTGTTTTACTTAGTTTCCAATCCTGAGTTGAACTAGATATGCCCCGTTTGTGTAGGAAGCACGGTTCTTTTGTTCTGAGCTAGCTCACTGTACTGGCCCTGTAGGAAACACAGTAGAGTGCAAGAATGCCCGTTTATCAAAAGCAGAGTGTTTTTCTTGCATGGCACACTAGGGTTCTGTTAAACTTCCTAAACGGAGTTGAATCACTTTCAGTTTCAAGTTCTAGCAGCAAGGGTTCATTCAGGCTAAGAACAGCACTCTTGTGCTATTCTGGCCATACACAGTGCAAATAGCATTCTTGTCTGTTCCCAGCAAGTACAGTTTATTGGACTGAAGAGAACCTGCTGTTTTACTTAGTTTCCAATCCTGAGTTGAACTAGATAGGCCCGTTTGTGTAGGAAGCACAGTTCTTTTGTTCTGAGCTAGCACACTGTACTGGCCCTATAGGAAACACAGTAGAGTGCAAGAATGCCCGTTTCTCAAAAGCAGAGTGTTTTCCTTGCATGGCACGCTAGGGTTCAGTTAAACTTCCTAAACGGAGTTGAATCACGTTCAGTTTCAAGTTGTAGCAGCAAGGGTTCATTCAGGCTAAGAACAGCACTCTTGTGCTATTCTGGCCATACATAGTGCAAATAGCATTCGTGTCTGTTCCCAGCAAGTACAGTGTATTGGACTGAAGAGAAGCTCCTGTTTTCCTTAGTTTCCAATCCTGAGTTGAACTAGATATGCCCGTTTTGTAGGAAGCACAGTTCTTTTGTTCTGAGCTAGCACACTGTACTGGCCCTATAGGAAACACAGTAGAGTGCAAGAATGCCCGTTTCTCAAAAGCAGAGTGTTTTTCTTGCATGGCACACTAGGGTTCAATTAAATTTCCTAAACGGAGTTGAATCACGTTCACATTCACGTTTTAGCAGCAAGAGTTCATTCAGGCTAAGAACAGCACTCTTGTGCTATTCTGGCCAAACACAGTGCAAATAGCATTCGCATCTGTTCCCAGCAAGTACAGTGTATTGGACTGAAGAGAAGCTCCTGTTTTACTTAGTTTCCAATCCCGAGTTGAACTAGATATGCCCAGTTTGTGTAGGAAGCACAGTTCTTTTGTTCTGAGCTAGCTCACTGTACTGGCCCTATTGGAAACACAGTAGAGTGCAAGAATGCCCGTTTCTCAAAAGCAGAGTGTTTTTCTTGCATGGCACACTAGGGTTCAGATAAACTTCCTAAACGGTGTTGAATCACGTTCAGTTTCAAGTTCTAGCAGCAAAGGTTCATTCAGGCTAAGAACAGCACTCTTGTGCTATTCTGGCCATACACAGTGCAAATAGCATTCACGTCTGCTCACAGCAAGTACAGTGTATTGTACTGAAGAGAAGTTCCTGTTTTACTTAGTTTCCAATCCTGAGTTGAACTAGATAGGCCCCGTTTGTGTAGGAAGCACAGTTCTTTTGTTCTGAGCTAGCTCACTGTACTGGCCCTTTAGGAAACACAGTAGAGTGCAAGAATGCCTGTTTCTCAAAAGCAGAGTGTTTTTTTGGCATGGCACACTAGGTTTCAGTTAAACTTCCTATACGGAGTTGAATCACGTTCAGTTTCAAGTTCTAGCAGCAAGGGTTCATTCAGGCTAAGAACAGCACTCTTGTGCTATTCTGGCCATACATAGTGCAAATAGCATTCGTGTCTGTACCGGGCAAGTACAGTGTATTGGACTGAAGAGAAGCTCCTGTTTTACTTAGTTTCCAATCCTGAGTTGTACTAGATATGCCCGTTTGTGTAGGAAGCACAGTTCTTTTGTTCTGAGTTAGCACACTGTACTGGCCCTATAGGAAACACAGTAGAGTGCAAGAATGCCCGTTTCTCAAAAGCAGAGTGTTTTCCTTGCATGGCACGCTAGGGTTCAGTTAAACTTCCTAAACGGAGTTGAATCACGTTCAGTTTCAAGTTCTAGCAGCAAGGGTTCATTCAGGCTAAGAACAGCACTCTTGTGCTATTCTGGCCATACTTAGTGCAAATAGCATTCGTGTCTGTTCCCAGCAAGTACAGTGTATTGGACTGAAGAGAAGCTCCTGTTTTACTTAGTTTCCAATCCTGAGTTGAACTAGATATGCCCGTTTGTGTAGGAAGCACAGTTCTTTTGTTCTGAGCTAGCACACTGTACTGGCCCTATAGGAAACACAGTAGAGTGCAAGAATGCCCGTTTCTCAAAAGCAGAGTGTTTTTCGTGCATGGCACACTAGGGTTCAATTAAATTTCCTAAACGGAGTTGAATCACGTTCACATTCACGTTTTAGCAGCAAGAGTTCATTCAGGCTAAGAACAGCACTCTTGTGCTATTCTGGCCATACACAGTGCAAATAGCATTCGCGTCTGTTCCCTGCAATTACAGTGTATTGGACTGAAGAGAAGCTATTGTTTTACTTAGTTTCCAATCCTGAGTTGAACTAGATATGCCCCGTTTGTGTAGGAAGCACGGTTCTTTTGTTCTGAGCTAGCTCACTGTACTGGCCCTGTAGGAAACACAGTAGAGTGCAAGAATGCCCGTTTATCAAAAGCAGAGTGTTTTTCTTGCATGGCACACTAGGGTTCTGTTAAACTTCCTAAACGGAGTTGAATCACTTTCAGTTTCAAGTTCTAGCAGCAAGGGTTCATTCAGGCTAAGAACAGCACTCTTGTGCTATTCTGGCCATACACAGTGCAAATAGCATTCGCGTCTGTTCCCAGCAAGTACAGTGTATTGGATAGAAGAGAAGCTCCTGTTTTACTTAGTTTCCAATCCTGAGTTGAACTAGATATGCCCCGTTTGTGTAGGAAGCACGGTTCTTTTGTTCTGAGCTAGCTCACTGTACTGGCCCTATAGGAAACACAGTAGAGAGCAAGAATGCCCGTTTCTCAAAAGCAGAGTGTTTTTCTTGCATGGCACACTAGGGTTCAGATAAACTTCCTAAACGGAGTTGAATCACGTTCAGTTTTAAGTTCTATCAGCAAGGGTTCATTCAGGCTAAGAACAGCACTCTTGTGCTAATCTGGCCATACACAGTGCAAATAGCATTCGCGTCTGTTCCCAGCAAGTACAGTGTATTGGACTGAAGAGAAGCTATTGTTTTACTTAGTTTCCAATCCTGAGTTGAACTAGATATGCCCCGTTTGTGTAGGAAGCACGGTTCTTTTGTTCTGAGCTAGCTCACTGTACTGGCCCTGTAGGAAACACAGTAGAGTGCAAGAATGCCCGTTTCTCAAAAGCAGAGTGTTTTTCTTGCATGGCACACTAGGGTTCTGTTAAACTTCCTGAACGGAGTTGAATCACTTTCAGTTTCAAGTTCTAGCAGCAAGGGTTCATTCAGGCTAAGAACAGCACTCTTGTGCTATTCTGGCCATACACAGTGCAAATAGCATTCTTGTCTGTTCCCAGCAAGTACAGTTTATTGGACTGAAGAGAAGCTCCTGTTTTACTTAGTTTCCAATCATGAGTTGAACTAGATATGCCCCGTTTGTGTAGGAAGCACAGTTCTTTTGTTCTGAGCTAGCTCACTGTACTGGCCCTATAGGAAACACAGTAGAGTGCAAGAATGCCCGTTTCTCAAAAGCAGAGTGTTTTTCTGGCATGGCACACTAGGGTTCAGTTCAACTCCCTAAACGGAGTTGAATCACGTTCAGTTTCAAGTTCTAGCAGCAAGGGTTCATTCAGGCTAAGAACAGCACTCTTGTGCTATTCTGGCCATGCATAGTGCAAATAGCATTCGTGTCTGTTCCCAGCAAGTACAGTGTATTGGACTGAAGAGAAGCTCCTGTTTTACTTAGTTTCCAATCCTGAGTTGTACTAGATATGCCCGTTTGTGTAGGAAGCACAGTTCTTTTGTTCTGAGCTAGCACACTGTACTGGCCCTATAGGAAACACAGTAGAGTGCAAGAATGCCCGTTTCTCAAAAGCAGAGTGTTTTTCTTGCATGGCACGCTAGGGTTCAGTTAAACTTCCTAAACGGTGTTGAATCACGTTCAGTTTCAAGTTCTAGCAGCAAAGGTTCATTCAGGCTAAGAACAGCACTCTTGTGCTATTCTGGCCATACACAGTGCAAATAGCATTCACGTCTGCTCACAGCAAGAACAGTGTATTGGACTGAAGAGAAGTTCCTGTTTTACTTAGTTTCCAATCCTGAGTTGAACTAGATATGCCCCGTTTGTGTAGGAAGCATGGTTCTTTTGTTCTGAGCTAGCTCACTGTACTGGCCCTATAGGAAACACAGTAGAGTGCAAGAATGCCCGTTTCTCAAAAGCAGAGTGTTTTTCTTGCATGGCACGATAGGGTTCAGTTAAACTTCCTAAACGGAGTTGAATCACGTTCAGTTTCAAGTTGTAGCAGCAAGGGTTCATTCAGGCTAAGAACAGCACTCTTGTGCTATTCTGGCCATACATAGTGCAAATAGCATTCGTGTCTGTTCGCAGCAAGTACAGTGTATTGGACTGAAGAGAAGCTCCTGTTTTACTTAGTTTCCAATCCTGAGTTGAACTAGATATGCCCGTTTGTGTAGGAAGCACAGTTCTTTTGTTCTGAGCTAGCACACTGTACTGGCCCTATAGGAAACACAGTAGAGTGCAAGAATGCCCGTTTCTCAAAAGCAGAGTGTTTTTCTTGCATGGCACACTAGGGTTCAATTAAATTTCCTAAACGGAGTTGAATCACGTTCACATTCACGTTTTAGCAGCAAGAGTTCATTCAGGCTAAGAACAGCACTCTTGTGCTATTCTGGCCATACACAGTGCAAATAGCATTCTTGTCTGTTCCCAGCAAGTACAGTTTATTGGACTGAAGAGAAGCTGCTGTTTTACTTAGTTTCCAATCCTGAGTTGAACTAGATAGGCCCCGTTTGTGTAGGAAGCACAGTTCTTTTGTTCTGAGCTAGCTCACTGTACTGGCCCTATTGGAAACACAGTAGAGTGCAAGAATGCCCGTTTCTCAAAAGCAGAGTGTTTTTCTTGCATGGCACACTAGGGTTCAGTTAAATTTCCTAAACGGTGTTGAATCACGTTCAGTTTCAAGTTCTAGCAGCAAAGGTTCATTCAGGCTAAGAACAGCACTCTTGTGCTATTCTGGCCATACACAGTGCAAATAGCATTCACGTCTGATCACAGCAAGTACAGTGTATTGGACTGAAGAGAAGTTCCTGTTTTACTTAGTTTCCAATCCTGAGTTGAACTAGATATGCCCCGTTTGTGTAGGAAGCATGGTTCTTTTGTTCTGAGCTAGCTCACTGTACTGGCCCTATAGGAAACACAGTAGTGTACAAGAATGCCCGTTTCTCAAAAGCAGAGTGTTTTTCTTGCATGGCACGATAGGGTTCAGTTAAACTTCCTAAACGGAGTTGAATCACGTTCAGTTTCAAGTTGTAGCAGCAAGGGTTCATTCAGGCTAAGAACAGCACTCTTGTGCTATTCTGGCCATACATAGTGCAAATAGCATTCGTGTCTGTTCCCAGCAAGTACAGTGTATTGGACTGAAGAGAAGCTCCTGTTTTACTTAGTTTCCAATCCTGAGTTGAACTAGATATGCCCGTTTGTGGAGGAAGCACAGTTCTTTTGTTCTCAGCTAGCACACAGTACTGGCCCTATAGGAAACACAGTAGAGTGCAAGAATGCCCGTTTCTCAAAAGCAGAGTGTTTTTCTTGCATGGCACACTAGGGTTCAATTGAATTTCCTAAACGGAGTTGAATCACGTTCACATTCACGTTATAGCAGCAAGAGTTCATTCAGGCTAAGAACAGCACTCTTGTGCTATTCTGGCCAAACACAGTACAAATAGCATTCGCGTCTGTTCCCAGCAAGTACAGTGTATTGGATAGAAGAGAAGCTCCTGTTTTACTTAGTTTCCAATCCTGAGTTGAACTAGATATGTTCCGTTTGTGTAGGAAGCACGGTTCTTTTGTTCTGAGCTAGCTCACTGTACTGGCCCTATAGGAAACACAGTAGAGAGCAAGAATGCCCGTTTCTCAAAAGCAGAGTGTTTTTCTTGCATGGCACACTAGGGTTCAGATAAACTTCCTAAACGGAGTTGAATCACGTTCAGTTTTAAGTTCTATCAGCAAGGGTTCATTCAGGCTAAGAACAGCACTCTTGTGCTAATCTGGCCATACACAGTGCAAATAGCATTCGCGTCTGTTCCCAGCAAGTACAGTGTATTGGACTGAAGAGAAGCTATTGTTTTACTTAGTTTCCAATCCTGAGTTGAACTAGATATGCCCCGTTTGTGTAGGAAGCACGGTTCTTTTGTTCTGAGCTAGCTCACTGTACTGGCCCTGTAGGAAACAAAATAGAGTGCAAGAATTCCCGTTTCTCAAAAGCAGAGTGTTTTCCTTGCATGGCACGCTAGGGTTCAGTTAAACTTCCTAAACGGAGTTGAATCACGTTCATTTTCCAGTTCTAGCAGCAGGGGTTCATTCAGGCTAAGAACAGCACTCTTGTGCTATTCTGGCCATACACAGTGCAAATAGCATTCTCGTCTGTTCCCTGCAAGTACAGTTTATTGGACTGAAGAGAAGCTCCTGTTTTACTTAGTTTCCAATCCTGAGTTGAACTAGATATGCCCCGTTTGTGTAGGAAGCACAGTTCTTTTGTTCTGAGCTAGCTCACTGTACTGGCCCTATAGGAAACACAGTAGAGTGCAAGAATGCCCGTTTCTCAAAAGCAGAGTGTTTTTCTGGCATGGCACACTAGGGTTCAGTTCAACTCCCTAAACGGAGTTGAATCACGTTCAGTTTCAAGTTCTAGCAGCAAGGGTTCATTCAGGCTAAGAACAGCACTCTTGTGCTATTCTGGCCATGCATAGTGCAAATAGCATTCGTGTCTGTTCCCAGCAAGTACAGTGTATTGGACTGAAGAGAAGCTCCTGTTTTACTTAGTTTCCAATCCTGAGTTGTACTAGATATGCCCGTTTGTGTAGGAAGCACAGTTCTTTTGTTCTGAGCTAGCACACTGTACTGGCCCTATAGGAAACACAGTACAGTGCAAGAATGCCCGTTTCTCAAAAGCAGAGTGTTTTTCTTGCATGGCACGCTAGGGTTCAGTTAAACTTCCTAAACGGTGTTGAATCACGTTCAGTTTCAAGTTCTAGCAGCAAAGGTTCATTCAGGCTAAGAACAGCACTCTTGTGCTATTCTGGCCATACACAGTGCAAATAGCATTCACGTCTGCTCACAGCAAGAACAGTGTATTGGACTGAAGAGAAGTTCCTGTTTTACTTAGTTTCCAATCCTGAGTTGAACTAGATATGCCCCGTTTGTGTAGGAAGCATGGTTCTTTTGTTCTGAGCTAGCTCACTGTACTGGCCCTATAGGAAACACAGTAGAGTGCAAGAATGCCCGTTTCTCAAAAGCAGAGTGTTTTTCTTGCATGGCACGATAGGGTTCAGTTAAACTTCCTAAACGGAGTTGAATCACGTTCAGTTTCAAGTTGTAGCAGCAAGGGTTCATTCAGGCTAAGAACAGCACTCTTGTGCTATTCTGGCCATACATAGTGCAAATAGCATTCGTGTCTGTTCGCAGCAAGTACAGTGTATTGGACTGAAGAGAAGCTCCTGTTTTACTTAGTTTCCAATCCTGAGTTGAACTAGATATGCCCGTTTGTGTAGGAAGCACAGTTCTTTTGTTCTGAGCTAGCACACTGTACTGGCCCTATAGGAAACACAGTAGAGTGCAAGAATGCCCGTTTCTCAAAAGCAGAGTGTTTTTCTTGCATGGCACACTAGGGTTCAATTAAATTTCCTAAACGGAGTTGAATCACGTTCACATTCACGTTTTAGCAGCAAGAGTTCATTCAGGCTAAGAACAGCACTCTTGTGCTATTCTGGCCAAACACAGTGCAAATAGCATTCGCGTCTGTTCCCAGCAAGTACAGTGTATTGGATAGAAGAGAAGCTCCTGATTTACTTAGTTTCCAATCCTGAGTTGAACTAGATATGCCCCGTTTGTGTAGGAAGCACGGTTCTTTTGTTCTGAGCTAGCTCACTGTACTGGCCCTATAGGAAACACAGTAGAGAGCAAGAATGCCCGGTTCTCAAAAGCAGAGTGTTTTTCTTGCATGGCACACTAGGGTTCAGATAAACTTCCTAAACGGAGTTGAATCACGTTCAGTTTCAAGTTCTAGCAGCAAGGGTTCATTCAGGCTAAGAACAGCACTCTTGTGCTATTCTGGCAATACACAGTGCAAATAGCATTCGCGTCTGTTCCCTGCAATTACAGTGTATTGGACTGAAGAGAAGCTATTGTTTTACTTAGTTTCCAATCCTGAGTTGAACTAGATATGCCCCGTTTGTGTAGGAAGCACGGTTCTTTTGTTCTGAGCTAGCTCACTGTACTGGCCCTGTAGGAAACACAGTAGAGTGCAAGAATGCCCGTTTCTCAAAAGCAGAGTGTTTTTCTTGCATGGCACACTAGGGTTCTGTTAAACTTCCTAAACGGAGTTGAATCACTTTCAGTTTCAAGTTCTATCAGCAAGGGTTCATTCAGGCTAAGAACAGCACTCTTGTGCTATTCTGGCCATACACAGTGCAAATAGCATTCTTGTCTGTTCCCAGCAAGTACAGTTTATTGGACTGAAGAGAAGCTCCTGTTTTACTTAGTTTCCAATCCTGAGTTGAACTAGATAGGCCCCGTTTGTGTAGGAAGCACAGTTCTTTTGTTCTGAGCTAGCTCACTGTACTGGCCCTTTAGGAAACACAGTAGAGTGCAAGAATGCCTGTTTCTCAAAAGCAGAGTGTTTTTTTGGCATGGCACACTAGGGTTCAGTTAAACTTCCTAAACGGAGTTGAATCACGTTCAGTTTCAAGTTCTAGCAGCAAGGGTTCATTCAGGCTAAGAACAGCACTCCTGTGCTATTCTGGCCATACATAGTGCAAATAGCATTCGTGTCTGTACCGGGCAAGTACAGTGTATTGGACTGAAGAGAAGCTCCTGTTTTACTTAGTTTCCAATCCTGAGTTGAACTAGATATGCCCGTTTGTGTAGGAAGCACAGTTCTTTTGTTCTGAGCTAGCACACTGTACTGGCCCTATAGGAAACACAGTAGAGTGCAAGAATGCCCGTTTCTCAAAAGCAGAGTGTTTTCCTTGCATGGCACGCTAGGGTTCAGTTAAACTTCCTAAACGGAGTTGAATCACATTCAGTTTCAAGTTGTAGCAGCAAGGGTTCATTCAGGCTAAGAACAGCACTCTTGTGCTATTCTGGCCATACTTAGTGCAAATAGCATTCGTGTCTGTTTCCAGCAAGTACAGTGTATTGGACTGAAGAGAAGCTCCTGTTTTACTTAGTTTCCAATCCTGAGTTGAACTAGATATGCCCGTTTGTGTAGGAAGCACAGTTCTTTTGTTCTGAGCTAGCACACTGTACTGGCCCTATAGGAAACACAGTAGAGTGCAAGAATGCCCGTTTCTCAAAAGCAGAGTGTTTTTCTGGCATGGCACACTAGGGTTCAGTTCAACTCCCTAAACGGAGTTGAATCACGTTCAGTTTCAAGTTCTAGCAGCAAGGGTTCATTCAGGCTAAGAACAGCACTCTTGTGCTATTCTGGCCATGCATAGTGCAAATAGCATTCGTGTCTGTTCCCAGCAAGTACAGTGTATTGGACTGAAGAGAAGCTCCTGTTTTACTTAGTTTCCAATCCTGAGTTGCACTAGATATGCCCGTTTGTGTAGGAAGCACAGTTCTTTTGTTCTGAGCTAGCACACTGTACTGGCCCTATAGGAAACACAGTAGAGTGCAAGAATGCCCGTTTCTCAAAAGCAGAATGTTTTTCTTGCATGGCACGCTAGGGTTCAGTTAAACTTCCTAAACGGTGTTGAATCACGTTCAGTTTCAAGTTCTAGCAGCAAAGGTTCATTCAGGCTAAGAACAGCACTCTTGTGCTATTCTGGCCAAACACAGTGCAAATAGCATTCACGTCTGCTCACAGCAAGTACAGTGTATTGGACTGAAGAGAAGTTCCTGTTTTACTTAGTTTCCAATCCTGAGTTGAACTAGATATGCCCCGTTTGTGTAGGAAGCATGGTTCTTTTGTTCTGAGCTAGCTCACTGTACTGGCCCTATAGGAAACACAGTAGAGTGCAAGAATGCCCGTTTCTCAAAAGCAGAGTGTTTTTCTTGCATGGCACGATAGGGTTCAGTTAAACTTCCTAAACGGAGTTGAATCACGTTCAGTTTCAAGTTCTAGCAGCAAGGGTTCATTCAGGCTAAGAACAGCACTCTTGTGCTATTCTGGCCATACATAGTGCAAATAGCATTCGTGTCTGTTCCCAGCAAGTACAGTGTATTGGACTGAAGAGAAGCGCCTGTTTTACTTAGTTTCCAATCCTGAGTTGAACTAGATATGCCCGTTTGTGTAGGAAGCACAGTTCTTTTGTTCTGAGCTAGCACACTGTACTGGCCCTATAGGAAACACAGTAGAGTGCAAGAATGCCCGTTTCTCAAAAGCAGAGTGTTTTTCTTGCATGGCACACTAGGGTTCAATTAAATTTCCTAAACGGAGTTGAATCACGTTCACATTCACGTATTAGCAGCAAGAGTTCATTCAGGCTAAGAACAGCACTCTTGTGCTATTCTGGCCAAACACAGTGCAAATAGCATTCGCGTCTGTTCCCAGCAAGTACAGTGTATTGGATAGAAGAGAAGCTCCTGATTTACTTAGTTTCCAATCCTGAGTTGAACTAGATATGCCCCGTTTGTGTAGGAAGCACGGTTCTTTTGTTCTGAGCTAGCTCACTGTACTGGCCCTATAGGAAACACAGTAAAGAGCAAGAATGCCCGTTTCTCAAAAGCAGAGTGTTTTTCTTGCATGGCACACTAGGGTTCAGATAAACTTCCTAAACGGAGTTGAATCATGTTCAGTTTCAAGTTCTAGCAGCAAGGGTTCATTCAGGCTAAGAACAGCACTCCTGTGCTATTCTGGCAATACACAGTGCAAATAGCATTCGCGTCTGTTCCCTGCAATTACAGTGTATTGGACTGAAGAGAAGCTATTGTTTTACTTAGTTTCCAATCCTGAGTTGAACTAGATATGCCCCGTTTGTGTAGGAAGCACTGTTCTTTTGTTCTGAGCTAGCTCACTGTACTGGCCCTGTAGGAAACACAGTAGAGTGCAAGAATGCCCGTTTCTCAAAAGCAGAGTGTTTTTCTTGCATGGCACACTAGGGTTCTGTTAAACTTCCTAAACGGAGTTGAATCACTTTCAGTTTCAAGTTCTATCAGCAAGGGTTCATTCAGGCTAAGAACAGCACTCTTGTGCTATTCTGGCCATACACAGTGCAAATAGCATTCTTGTCTGTTCCCAGCAAGTACAGTTTATTGGACTGAAGAGAAGCTCCTGTTTTACTTAGTTTCCAATCCTGAGATGAACTAGATAGGCCCCGTTTGTGTAGGAAGCACAGTTCTTTTGTTCTGAGCTAGCTCACTGTACTGGCCCTATAGGAAACACAGTAGAGTGCAAGAATGCCTGTTTCTCAAAAGCAGAGTGTTTTTTTGGCATGGCACACTAGGGTTCAGTTAAACTTCCTAAACGGAGTTGAATCACGTTCAGTTTCAAGTTCTAGCAGCAAGGGTTCATTCAGGCTAAGAACAGCACTCTTGTGCTATTCTGGCCATACATAGTGCAAATAGCATTCGTGTCTGTACCGGGCAAGTACAGTGTATTGGACTGAAGAGAAGCTCCTGTTTTACTTAGTTTCCAATCCTGAGTTGTACTAGATATGCCCGTTTGTGTAGGAAGCACAGTTCTTTTGTTCTGAGCTAGCACACTGTACTGGCCCTATAGGAAACACAGTAGAGTGCAAGAATGCCCGTTTCTCAAAAGCAGAGTGTTTTCATTGCATGGCACGCTAGGGTTCAGTTAAACTTCCTAAACGGAGTTGAATCACATTCAGTTTCAAGTTGTAGCAGCAAGGGTTCATTCAGGCTAAGAACAGCACTCTTGTGCTATTCTGGCCATACTTAGTGCAAATAGCATTCGTGTCTGTTCCCAGCAAGTACAGTGTATTGGACTGAAGAGAAGCTCCTGTTTTACTTAGTTTCCAATCCTGAGTTGAACTAGATATGCCCGTTTGTGTAGGAAGCACAGTTCTTTTGTTCTGAGCTAGCACACTGTACTGGCCCTATAGGAAACACAGTAGAGTGCAAGAATGCCCGTTTCTCAAAAGCAGAGTGTTTTTCTTGCATGGCACACTAGGGTTCAATTAAATTTCCTAAACGGAGTTGAATCACGTTCACATTCACGTTTTAGCAGCAAGAGTTCATTCAGGCTAAGAACAGCACTCTTGTGCTATTCTGGCCAAACACAGTGCAAATAGCATTCGCGTCTGTTCCCAGCAAGTACAGTGTATTGGATAGAAGAGAAGCTCCTGATTTACTTAGTTTCCAATCCTGAGTTGAACTAGATATGCCCCGTTTGTGTAGGAAGCACGGTTCTTTTGTTCTGAGCTAGCTCACTGTACTGGCCCTATAGGAAACACAATAGAGAGCAAGAATGCCCGTTCTCAAAAGCAGAGTGTTTTTCTTCCATGGCACACTAGGGTTCAGATAAACTTCCTAAACGGAGTTGAATCACGTTCAGTTTCAAGTTGTAGCAGCAAGGGTTCATTCAGGCTAAGAACAGCACTCTTGTGCTATTCTGGCCATACACAGTGCAAATAGCATTCGCGTCTGTTCCCAGCAAGTACAGTTTATTGGACTGAAGAGAAGCTGCTGTTTTACTTAGTTTCCAATCCTGAGTTGAACTAGATAGGCCCCGTTTGTGTAGGAAGCACAGTTCTTTTGTTCTGAGCTAGCTCACTGTACTGGCCCTTTAGGAAACACAGTAGAGTGCAAGAATGCCTGTTTCTCAAAAGCAGAGTGTTTTTTTGGCATGGCACACTAGGGTTCAGTTAAACTTCCTAAACGGAGTTGAATCACGTTCACATTCACGTTTTAGCAGCAAGAGTTCATTCAGGCTAAGAACAGCACTCTTGTGCTATTCTGGCCAAACACAGTGCCAATAGCATTCGCGTCTGTTCCCAGGAAGTACAGTGTATTGGATAGAAGAGAAGCTCCTGATTTACTTAGTTTCCAATCCTGAGTTGAACTAGATATGCCCCGTTTGTGTAGGAAGCACGGTTCTTTTGTTCTGAGCTAGCTCACTGTACTGGCCCTATAGGAAACACAGTAGAGAGCAAGAATGCCCGGTTCTCAAAAGCAGAGTGTTTTTCTTGCATGGCACACTAGGGTTCATATAAACTTCCTAAACGGAGTTGAATCACGTTCAGTTTCAAGTTCTAGCAGCAAGGGTTCATTCAGGCTAAGAACAGCACTCTTGTGCTATTCTGGCAATACACAGTGCAAATAGCATTCGCGTCTGTTCCCTGCAATTACAGTGTATTGGACTGAAGAGAAGCTATTGTTTTACTTAGTTTCCAATCCTGAGTTGAACTAGATATGCCCCGTTTATGTAGGAAGCACGGTTCTTTTGTTCTGAGCTAGCTCACTGTACTGGCCCTGTAGGAAACACAGTAGAGTGCAAGAATGCCCGTTTCTCAAAAGCAGAGTGTTTTTCTTGCATGGCACACTAGGGTTCTGTTAAACTTCCTAAACGGAGTTGAATCACTTTCAGTTTCAAGTTCTATCAGCAAGGGTTCATTCAGGCTAAGAACAGCACTCTTGTGCTATTCTGGCCATACACAGTGCAAATAGCATTCTTGTCTGTTCCCAGCAAGTACAGTTTATTGGACTGAAGAGAAGCTCCTGTTATACTTAGTTTCCAATCCTGAGTTGAACTAGATAGGCCCCGTTTGTGTAGGAAGCACAGTTCTTTTGTTCTGAGCTAGCTCACTGTACTGGCCCTTTAGGAAACACAGTAGAGTGCAAGAATGCCTGTTTCTCAAAAGCAGAGTGTTTTTTTGGCATGGCACACTAGAGTTCAGTTAAACTTCCTAAACGGAGTTGAATCACGTTCAGTTTCAAGTTCTAGCAGCAAGGGTTCATTCAGGCTAAGAACAGCACTCTTGTGCTATTCTGGCCATACATAGTGCAAATAGCATTCGTGTCTGTACCGGGCAAGTACAGTGTATTGGACTGAAGAGAAGCTCCTGTTTTACTTAGTTTCCAATCCTGAGTTGAACTAGATATGCCCGTTTGTGTAGGAAGCACAGTTCTTTTGTTCTGAGCTAGCACACTGTACTGGCCCTATAGGAAACACAGTAGAGTGCAAGAATGCCCGTTTCTCAAAAGCAGAGTGTTTTCCTTGCATGGCACGCTAGGGTTCAGTTAAACTTCCTAAACGGAGTTGAATCACATTCAGTTTCAAGTTGTAGCAGCAAGGGTTCATTCAGGCTAAGAACAGCACTCCTGTGCTATTCTGGCCATACTTAGTGCAAATAGCATTCGTGTCTGTTTCCAGCAAGTACAGTGTATTGGACTGAAGAGAAGCTCCTGTTTTACTTAGTTTCCAATCCTGAGTTGAACTAGATATGCCCGTTTGTGTAGGAAGCACAGTTCTTTTGTTCTGAGCTAGCACACTGTACTGGCCCTATAGGAAACACAGTAGAGTGCAAGAATGCCCGTTTCTCAAAAGCAGAGTGTTTTTCTGGCATGGCACACTAGGGTTCAGTTCAACTCCCTAAACGGAGTTGAATCACGTTCAGTTTCAAGTTCTAGCAGCAAGGGTTCATTCAGGCTAAGAACAGCACTCTTGTGCTATTCTGGCCATACATAGTGCAAATAGCATTCGTGTCTGTTCCCAGCAAGTACAGTGTATTGGACTGAAGAGAAGCGCCTGTTTTACTTAGTTTCCAATCCTGAGTTGAACTAGATATGCCCGTTTGTGTAGGAAGCACAGTTCTTTGGTTCTGAGCTAGCACACTGTACTGGCCCTATAGGAAACACAGTAGAGTGCAAGAATGCCCGTTTCTCAAAAGCAGAGTGTTTTTCTTGCATGGCACACTAGGGTTCAATTAAATTTCCTAAACGGAGTTGAATCACGTTCACATTCACGTATTAGCAGCAAGAGTTCATTCAGGCTAAGAACAGCACTCTTGTGCTATTCTGGCCAAACACAGTGCAAATAGCATTCGCGTCTGTTCCCAGCAAGTACAGTGTATTGGATAGAAGAGAAGCTCCTGATTTACTTAGTTTCCAATCCTGAGTTGAACTAGATATGCCCCGTTTGTGTAGGAAGCACGGTTCTTTTGTTCTGAGCTAGCTCACTGTACTGGCCCTATAGGAAACACAGTAGAGAGCAAGAATGCCCGTTTCTCAAAAGCAGAGTGTTTTTCTTGCATGGCACACTAGGGTTCAGATAAACTTCCTAAACGGAGTTGAATCATGTTCAGTTTCAAGTTCTAGCAGCAAGGGTTCATTCAGGCTAAGAACAGCACTCTTGTGCTATTCTGGCCATACACAGTGCAAATAGCATTCTTGTCTGTTCCCAGCAAGTACAGTTTATTGGACTGAAGAGAAGCTCCTGTTTTACTTAGTTTCCAATCCTGAGTTGAACTAGATAGGCCCCGTTTGTGTAGGAAGCACAGTTCTTTTGTTCTGAGCTAGCTCACTGTACTGGCCCTATAGGAAACACAGTAGAGAGCAAGAATGCCCGGTTCTCAAAAGCAGAGTGTTTTTCTTGCATGGCACACTAGGGTTCATATAAACTTCCTAAACGGAGTTGAATCACGTTCAGTTTCAAGTTCTAGCAGCAAGGGTTCATTCAGGCTAAGAACAGCACTCTTGTGCTATTCTGGCAATACACAGTGCAAATAGCATTCGCGTCTGTTCCCTGCAATTACAGTGTATTGGACTGAAGAGAAGCTATTGTTTTACTTAGTTTCCAATCCTGAGTTGAACTAGATATGCCCCGTTTATGTAGGAAGCACGGTTCTTTTGTTCTGAGCTAGCTCACTGTACTGGCCCTGTAGGAAACACAGTAGAGTGCAAGAATGCCCGTTTCTCAAAAGCAGAGTGTTTTTCTTGCATGGCACACTAGGGTTCTGTTAAACTTCCTAAACGGAGTTGAATCACTTTCAGTTTCAAGTTCTATCAGCAAGGGTTCATTCAGGCTAAGAACAGCACTCTTGTGCTATTCTGGCCATACACAGTGCAAATAGCATTCTTGTCTGTTCCCAGCAAGTACAGTTTATTGGACTGAAGAGAAGCTCCTGTTATACTTAGTTTCCAATCCTGAGTTGAACTAGATAGGCCCCATTTGTGTAGGAAGCACAGTTCTTTTGTTCTGAGCTAGCTCACTGTACTGGCCCTTTAGGAAACACAGTAGAGTGCAAGAATGCCTGTTTCTCAAAAGCAGAGTGTTTTTTTGGCATGGCACACTAGAGTTCAGTTAAACTTCCTAAACGGAGTTGAATCACGTTCAGTTTCAAGTTCTAGCAGCAAGGGTTCATTCAGGCTAAGAACAGCACTCTTGTGCTATTCTGGCCATACATAGTGCAAATAGCATTCGTGTCTGTACCGGGCAAGTACAGTGTATTGGACTGAAGAGAAGCTCCTGTTTTACTTAGTTTCCAATCCTGAGTTGAACTAGATATGCCCGTTTGTGTAGGAAGCACAGTTCTTTTGTTCTGAGCTAGCACACTGTACTGGCCCTATAGGAAACACAGTAGAGTGCAAGAATGCCCGTTTCTCAAAAGCAGAGTGTTTTCCTTGCATGGCACGCTAGGGTTCAGTTAAACTTCCTAAACGGAGTTGAATCACATTCAGTTTCAAGTTGTAGCAGCAAGGGTTCATTCAGGCTAAGAACAGCACTCCTGTGCTATTCTGGCCATACTTAGTGCAAATAGCATTCGTGTCTGTTTCCAGCAAGTACAGTGTATTGGACTGAAGAGAAGCTCCTGTTTTACTTAGTTTCCAATCCTGAGTTGAACTAGATATGCCCGTTTGTGTAGGAAGCACAGTTCTTTTGTTCTGAGCTAGCACACTGTACTGGCCCTATAGGAAACACAGTAGAGTGCAAGAATGCCCGTTTCTCAAAAGCAGAGTGTTTTTCTGGCATGGCACACTAGGGTTCAGTTCAACTCCCTAAACGGAGTTGAATCACGTTCAGTTTCAAGTTCTAGCAGCAAGGGTTCATTCAGGCTAAGAACAGCACTCTTGTGCTATTCTGGCCATACATAGTGCAAATAGCATTCGTGTCTGTTCCCAGCAAGTACAGTGTATTGGACTGAAGAGAAGCGCCTGTTTTACTTAGTTTCCAATCCTGAGTTGAACTAGATATGCCCGTTTGTGTAGGAAGCACAGTTCTTTGGTTCTGAGCTAGCACACTGTACTGGCCCTATAGGAAACACAGTAGAGTGCAAGAATGCCCGTTTCTCAAAAGCAGAGTGTTTTTCTTGCATGGCACACTAGGGTTCAATTAAATTTCCTAAACGGAGTTGAATCACGTTCACATTCACGTATTAGCAGCAAGAGTTCATTCAGGCTAAGAACAGCACTCTTGTGCTATTCTGGCCAAACACAGTGCAAATAGCATTCGCGTCTGTTCCCAGCAAGTACAGTGTATTGGATAGAAGAGAAGCTCCTGATTTACTTAGTTTCCAATCCTGAGTTGAACTAGATATGCCCCGTTTGTGTAGGAAGCACGGTTCTTTTGTTCTGAGCTAGCTCACTGTACTGGCCCTATAGGAAACACAGTAGAGAGCAAGAATGCCCGTTTCTCAAAAGCAGAGTGTTTTTCTTGCATGGCACACTAGGGTTCAGATAAACTTCCTAAACGGAGTTGAATCATGTTCAGTTTCAAGTTCTAGCAGCAAGGGTTCATTCAGGCTAAGAACAGCACTCTTGTGCTATTCTGGCCATACACAGTGCAAATAGCATTCTTGTCTGTTCCCAGCAAGTACAGTTTATTGGACTGAAGAGAAGCTCCTGTTTTACTTAGTTTCCAATCCTGAGTTGAACTAGATAGGCCCCGTTTGTGTAGGAAGCACAGTTCTTTTGTTCTGAGCTAGCTCACTGTACTGGCCCTATAGGAAACACAGTAGAGTGCAAGAATGCCTGTTTCTCAAAAGCAGAGTGTTTTTTTGGCATGGCACAATAGGGTTCAGTTAAACTTCCTAAACGGAGTTGAATCACGTTCAGTTTCAAGTTCTAGCAGCAAGGGTTCATTCAGGCTAAGAACAGTACTCTTGTGCTATTCTGGCCATACATAGTGCAAATAGCATTCGTGTCTGTACCGGGCAAGTACAGTGTATTGGACTGAAGAGAAGCTCCTGTTTTACTTAGTTTCCAATCCTGAGTTGTACTAGATATGCCCGTTTGTGTAGGAAGCACAGTTCTTTTGTTCTGAGCTAGCACACTGTACTGGCCCTATAGGAAACACAGTAGAGTGCAAGAATGCCCGTTTCTCAAAAGCAGAGTGTTTTCCTTGCATGGCACGCTAGGGTTCAGTTAAACTTCCTAAACGGAGTTGAATCACATTCAGTTTCAAGTTGTAGCAGCAAGGGTTCATTCAGGCTAAGAACAGCACTCTTGTGCTATTCTGGCCATACTTAGTTCAAATAGCATTCGTGTCTGTTCCCAGCAAGTACAGTGTATTGGACTGAAGAGAAGCTCCTGTTTTACTTAGTTTCCAATCCTGAGTTGAACTAGATATGCCCGTTTGTGTAGGAAGCACAGTTCTTTTGTTCTGAGCTGGCACACTGTACTGGCCCTATAGGAAACACAGTAGAGTGCAAGAATGCCCGTTTCTCAAAAGCAGAGTGTTTTTCTTGCATGGCACACTAGGGTTCAATTAAATTTCCTAAACGGAGTTGAATCACGTTCACATTCACGTTTTAGCAGCAAGAGTTCATTCAGGCTAAGAACAGCACTCTTGTGCTATTCTGGCCAAACACAGTGCAAATAGCATTCGCGTCTGTTCCCAGCAAGTACAGTGTATTGGATAGAAGAGAAGCTCCTGATTTACTTAGTTTCCAATCCTGAGTTGAACTAGATATGCCCCGTTTGTGTAGGAAGCACGGTTCTTTTGTTCTGAGCTAGCTCACTGTACTGGCCCTATAGGAAACACAATAGAGAGCAAGAATGCCCGTTTCTCAAAAGCAGAGTGTTTTTCTTCCATGGCACACTAGGGTTCAGATAAACTTCCTAAACGGAGTTGAATCACGTTCAGTTTCAAGTTGTAGCAGCAAGGGTTCATTCAGGCTAAGAACAGCACTCTTGTGCTATTCTGGCCATACACAGTGCAAATAGCATTCGCGTCTGTTCCCAGCAAGTACAGTTTATTGGACTGAAGAGAAGCTGCTGTTTTACTTAGTTTCCAATCCTGAGTTGAACTAGATAGGCCCCGTTTGTGTAGGAAGCACAGTTCTTTTGTTCTGAGCTAGCTCACTGTACTGGCCCTTTAGGAAACACAGTAGAGTGCAAGAATGCCTGTTTCTCAAAAGCAGAGTGTTTTTTTGGCATGTCACACTAGGGTTCAGTTAAACTTCCTAAACGGAGTTGAATCACGTTCAGTTTCAAGTTCTAGCAGCAAGGGTTCATTCAGGCTAAGAACAGCACTCTTGTGCTATTCTGGCCATACATAGTGCAAATAGCATTCGTGTCTGTACCGGGCAAGTACAGTGTATTGGACTGAAGAGAAGCTCCTGTTTTACTTAGTTTCCAATCCTGAGTTGTACTAGATATGCCCGTTTGTGTAGGAAGCACAGTTCTTTTGTTCTGAGCTAGCACACTGTACTGGCCCTATAGGAAACACAGTAGAGTGCAAGAATGCCCGTTTCTCAAAAGCAGAGTGATTTCCTTGCATGGCACGCTAGGGTTCAGTTAAACTTCCTAAACGGAGTTGAATCACGTTCAGTTTCAAGTTGTAGCAGCAAGGGTTCATTCAGGCTAAGAACAGCACTCTTGTGCTATTCTGGCCATACTTAG
Source organism: Peromyscus maniculatus bairdii (assembly GCF_049852395.1). Classification (NCBI taxonomy): domain Eukaryota; kingdom Metazoa; phylum Chordata; class Mammalia; order Rodentia; family Cricetidae; genus Peromyscus; species Peromyscus maniculatus. Next base: position 32,770,961 of record NC_134874.1, on the reverse strand, counting down.
TGCAAATAGCATTCGTGTCTGTTCCCAGCAAGTACAGTGTATTGGACTGAAGAGAAGCTCCTGTTTTACTTAGTTTCCAATCCTGAGTTGAACTAGATATGCCCGTTTGTGTAGGAAGCACAGTTCTTTTGTTCTGAGCTAGCACACTGTACTGGCCCTATAGGAAACACAGTAGAGTGCAAGAATGCCCGTTTCTCAAAAGCAGATTGTTTTTCTTACATGGCACACTAGGGTTCAATTAAATTTCCTAAACGGAGTTGAATCACGTTCACATTCACGTTTTAGCAGCAAGAGTTCATTCAGGCTAAGAACAGCACTCTTGTGCTATTCTGGCCAAACACAGTGCAAATAGCATTCGCGTCTGTTCCCAGCAAGTACAGTGTATTGGATAGAAGAGAAGCTCCTGATTTACTTAGTTTCCAATCCTGAGTTGAACTAGATATGTCCCGTTTGTGTAGGAAGCACGGTTCTTTTGTTCTGAGCTAGCTCACTGTACTGCCCCTATAGGAAACACAGTAGAGAGCAAGAATGCCCGTTTCTCAAAAGCAGAGTGTTTTTCTTGCATGGCACACTAGGGTTCAGATAAACTTCCTAAACGGAGTTGAATCACGTTCAGTTTCAAGTTGTAGCAGCAAGGGTTCATTCAGGCTAAGAACAGCACTCTTGTGCTATTCTTGCCATACACAGTGCAAATAGCATTCGCGTCTGTTCCCTGCAATTACAGTGTATTGGTCTGAAGAGAAGCTATTGTTTTACTTAGTTTCCAATCCTGAGTTGAACTAGATATGCCCCGTTTGTGTAGGAAGCACGGTTCTTTTGTTCTGAGCTAGCTCACTGTACTGGCCCTGTAGGAAACACAGTAGAGTGCAAGAATGCCCGTTTCTCAAAAGCAGAGTGTTTTTCTTGCATGGCACACTAGGGTTCTGTTAAACTTCCTAAACGGAGTTGAATCACTTTCAGTTTCAAGTTCTAGCAGCAAGGGTTCATTCAGGCTAAGAACAGCACTCTTGTGCTATTCTGGCCATACACAGTGCAAATAGCATTCTTGTCTGTTCCCAGCAAGTACAGTTTATTGGACTGAAGAGAAGCTGCTGTTTTACTTAGTTTCCAATCCTGAGTTGAACTAGATAGGCCCCGTTTTTGTAGGAAGCACAGTTCTTTTGTTCTGAGCTAGCTCACTGTACTGGCCCTTTAGGAAACACAGTAGAGTGCAAGAATGCCTGTTTCTCAAAAGCAGAGTGTTTTTTTGGCATGGCACACTAGGGTTCAGTTAAACTTCCTAAACGGAGTTGAATCACGTTCAGTTTCAAGTTCTAGCAGCAAGGGTTCATTCAGGCAAGAACAGCACTCTTGTGCTATTCTGGCCATACATAGTGCAAATAGCATTCGTGTCTGTACCGGGCAAGTACAGTGTATTGGACCGAAGAGAAGCTCCTGTTTTACTTAGTTTCCAATCCTGAGTTGAACTAGATATGCCCGTTTGTGTAGGAAGCACAGTTCTTTTATTCTGAGCTAGCACACTGTACTGGCCCTATAGGAAACACAGTAGAGTGCAAGAATACCCGTTTCTCAAAAGCAGAGTGTTTTTTTTGCATGGCACACTAGCGTTCAATTAAATTTCCTAAACGGAGTTGAATCACGATCACTTTCACGTTTTAGCAGCAAGGGTTCATTCAGTCTAAGAACAGCACTCTTGTGCTATTATGGCCATACACAGTGCAAATCGCATTCGCGTCTGTTCCCAGTTAGTACAGTGTATTGGATAGAAGAGAAGCTCCTGTTTTACTTAGTTTCCAATCCTGAGTTGAACTAGATATGCCCCGTTTGTGTAGGAAGCACGGTTCTTTTGTTCTGAGCTAGGCCACTGTACTGGCCCTATAGGAAACACAGTAGAGAGCAAGAATGCCCGTTTTTCAAAAGCAGAGTGTTTTTCTTGCATGGCACACTAGGGTTCAGATAAACTTCCTAAACGGAGTTGAATCACGTTCAGTTTTAAGTTCTATCAGCAAGGGTTCATTCAGGCTAAGAACAGCACTCTTGTGCTATTCTGGCCATACACAGTGCAAATAGCATTCGCGTCTGTTCCCAGCAATTACAGTGTATTGGACTGAAGAGAAGCTCCTGTTTTACTTAGTTTCCAATCCTGAGTTGAACTAGATATGCCCCGTTTGTGTAGGAAGCACGGTTCTTTTGTTCTGAGCTAGCTCACTGTACTGGCCCTATAGGAAACACAGTAGAGTGCAAGAATGCCCGTTTCTCAAAAGCAGAGTGTTTTTCTTGCATGGCACACTAGGGTTCTGTTAAACTTCCTAAACGGAGTTGAATCACTTTCAGTTTCAAGTTCTAGCAGCAAGGGTTCATTCAGGCTAAGAACAGCACTCTTGTGCTATTCTGGCCATACACAGTGCAAATAGCATTCGCGTCTGTTCCCAGCAATTACAGTGTATTGGACTGAAGAGAAGCTCCTGTTTTACTTAGTTTCCAATCCTGAGTTGAACTAGATATGCCCCGTTTGTGTAGGAATTACAGTTCTTTTGTTCTGAGCTAGCTCACTGTACTGGCCCTTTAGGAAACACAGTAGAGTGCAAGAATGCCCGTTTCTCAAAAGCAGAGTGTTTTTTTGGCATGGCACACTAGGGTTCAGTTAAACTTCCTAAACGGAGTTGAATCACGTTCAGTTTCAAGTTCTAGCATCAAGGGTTCATTCAGGCTAAGAACAGCACTCTTGTGCTATTCTGGCCATACATAGTGCAAATAGCATTCGTGTCTGTACCGGGCAAGTACAGAGTATTGGACTGAAGAGAAGCTCCTGTTTTACTTAGTTTCCAATCCTGAGTTGTACTAGATATGCCCGTTTGTGTAGCAAGCACAGTTCTTTTGTTCTGAGCTAGCACACTGTACTGGCCCTATAGGAAACACAGTAGAGTGCAAGAATGCCCGTTTCTCAAAAGCAGAGTGTTTTTCTTGCATGGCACACGCTAGGGTTCAGTTAAACTTCCTAAACGGAGTTGAATCACGTTCAGTTTCAAGTTCTAGCAGCAAGGGTTCATTCAGGCTAAGAACAGCACTCTTGTGCTATTCTGGCCATACTTAGTGCAAATAGCATTCGTGTCTGTTCCCAGCAAGTACAGTGTATTGGACTGAAGAGAAGCTCCTGTTTTACTTAGTTTCCAATCCTGAGTTGAACTAGATATGCCCAGTTTGTGTAGGAAGCACAGTTCTTTTGTTCTGAGCTAGCTCACTGTACTGGCCCTATTGGAAACACAGTAGAGTGCAAGAATGCCTGTTTCTCAAAAGCAGAGTGTTTTTCTTGCATGGCACACTAGGGTTCAGTTAAACTTCCTAAACGGTGTTGAATCACGTTCAGTTTCAAGTTCTAGCAGCAAGGGTTCATTCAGGCTAAGAACAGCACTCTTGTGCTATTCTGGCCATACACTGTGCAAATAGCATTCGCGTCTGTTCCCAGCAAGTACAGTGCATTGGACTTAAGAGAAGCTCCTGTTTTACTTAGTTTCCAATCCTGAGTTGAACTAGATATGCCCTGTTTGTGTAGGAAGCACGGTTCTTTTGTTCTGAGCTAGCTCACAGTACTGGCCCTATAGGATACACAGTAGAGTGCAAGAATTCCCGTTTCTCAAAAGCAGAGTGTTTTTCTTGCATGGCACACTAGGGTTCAGTTAAACTTCCTAAACGGAGTTGAATCACGTTCAGTTTCAAGTTCTAGCAGCAGGGGTTCATTCAGGCTACGAACAGCACTCTTGTGCTATTCTGGCCATACACAATGCAAATAGCATTCGCGTCTGTTCCCAGCAAGTACAGTGTATTGGACTGAAGAGAAGCTCCTGTTTTACTTAGTTTCCAATCCTGAGTTGAACTAGATATGCCGCGTTTGTGTAGGAAGCACGGTTCTTTTGTTCTGAGCTAGGCCACTGTACTGGCCCTATAGGAAACACAGTAGAGAGCAAGAATGCCCGTTTCTCAAAAGCAGAGTGTTTTTCTTGCATGGCACACTAGGGTTCAGATAAACTTCCTAAACGGAGTTGAATCACGTTGAGTTTTAAGTTCTATCAGCAAGGGTTCATTCAGGCTAAGAACAGCACTCTTGTGCTATTCTGGCCATACACAGAGCAAATAGCATTCGCGTCTGTTCCCAGCAAGTACAGTGTATTGGACTGAAGAGAAGCTCCTGTTTTACTTAGTTTCCAATCCTGAGTTGAACTAGATATGCCCCGTTTGTGTAGGAAGCACGGTTCTTTTGTTCTGAGCTAGCTCACTGTACTGGCCCTATAGGAAACACAGTAGAGTGCAAGAATGCCCGTTTCTCAAAAGCAGAGTGTTTTTCTTGCATGGCACACTAGGGTTCAGTTAAACTTCCTAAACGGAGTTGAATCACGTTCAGTTTCAAGTTCTAGCAGCAAGGGTTCATTCAGGCTAAGAACAGCACTCTTGTGCTATTCTGGCCATACACAGTGCAAATAGCATTCACGTCTGTTCCCAGCAAGTACCGTGTATTGGACTGAAGAGAAGCTCCTGTTTTACTTTGTTTCCAATCCTGAGTTGAACTAGATATGCCAAGTTTGTGTAGGAAGCACAGTTCTTTTGTTCTGAGTTAGCTCACTGTACTGGCCCTATAGGAAACACAGTAGAGTGCAAGAATGACCGTTTCTCAAAAGCAGAGTGTTTTTCTTGCATGGCACACTAGGGTTCAGTTAAACTTCCTAAACGGAGTTGAATCACCTTCAGTTTCAAGTTCTAGGAGCAAGGGTTCATTCAGGCTAAGAACAGCACTCTTGTGCTATTCTGGCCATACACAGTGCAAATAGCATTCTCGTCTGTTCCCAGGAAGTACAGTGTATTGGACTGAAGAGATGCTCCTGTTTTACTTAGTTTCCAATCCTGAGTTAAACTAGATATGCCCCGTTTGTGAAGGAAGCACAGTTCTTTTGTTCTGAGCTAGCTCACTGTACTGGCCCTATAGGAAACACAGTAGAGTGCAAGAATGCCCGTTTCTCAAAATCAGAGTGTTTTTCTTGAATGGCACACTAGGGTTCAGTTAAACTTCCTAAACGGAGTTGAATCACGTTCACTTTCACGTTTTAGCAGCAAGGGTTCATTGAGGCTAAGAACAGCACTCTTGCGCTATTCTTGCCATACATAGTGCAAATAGCATTCGCGTCTGTTTCCAGCAAGTACAGTTTATTGGACTGAAGAGAAGCTCCTGTTTTACTTAGTTTCCAATCCTGAGTTGAACTAGATATGCCCCGTTTGAGTAGGAAGCACGGTTCTTTTGTTATGAGCTAGCTCACTGTACTGGCCCTATAGGAAACACAGTAGAGAGCAAGAATGCCCGTTTCTCAAAAGCAGAGTGTTTTTCTTGCATGGCACACTAGGGTTCAGATAAACTTCCTAAACGGAGTTGAATCACGTTCAGTTTTAAGTTCTATCAGCAAGGGTTCATTAAGGCTAAGAACAGCACTCTTGTGCTATTCTGGCCATACACTGTGCAAATAGCATTAGAGTCTGTTCCCATCAATTACAATGTATTGGACTGAAGAGAAGCTCCTGTTTTACTTAGTTTCCAATCCTGAGTTGAACTAGATATGCCCCGTTTGTGTAGGAAGTACGGTTCTTTTGTTCTGAGCTAGCTCACTGTACTGGCCCTATAGGAAACACAGTAGAGTGCAAGAATGCCCGTTTCTCAAAAGCAGAGTGTTTTTCTTGCATGGCACACTAGGGTTCTGTTAAACTTACTAATCGGAGTTGAATCACGTTCAGTTTCAAGTTCTAGCAGCAAGGGTTCATTCAGGCTAAGAACAGCACTCTTGTGCAATTTTGGCCATACACAGTGCAAATAGCATTCGCGTCTGTTCCCAGCAAGTACAGTGTATTGGACTGAAGAGAAGCTCCTGTTTTACTTTGTTTCCAATCCTGAGTTAAACTAGATATGCCCCGTTTGTGTAGGAAGCACAGTTCTTTTGTTCTGAACTAGTTCACTGTACTGGCCCTATAGGAAACACAGTAGAGTGCAAGAATGCCCGTTTCTCAAAAGCAGAGTGTTTTTCTTGCATGGCACACTAGGGTTCAGCTAAACTTCTTATACGGAGTTGAATCACGTTCAGTTTCAAGTTCTAGCAGTAAGGGTTCATTCAGGCTAAGAACAGCACTCTTGTGCTATTCTGGCCATACACAGTGCAAATAGCATTCGCGTCTGTTCCCAGCAAGTACAGTGTATTGGACTTAAGAGAAGCTCCTGTTTTTCTTATTTTCCAATCCTGAGTTGAACTAGATATGCCCCGTTTGTGTAGGAAGCACGATTCTTTTGTTCTGAGCTAGCTCATTGTACTGGCCCTATAGGAAACACAGTAGAGTGCAAGAATGCCCGTTTCTCAAAAGCAGAGTGTTTTTCTTGCATGGCACACTAGGGTTCAGTTAAACTTCCTAAACGGAGTTGAATCACGTTCAGTTTCAAGTTCTAGCAGCAAGGGTTCATTCAGGCTAAGAACAGCACTCTTGTGCTATTCTGGCCATACACAGTGCAAATAGCATTCACGTCTGTTCCCAGCAAGTACCGTGTATTGGACAGAAGAGAAGCTCCTGTTTTACTTAGTTTCCAATCCTGAGTTGAACTAGATATGCCAAGTTTGTGTAGGAAGCACAGTTCTTTTGTTCTGAGTTAGCTCACTGTACTGGCCCTATAGGAAACACAGTAGAGTGCAAGAATGCCCGTTTCTCAAAAGCAGAGTGTTTTTCTTGCATGGCACACTAGGGTTCAGTTAAACTTCCTAAACGGAGTTGAATCACCTTCAGTTTCAAGTTCTAGGAGCAAGGGTTCATTCAGGCTAAGAACAGCACTCTTGTGCTATTCTGGCCATACACAGTGCAAATAGCATTCTCGTCTGTTCCCAGGAAGTACAGTGTATTGGACTGAAGAGATGCTCCTGTTTTACTTAGTTTCCAATCCTGAGTTAAACTAGATATGCCCCGTTTGTGAAGGAAGCACAGTTCTTTTGTTCTGAGCTAGCTCACTGTACTGGCCCTATAGGAAACACAGTAGAGTGCAAGAATGCCCGTTTCTCAAAATCAGAGTGTTTTTCTTGAATGGCACACTAGGGTTCAGTTAAACTTCCTAAACGGAGTTGAATCACGTTCACTTTCACGTTTTAGCAGCAAGGGTTCATTGAGGCTAAGAACAGCACTCTTGCGCTATTCTTGCCATACATAGTGCAAATAGCATTCGCGTCTGTTTCCAGCAAGTACAGTTTATTGGACTGAAGAGAAGCTCCTGTTTTACTTAGTTTCCAATCCTGAGTTGAACTAGATATGCCCCGTTTGAGTAGGAAGCACGGTTCTTTTGTTATGAGCTAGCTCACTGTACTGGCCCTATAGGAAACACAGTAGAGAGCAAGAATGCCCGTTTCTCAAAAGCAGAGTGTTTTTCTTGCATGGCACACTAGGGTTCAGATAAACTTCCTAAACGGAGTTGAATCACGTTCAGTTTTAAGTTCTATCAGCAAGGGTTCATTCAGGCTAAGAACAGCACTCTTGTGCTATTCTGGCCATACACTCTGCAAATAGCATTAGAGTCTGTTCCCATCAATTACAATGTATTGGACTGAAGAGAAGCTCCTGTTTTACTTAGTTTCCAATCCTGAGTTGAACTAGATATGCCCCGTTTGTGTAGGAAGTACGGTTCTTTTGTTCTGAGCTAGCTCACTGTACTGGCCCTATAGGAAACACAGTAGAGTGCAAGAATGCCCGTTTCTCAAAAGCAGAGTGTTTTTCTTGCATGGCACACTAGGGTTCTGTTAAACTTACTAATCGGAGTTGAATCACGTTCAGTTTCAAGTTCTAGCAGCAAGGGTTCATTCAGGCTAAGAACAGCACTCTTGTGCAATTTTGGCCATACACAGTGCAAATAGCATTCGCGTCTGTTCCCAGCAAGTACAGTGTATTGGACTGAAGAGAAGCTCCTGTTTTACTTTGTTTCCAATCCTGAGTTAAACTAGATATGCCCCGTTTGTGTAGGAAGCACAGTTCTTTTGTTCTGAGCTAGCTCACTGTACTGGCCCTATAGGAAACACAGTAGAGTGCAAGAATGCCCGTTTCTCAAAAGCAGAGTGTTTTTCTTGCATGGCACACTAGGGTTCAGTTAGACTTCTTAAACGGAGTTGAATCACGTTCAGTTTCAAGTTCTAGCAGCAAGGGTTCATTCAGGCTAAGAACAACACTCTTGTGCTATTCTGGCCATACACAGTGCAAATAGCATTCGCGTCTGTTCCCAGCAAGTACAGTGTATTGGACTGAAGAGAAGCGCCTTTTTACTTAGTTTCCAATCCTGAGTTGAACTAGATATGCCCCGTTTGTGTAGGAAGCACGGTTCTTTTGTTCTGAGCTAGCTCACTCTACTTGCCCTATAGGAAACTCAGAAGAGTGCAAGAATGCCTGTTTCTCAAAAGCAGAGTGTTTTTCTTGCATGGCACACTAGGGTTCAGTTAAACTTCCTAAAAGGTGTTGAATCACATTCAGTTTCAAGTTCTAGCAGCAAGGGTTCATTCAGGCTAAGAACAGCACTCTTGTGCTACTGGCCATACACAGTGCAACCAGCATTCGCGTCTGTTCCCAGCAAGTACAGTGTATTGGACTGAAGAGAAGCTCTTGTTTTACTTAGTTTCCAATCCTGATTTGAGCTAGATATGCCCCGTTTGTGTAGGAAGCAGAGTTCTTTTGATCTGAGCTAGCTCACTGTACTGGCCCTATAGGAAACACAGTAGAGTGCAAGAATGCCCGTTTCTCAAAAGCAGAGTGTTTTTCTTGCATGGCACACTAGGGTTCAGTTAAACTTCCTAAACGGAGTTGAATCACGTTCAGTTTCAAGTTCTAGCAGCAAGGGTTCATTCAGGCTAAGAACAGCACTATTGTGCTATTCTGGCCATACACAGTGCAAATAGCATTCGCGTCTGTTCCCAGCAAGTACAGTGTATTGGACTGAAGAGAAGCTCCTGTTTTACTTAGTTTCCAATCCTGAGTTGAACTAGATATGCCCCGTTTGTGTAGGAAGCACGGTTCTTTTGTTCTGAGCTAGCTCACTATACTGGCCCTATAGGAAACACAGTAGAGTGCAAGAATGCCCGTTTCTCAAAAGCAGAGTGTTTTTCTTGCATGGCACACTAGGGTTCAGTTAAACTTCCTAAACGGAGTTGAATCACGTTCAGTTTCAAGTTCTAGCAGCAAGGGTTCATTCAGGCTAAGAACAGCACTCTTGTGCTATTTAGGCCATACACAGTGCAAATAGCATTCGCGTCTGTTCCCAGCAAGTACAGTGTATTGGACTGAAGAGAAGCTCCTGTTTTACTTAGGTTCCAATCCTGAGTTGAACTAGATATGCCCCGTTTGTGTAGGAAGCACGGTTCTTTTGTTCTGAGCTAGTTCACTGTACTTGCCTTATAGGAAACTCAGTAGAGTGCAAGAATGCCTGTTTCTCAAAAGCAGAGTGTTTTTCTTGCATGGCACACTAGGGTTCAGTTAAACTTCCTAAAAGGAGTTGAATCACGTTCAGTTTCAAGTTCTAGCAGCAAGGGTTCATTCAGGCTAAGAACAGCACTCTTGTGCTATTCTGGCCATACACAGTGCAACCAGCATTCTTGTCTGTTCCCAGCAAGTACAGTGTATTGAACTGAAGAGCAGCTCCTGTTTTACTTATTTTCCAATCCTGATTTGAGCTAGATATGCCCCGTTTGTGTAGGAAGCAGAGTTCTTTTGTTCTGAGCTAGCTCACTGTACTGGCCCTATAGGAAACACAGTAGAGTGCAAGAATGCCCGTTTCTCAAAAGCAGAGTGTTTTTCTTGCATGGCACACTAGGGTTCAGTTAAACTTCCTAAACGGAGTTGAATCACGTTCAGTTTCAAGTTCTAGCAGCAAGGGTTCATTCAGGCTAAGAACAGCACTCTTGTGATATTCTGGCCATACACAGTGCAAATAGCATTCGCGTCTGTTCCCAGCAAGTACAGTGTATTGGACTGAAGAGAAGCTCCTGTTTTACTTAGGTTCCAATCCTGAGTTGAACTAGATATGCCCCGTTTCTGTAGGAAGCACGGTTCTTTTGTTCTGAGCTAGCTCACTGTACTGGCCCTATAGGAAACACAGTAGAGTGCAAGAATGCCCGTTTCTCAAAAGCAGAGTGTTTTTCTTGCATGGCACACTAGGGTTCTGTTAAACTTGCTAATCGGAGTTGAATCACGTTCAGTTTCAAGTTCTAGCAGCAAGGGTTCATTCAGGCTAAGAACAGCACTCTTGTGCTATTCTGGCCATACACAGTGCAAATATCGTTCGCGTCTGTTCCCAGCAAGTACAGTGTATTGGACTGAAGAGAAGCTACTGTTTTACTTTGTTTCCAATCCTGAGTTAAACTAGATATGCCCCGTTTGTGTAGGAAGCACAGTTCTTTTGTTCTGAGCTAGCTCACTGTACTGGCCGTATAGTAAACAGAGTAGAGTGCAAGAATGCCCGTTTCTCAAAAGCAGAGTGTTTTTCTTACATGGCACACTAGGGTTCAGTTAAACTTCTTAAACGGAGTTGAATCATGTTCAGTTTCAAGTTCTAGGAGCAAGGGTTCATTCAGGCTAAGAACAACACTCTTGTGCTATTCTGGCCATACACAGTGCAAATAGCATTCGCGTCTCTTCCCAGCAAGTACAGTGTATTGGACTGAAGAGAAGCGCCTTTTTACTTAGTTTCCAATCCTGAGTTGAACTAGATATGCCCCGTTTTTGTAGGAAGCACGGTTCTTTTGTTCTGAGCTAGCTCACTGTACTTGCCCTATAGGAAACTCAGAAGAGTGCAAGAATGCCTGTTTCTCAAAAGCAGAGTGTTTTTCTTGCATGGCACACTAGGGTTCAGTTAAACTTCCTAAAAGGTGTTGAATCACGTTCAGTTTCAAGTTCTAGCAGCAAGGGTTCATTCAGGCTAAGAACAGCACTCTTGTGCTACTGGCCATACACAGTGCAACCAGCATTCGCGTCTGTTCCCAGCAAGTACAGTGTATTGGACTGAAGAGAAGCTCTTGTTTTACTTAGTTTCCAATCCTGATTTGAGCTAGATATGCCCCGTTTGTGTAGGAAGCAGAGTTCTTTTGATCTGAGCTAGCTCACTGTACTGGCCCTATAGGAAACACAGTAGAGTGCAAGAATGCCCGTTTCTCAAAAGCAGAGTGTTTTTCTTGCATGGCACACTAGGGTTCTGTTAAACTTCCTAATCGGAGTTGAATCACGTTCAGTTTCAAGTTCCAGCAGCAAGGGTTCATTCAGGCTAAGAACAGCACTCTTGTGTTATTCTGGCCATACACAGTGCAAATATCGTTCGCGTCTGTTCCCAGCAAGTACAGTGTATTGGACTGAAAAAGAAGCTACTGTTTTACTTTGTTTCCAATCCTGAGTTAAACTAGATATGCCCCGTTTGTGTAGGAAGCACAGTTCTTTTGTTCTGAGCTAGCTCACTGTACTGGCCCTATACGAAACAGAGTAGAGTGCAAAAATGCCCGTTTCTCAAAAGCAGAGTGTTTTTCTTGCATGGCACACTAGGGTTCAGTTAAACTTCTTAAACGGAGTTGAATCACGTTCAGTTTCAAGTTCTAGCAGCAAGGGTTCATTCAGGCTAAGAACAACACTCTTGTGCTATTCTGGCCATACACAGTGCAAATAGCATTCGCGTCTGTTCCCAGCAAGTACAGTGTATTGGACTGAAGAGAAGTGCGTTTTTACTTAGTTTCCAATCCTGAGTTGAACTAGATATGCCCCGTTTGTGTAAGAAGCACGGTTCTTTTGTTCTGAGCTAGCTCACTGTACTTGCCCTATAGGAAAATCAGAAGAGTGCAAGAATGCCTGTTTCTCAAAAGCAGAGTGTTTTTCTTGCATGGCACACTAGGGTTCAGTTAAACTTCCTAAAAGGAGTTGAATCACGTTCAGTTTCAAGTTCTAGCAGCAAGGGTTCATTCAGGCTAAGAACAGCACTCTTGTGCTATTCTGGCCATACACAGTGCAACCAGCATTCGCGTCTGTTCCCAGCAAGTACAGTGTATTGAACTGAAGAGCAGCTCCTGTTTTACTTATTTTCCAATCCTGATTTGAGCTAGATATGCCCCGTTTGTGTAGGAAGCAGAGTTCTTTTGTTCTGAGCTAGCTCACTGTACTGGCCCTATAGGAAACACAGTAGAGTGCAAGAATGCCCGTTTCTCAAAAGCAGAGTGTTTTTCTTGCATGGCACACTAGGGTTCAGTTAAACTTCCTAAACGGAGTTGAATCACGTTCAGTTTCAAGTTCTAGCAGCAAGGGTTCATTCAGGCTAAGAACAGCACTCTTGTGCTATTCTGGCCATACACAGTGCAAATAGCATTCGCGTCTGTTCCCAGCAAGTACAGTGTATTGGACTGAAGAGAAGCTCCTGTTTTACTTAGGTTCCAATCCTGAGTTGAACTAGATATGCCCCGTTTGTGTAGGAAGCACGGTTCTTTTGTTCTGAGCTAGCTCACTGTACTGGCCCTATAGGAAACACAGTAGAGTGCAAGAATGCCCGTTTCTCAAAAGCAGAGTGTTTTTCTTGCATGGCACACTAGGGTTCTGTTAAACTTGCTAATCGGAGTTGAATCACGTTCAGTTTCAAGTTCTAGCAGCAAGGGTTCATTCAGGCTAAGAACAGCACTCTTGTGCTATTCTGGCCATACACAGTGCAAATATCGTTCGCGTCTGTTCCCAGCAAGTACAGTGTATTGGACTGAAGAGAAGCTACTGTTTTACTTTGTTTTCAATCCTGAGTTAAACTAGATATGCCCCGTTTGTGTAGGAAGCACAGTTCTTTTGTTCTGAGCTAGCTCACTGTACTGGCCGTATAGTAAACAGAGTAGAGTGCAAGAATGCCCGTTTCTCAAAAGCAGAGTGTTTTTCTTACATGGCACACTAGGGTTCAGTTAAACTTCTTAAACGGAGTTGAATCATGTTCAGTTTCAAGTTCTAGGAGCAAGGGTTCATTCAGGCTAAGAACAACACTCTTGTGCTATTCTGGCCATACACAGTGCAAATAGCATTCGCGTCTCTTCCCAGCAAGTACAGTGTATTGGACTGAAGAGAAGCGCCTTTTTACTTAGTTTCCAATCCTGAGTTGAACTAGATATGCCCCGTTTTTGTAGGAAGCACGGTTCTTTTGTTCTGAGCTAGCTCACTGTACTTGCCCTATAGGAAACTCAGAAGAGTGCAAGAATGCCTGTTTCTCAAAAGCAGAGTGTTTTTCTTGCATGGCACACTAGGGTTCAGTTAAACTTCCTAAAAGGTGTTGAATCACGTTCAGTATCAAGTTCTAGCAGCAAGGGTTCATTCAGGCTAAGAACAGCACTCTTGTGCTACTGGCCATACACAGTGCAACCAGCATTCGCGTCTGTTCCCAGCAAGTACAGTGTATTGGACTGAAGAGAAGCTCTTGTTTTACTTAGTTTCCAATCCTGATTTGAGCTAGATATGCCCCGTTTGTGTAGGAAGCAGAGTTCTTTTGATCTGAGCTAGCTCACTGTACTGGCCCTATAGGAAACACAGTAGAGTGCAAGAATGCCCGTTTCTCAAAAGCAGAGTGTTTTTCTTGCATGGCACACTAGGGTTCAGTTAAACTTCCTAAATGGAGTTGAATCACGTTCAGTTTCAAGTTCTAGCAGCAAGGGTTCATTCAGGCTAAGAACAGCACTATTGTGCTATTCTGGCCATACACAGTGCAAATAGCATTCGCGTCTGTTCCCAGCAAGTACAGTGTATTGGACTGAAGAGAAGCTCCTGTTTTACTTAGTTTCGAATCCTGAGTTGAACTAGATATGCCCCGGTTGTGTAGGAAGCACGGTTCTTTTGTTCTGAGCTTGCTCACTGTACTGGCCCTATAGGAAACACAGTAGAGTGCAAGAATGCCCGTTTCTCAAAAGCAGAGTGTTTTTCTTGCATGGCACACTAGGGTTCAGTTAAACTTCCTAAACGGAGTTGAATCACGTTCAGTTTCAAGTTCTAGCAGCAAGGGTTCATTCAGGCTAAGAACAGCACTCTTGTGCTATTTAGGCCATACACAGTGCAAATAGCATTCGCGTCTGTTCCCAGCAAGTACAGTGTATTGGACTGAAGAGAAGCTCCTGTTTTACTTAGGTTCCAATCCTGAGTTGAACTAGATATGCCCCGTTTGTGTAGGAAGCACGGTTCTTTTGTTCTGAGCTAGCTCACTGTACTGGCCCTATAGGAAACACAGTAGAGTGCAAGAATGCCCGTTTCTCAAAAGCAGAGTGTTTTTCTTGCATGGCACACTAGGGTTCTGTTAAACTTCCTAATCGGAGTTGAATCACGTTCAGTTTCAAGTTCTAGCAGCAAGGGTTCATTCAGGCTAAGAACAGCACTCTTGTGTTATTCTGGCCATACACAGTGCAAATATCGTTCGCGTCTGTTCCCAGCAAGTACAGTGTATTGGACTGAAAGAGAAGCTACTGTTTTACTTTGTTTCCAATCCTGAGTTAAACTAGATATGCCCCGTTTGTGTAGGAAGCACAGTTCTTTTGTTCTGAGCTAGCTCACTGTACTGGCCCTATAGGAAACAGAGTAGAGTGCAAGAATGCCCGTTTCTCAAAAGCAGAGTGTTTTTCTTGCATGGCACACTAGGGTTCAGTTAAACTTCTTAAACGGAGTTGAATCACGTTCAGTTTCAAGTTCTAGCAGCAAGGGTTCATTCAGGCTAAGAACAAAACTCTTGTGCTATTCTGGCCATACACAGTGCAAATAGCATTCGCGTCTGTTCCCAGCAAGTACAGTGTATTGGACTGAAGAGAAGTGCGTTTTTACTTAGTTTCCAATCCTGAGTTGAACTAGATATGCCCCGTTTGTGTAAGAAGCACGGTTCTTTTGTTCTGAGCTAGCTCACTGTACTTGCCCTGTAGGAAAATCAGAAGAGTGCAAGAATGCCTGTTTCTCAAAAGCAGAGTGTTTTTCTTGCATGGCACACTAGGGTTCAGTTAAACTTCCTAAAAGGAGTTGAATCACGTTCAGTTTCAAGTTCTAGCAGCAAGGGTTCATTCAGGCTAAGAACAGCACTCTTGTGCTATTCTGGCCATACACAGTGCAACCAGCATTCGCGTCTGTTCCCAGCATGTACAGTGTATTGAACTGAAGAGCAGCTCCTGTTTTACTTATTTTCCAATCCTGATTTGAGCTAGATATGCCCCGTTTGTGTAGGAAGCAGAGTTCTTTTGTTCTGAGCTAGCTCACTGTACTGGCCCTATAGGAAACACAGTAGAGTACAAGAATGCCCGTTTCTCAAAAGCAGAGTGTTTTTCTTGCATGGCACACTAGGGTTCAGTTAAACTTCCTAAACGGAGTTGAATCACGTTCAGTTTCAAGTTCTAGCAGCAAGGGTTCATTCAGGCTAAGAACAGCACTCTTGTGCTATTCTGGCCATACACAGTGCAAATAGCATTCGCGTCTGTTCCCAGCAAGTACAGTGTATTGGACTGAAGAGAAGCTCCTGTTTTACTTAGGTTCCAATCCTGAGTTGAACTAGATATGCCCCGTTTGTGTAGGAAGCACGGTTCTTTTGTTCTGAGCTAGCTCACTGTACTGGCCCTATAGGAAACACAGTAGAGTGCAAGAATGCCCGTTTCTCAAAAGCAGAGTGTTTTTCTTGCATGGCACACTAGGGTTCTGTTAAACTTGCTAATCGGAGTTGAATCACGTTCAGTTTCAAGTTCTAGCAGCAAGGGTTCATTCAGGCTAAGAACAGCACTCTTGTGCTATTCTGGCCATACACAGTGCAAATATCGTTCGCGTCTGTTCCCAGCAAGTACAGTGTATTGGACTGAAGAGAAGCTACTGTTTTACTTTGTTTCCAATCCTGAGTTAAACTAGATATGCCCCGTTTGTGTAGGAAGCACAGTTCTTTTGTTCTGAGCTAGCTCACTGTACTGGCCGTATAGTAAACAGAGTAGAGTGCAAGAATGCCCGTTTCTCAAAAGCAGAGTGTTTTTCTTACATGGCACACTAGGGTTCAGTTAAACTTCTTAAACGGAGTTGAATCATGTTCAGTTTCAAGTTCTAGGAGCAAGGGTTCATTCAGGCTAAGAACAACACTCTTGTGCTATTCTGGCCATACACAGTGCAAATAGCATTCGCGTCTCTTCCCAGCAAGTACAGTGTATTGGACTGAAGAGAAGCGCCTTTTTACTTAGTTTCCAATCCTGAGTTGAACTAGATATGCCCCGTTTTTGTAGGAAGCACGGTTCTTTTGTTCTGAGCTAGCTCACTGTACTTGCCCTATAGGAAACTCAGAAGAGTGCAAGAATGCCTGTTTCTCAAAAGCAGAGTGTTTTTCTTGCATGGCACACTAGGGTTCAGTTAAACTTCCTAAAAGGTGTTGAATCACGTTCAGTTTCAAGTTCTAGCAGCAAGGGTTCATTCAGGCTAAGAACAGCACTCTTGTGCTACTGGCCATACACAGTGCAACCAGCATTCGCGTCTGTTCCCAGCAAGTACAGTGTATTGGACTGAAGAGAAGCTCTTGTTTTACTTAGTTTCCAATCCTGATTTGAGCTAGATATGCCCCGTTTGTGTAGGAAGCAGAGTTCTTTTGATCTGAGCTAGCTCACTGTACTGGCCCTATAGGAAACACAGTAGAGTGCAAGAATGCCCGTTTCTCAAAAGCAGAGAGTTTTTCTTGCATGGCACACTAGGGTTCAGTTAAACTTCCTAAATGGAGTTGAATCACGTTCAGTTTCAAGTTCTAGCAGCAAGGGTTCATTCAGGCTAAGAACAGCACTATTGTGCTATTCTGGCCATACACAGTGCAAATAGCATTCGCGTCTGTTCCCAGCAAGTACAGTGTATTGGACTGAAGAGAAGCTCCTGTTTTACTTAGTTTCGAATCCTGAGTTGAACTAGATATGCCCCGGTTGTGTAGGAAGCACGGTTCTTTTGTTCTGAGCTTGCTCACTGTACTGGCCCTATAGGAAACACAGTAGAGTGCAAGAATGCCCGTTTCTCAAAAGCAGAGTGTTTTTCTTGCATGGCACACTAGGGTTCAGTTAAACTTCCTAAACGGAGTTGAATCACGTTCAGTTTCAAGTTCTAGCAGCAAGGGTTCATTCAGGCTAAGAACAGCACTCTTGTGCTATTTAGGCCATACACAGTGCAAATAGCATTCGCGTCTGTTCCCAGCAAGTACAGTGTATTGGACTGAAGAGAAGCTCCTGTTTTACTTAGGTTCCAATCCTGAGTTGAACTAGATATGCCCCGTTTGTGTAGGAAGCACGGTTCTTTTGTTCTGAGCTAGCTCACTGTACTGGCCCTATAGGAAACACAGTAGAGTGCAAGAATGCCCGTTTCTCAAAAGCAGAGTGTTTTTCTTGCATGGCACACTAGGGTTCTGTTAAACTTCCTAATCGGAGTTGAATCACGTTCAGTTTCAAGTTCTAGCAGCAAGGGTTCATTCAGGCTAAGAACAGCACTCTTGTGTTATTCTGGCCATACACAGTGCAAATATCGTTCGCGTCTGTTCCCAGCAAGTACAGTGTATTGGACTGAAAGAGAAGCTACTGTTTTACTTTGTTTCCAATCCTGATTTGAGCTAGATATGCCCCGTTTGTGTAGGAAGCAGAGTTCTTTTGTTCTGAGCTAGCTCACTGTACTGGCCCTATAGGAAACAGAGTAGAGTGCAAGAATGCCCGTTTCTCAAAAGCAGAGTGTTTTTCTTGCATGGCACACTAGGGTTCAGTTAAACTTCTTAAACGGAGTTGAATCACGTTCAGTTTCAAGTTCTAGCAGCAAGGGTTCATTCAGGCTAAGAACAACACTCTTGTGCTATTCTGGCCATACACAGTGCAAATAGCATTCGCGTCTGTTCCCAGCAAGTACAGTGTATTGGACTGAAGAGAAGTGCGTTTTTACTTAGTTTCCAATCCTGAGTTGAACTAGATATGCCCCGTTTGTGTAAGAAGCACGGTTCTTTTGTTCTGAGCTAGCTCACTGTACTTGCCCTATAGGAAAATCAGAAGAGTGCAAGAATGCCTGTTTCTCAAAAGCAGAGTGTTTTTCTTGCATGGCACACTAGGGTTCAGTTAAACTTCCTAAAAGGAGTTGAATCACGTTCAGTTTCAAGTTCTAGCAGCAAGGGTTCATTCAGGCTAAGAACAGCACTCTTGTGCTATTCTGGCCATACACAGTGCAACCAGCATTCGCGTCTGTTCCCAGCAAGTACAGTGTATTGAACTGAAGAGCAGCTCCTGTTTTACTTATTTTCCAATCCTGATTTGAGCTAGATATGCCCCGTTTGTGTAGGAAGCAGAGTTCTTTTGTTCTGAGCTAGCTCACTGTACTGGCCCTATAGGAAACACAGTAGAGTGCAAGAATGCCCGTTTCTCAAAAGCAGAGTGTTTTTCTTGCATGGCACACTAGGGTTCAGTTAAACTTCCTAAATGGAGTTGAATCACGTTCAGTTTCAAGTTCTAGCAGCAAGGGTTCATTCAGGCTAAGAACAGCACTATTGTGCTATTCTGGCCATACACAGTGCAAATAGCATTCGCGTCTGTTCCCAGCAAGTACAGTGTATTGGACTGAAGAGAAGCTCCTGTTTTACTTAGTTTCGAATCCTGAGTTGAACTAGATATGCCCCGGTTGTGTAGGAAGCACGGTTCTTTTGTTCTGAGCTTGCTCACTGTACTGGCCCTATAGGAAACACAGTAGAGTGCAAGAATGCCCGTTTCTCAAAAGCAGAGTGTTTTTCTTGCATGGCACACTAGGGTTCAGTTAAACTTCCTAAACGGAGTTGAATCACGTTCAGTTTCAAGTTCTAGCAGCAAGGGTTCATTCAGGCTAAGAACAGCACTCTTGTGCTATTTAGGCCATACACAGTGCAAATAGCATTCGCGTCTGTTCCCAGCAAGTACAGTGTATTGGACTGAAGAGAAGCTCCTGTTTTACTTAGGTTCCAATCCTGAGTTGAACTAGATATGCCCCGTTTGTGTAGGAAGCACGGTTCTTTTGTTCTGAGCTAGCTCACTGTACTGGCCCTATAGGAAACACAGTAGAGTGCAAGAATGCCCGTTTCTCAAAAGCAGAGTGTTTTTCTTGCATGGCACACTAGGGTTCTGTTAAACTTCCTAATCGGAGTTGAATCACGTTCAGTTTCAAGTTCTAGCAGCAAGGGTTCATTCAGGCTAAGAACAGCACTCTTGTGTTATTCTGGCCATACACAGTGCAAATATCGTTCGCGTCTGTTCCCAGCAAGTACAGTGTATTGGACTGAAAGAGAAGCTACTGTTTTACTTTGTTTCCAATCCTGAGTTAAACTAGATATGCCCCGTTTGTGTAGGAAGCACAGTTCTTTTGTTCTGAGCTAGCTCACTGTACTGGCCCTATAGGAAACAGAGTAGAGTGCAAGAATGCCCGTTTCTCAAAAGCAGAATGTTTTTCTTGCATGGCACACTAGGGTTCAGTTAAACTTCTTAAACGGAGTTGAATCACGTTCAGTTTCAAGTTCTAGCAGCAAGGGTTCATTCAGGCTAAGAACAACACTCTTGTGCTATTCTGGCCATACACAGTGCAAATAGCATTCGCGTCTGTTCCCAGCAAGTACAGTGTATTGGACTGAAGAGAAGTGCCTTTTTACTTAGTTTCCAATCCTGAGTTGAACTAGATATGCCCCGTTTGTGTAAGAAGCACGGTTCTTTTGTTCTGAGCTAGCTCACTGTACTTGCCCTATAGGAAAATCAGAAGAGTACAAGAATGCCTGTTTCTCAAAAGCAGAGTGTTTTTCTTGCATGGCACACTAGGGTTCAGTTAAACTTCCTAAAAGGTGTTGAATCACGTTCAGTTTCAAGTTCTAGCAGCAAGGGTTCATTCAGGCTAAGAACAGCACTCTTGTGCTACTGGCCATACACAGTGCAACCAGCTTTCGCGTCTGTTCCCAGCAAGTACAGTGTATTGGACTGAAGAGAAGCTCTTGTTTTACTTAGTTTCCAATCCTGATTTGAGCTAGATATGCCCCGTTTGTGTAGGAAGCAGAGTTCTTTTGTTCTGAGCTAGCTCACTGTACTGGCCATATAGGAAACAAAGTAGAGTGCAAGAATGCCCGTTTCTCAAAAGCAGAGTGTTTTTCTTGCATGGCACACTAGGGTTCAGTTAAACTTCCTAAACGGAGTTGAATCACGTTCAGTTTCAAGTTCTAGCAGCAAGGGTTCACTCAGGCTAAGAACAGCACTATTGTGCTATTCTGGCCATACACAGTGCAAATAGCATTCGCGTCTGTTCCCAGCAAGTACAGTGTATTGGACTGAAGAGAAGCTCCTGTTTTACTTAGTTTCCAATCCTGAGTTGAACTAGATATGCCCCGTTTGTGTAGGAAGCACGGTTCTTTTGTTCTGAGCTAGCTCACTGTACTGGCCCTATAGGAAACACAGTAGAGTGCAAGAATGCCCGTTTCTCAAAAGCAGAGTGTTTTTCTTGCATGGCATACTAGGGTTCAGTTAAACTTCCTAAACGGAGTTGAATCACGTTCAGTTTCAAGTTCTAGCAGGAAGGGTTCATTCAGGCTAAGAACAGCACTCTTGTGCTATTCTGGCCATACACAATGCAAATAGCATTCGTGTCTGTTCCCGGCAAGTACAGTGTATTGGACTGAAGAGAAGCTCCTGTTTTACTTAGTTTCCAATCCTGAGTTGAACTAGATATGCCCCGTTTGTGTAGGAAGCACGGTTCTTTTGTTCTGAGCTAGCTCACTGTACTGGCCCTATAGGAAACACAGTAGAGTGCAAGAATGCCCGTTTCTCAAAAGCAGAGTGTTTTTCTTGCATGGCACACTAGGGTCCAGTTAAACTTCCTAAACGGAGTTGAATCACGTTCAGTTTCAAGTTCTAGCAGCAAGGGTTCATTCAGACTAAGAACAGCACTCTTGTGCTATTCTGGCCATACACAGTGCAAATAACATTCGCGTCTGTTGCCAGCAAGTACAGTGTATTGGACTGAAGAGAAGTTCCTGTTTTACTTAGTTTCCAATCCTGAGTTGAACTAGATATGCCCCGTTTGTGTAGGAAACACGGTTCTTTTGTTCTGAGCTAGCTCACTGTACTGGCCCTATAGGAAACACAGTAGAGAGCAAGAATGCCCGTTTCTCAAAAGCAGAGTGTTTTTCTTGCATGGCACACTAGGGTTCAGATAAACTTCTTAAACGGAGTTGAATCACGTTCAGTTTCAAGTTCTAGCAGCAAGGGTTCATTCAGGCTAAGAACAACACTCTTGTGCTATTCTGGCCATACACAGTGCAAATAGCATTCGCGTCTGTTCCCAGCAAGTACAGTGTATTGGACTGAAGAGAAGCTACTGTTTTACTTTGTTTCCAATCCTGAGTTAAACTAGATATGCCCCGTTTGTGTAGGAAGCACAGTTCTTTTGTTCTGAGCTATCTCACTGTATTGGCCGTATAGGAAACAGAGTAGAGTGCAAGAATGCCTGTTTCTCAAAAGCAGAGTAATTTTCTTGCATGGCACACTAGGGTTCAGTTAAACTTCTTAAACGGAGTTGAATCACGTTCAGTTTCAAGTTCTAGGAGCAAGGGTTCATTCAGGCTAAGAACAACACTCTTGTGCTATTCTGGCCATACACAGTGCAAATAGCATTCGCGTCTGTTCCCAGCAAGTACAGTGTATTGGACTGAAGAGAAGCGCCTTTTTACTTAGTTTCCAATCCTGAGTTGAACTAGATATGCCCCGTTTGTGTAGGAAGCACGGTTCTTTTGTTCTGAGCTAGCTCACTGTACTTGCCCTTTAGGAAACTCAGAAGAGTGCAAGAATGCCTGTTTCTCAAAAGCAGAGTGTTTTTCTTGCATGGCACACTAGGGTTCAGTTAAACTTCCTAAAAGGTGTTGAATCACGTTCAGTTTCAAGTTCTAGCAGCAAGGGTTCATTCAGGCTAAGAACAGCACTCTTGTGCTACTGGCCATACACAGTGCAACCAGCATTCGCGTCTGTTCCCAGCAAGTACAGTGTATTGGACTGAAGAGACGCTCTTGTTTTACTTAGTTTTCAATCCTGATTTGAGCTAGATATGCCCCGTTTGTGTAGGAAGCAGAGTTCTTTTGTTCTGAGCTAGCTCACTGTACTGGCCCTATAGGAAACACAGTAGAGTGCAAGAATGCCCGTTTCTCAAAAGCAGAGTGTTTTTCTTGCATGGCACACTAGGGTTCAGTTAAACTTCCAAAACGGAGTTGAATCACGTTCAGTTTCAAGTTCTAGCAGCAAGGGTTCATTCAGGCTAAGAACAGCACTATTGTGCTATTCTGGCCATACACAGTGCAAATAGCATTCGCGTCTGTTCCCAGCAAGTACAGTGTATTGGACTGAAGAGAAGCTCCTGTTTTACTTAGTTTCCAATCCTGAGTTGAACTAGATATGCCCCGTTTGTGTAGGAAGCACGGTTCTTTTGTTCTGAGCTAGCTCACTGTACTGGCCCTATAGGAAACACAGTAGAGTGCAAGAATGCCCGTTTCTCAAAAGCAGAGTGTTTTTCTTGCATGGCACACTAGGGTTCAGTTAAACTTCCTAAACGGAGTTGAATCACGTTCAGTTTCAAGTTCTAGCAGCAAGGGTTCATTCAGGCTAAGAACAGCACTCTTGTGCTATTCTGGCCATACACAGTGCAAATAGCATTCGCGTCTGTTCCCAGCAAGTACAGTGTATTGGACTGAAGAGAAGCGCCTTTTTACTTAGTTTCCAATCCTGAGTTGAACTAGATATGCCCCGTTTGTGTAGGAAGCACGGCTCTTTTGGTCTGAGCTAGCTCACTGTACTTGCCCTATAGGAAACTCAGAAGAGTGCAAGAATGCCTGTTTCTCAAAAGCAGAGTGTTTTTCTTGCATGGCACACTAGGGTTCAGTTAAACTTCCTAAAAGGTGTTGAATCACGTTCAGTTTCAAGTTCTAGCAGCAAGGGTTCATTCAGGCTAAGAACAGCACTATTGTGCTACTGGCCATACACAGTGCAACCAGCTTTCGTGTCTGTTCCCAGCAAGTACAGTGTATTGGACTGAAGAGAAGCACTTGTTTTACTTAGTTTCCAATCCTGATTTGAGCTAGATATGCCCCGTTTGTGTAGGAAGCAGAGTTCTTTTGTTCTGAGCTAGCTCACTGTACTGGCCCTATAGGAAACACAGTAGAGTGCAAGAATGCCCGTTTCTCAAAAGCAGAGTGTTTTTCTTGCATGGCACACTAGGGTTCAGTTAAACTTCCTAAACGGAGTTGAATCACGTTCAGTTTCAAGTTCTAGGAGCAAGGGTTCATTCAGGCTAAGAACAACACTCTTGTGCTATTCTGGCCATACACAGTGCAAATAGCATTCGCGTCTGTTCCCAGCAAGTACAGTGTATTGGACTGAAGAGAAGCGCCTTTTTACTTAGTTTCCAATCCTGAGTTGAACTAGATATGTCCCGTTTGTGTAGGAAGCACGGTTCATTTGTTCTGAGCTAGCTCACTGTACTTGCCCTATAGGAAACTCAGAAGAGTGCAAGAATGCCTGTTTCTCAAAAGCAGAGTGTTTTTCTTGCATGGCACACTAGGGTTCAGTTAAACTTCCTAAAAGGTGTTGAATCACGTTCAGTTTCAAGTTCTAGCAGCAAGGGTTCATTCAGGCTAAGAATAGCACTCTTGTGCTACTGGCCATACACAGTGCAACCAGCATTCGCGTCTGTTCCCAGCAAGTACAGTGCATTGGACTGAAGAGAAGCTCTTGTTTTACTTAGTTTCCAATCCTGATTTGAGCTAGATATGCCCCGTTTGTGTAGGAAGCAGAGTTCTTTTGTTCTGAGCTAGCTCACTGTACTGGCCCTATAGGAAACACAGTAGAGTGCAAGAATGCCCGTTTCTCAAAAGCAGAGTGTTTTTCTTGCATGGCACACTAGGGTTCAGTTAAACTTCCTAAACGGAGTTGAATCACGTTCAGTTTCAAGTTCTAGCAGCAAGGGTTCATTCAGGCTAAGAACAGCACTATTGTGCTATTCTGGCCATACACAGTGCAAATAGCATTCGCGTCTGTTCCCAGCAAGTACAGTGTATTGGACTGAAGAGAAGCTCCTGTTTTACTTAGTTTCCAATCCTGAGTTGAACTAGATATGCCCCGTTTGTGTAGGAAGCACGGTTCTTTTGTTCTGAGCTAGCTCACTGTACTGGCCCTATAGGAAACACAGTAGAGTGCAAGAATGCCCGTTTCTCAAAAGCAGAGTGTTTTTCTTGCATGGCACACTAGGGTTCAGTTAAACTTCCTAAACGGAGTTGAATCACGTTCAGTTTCAAGTTCTAGCAGCAAGGGTTCATTCAGGCTAAGAACAGCACTCTTGTGCTAATCTGGCCATACACAGTGCAAATAGCATTCGCGTCTGTTCCCAGCAAGTACAGTGTATTGGACTGAAGAGAAGCGCCTTTTTACTTAGTTTCCAATCCTGAGTTGAACTAGATATGCCCCGTTTGTGTAGGAAGCACGGTTCTTTTGGTCTGAGCTAGCTCACTGTACTTGCCCTATAGGAAACTCAGAAGAGTGCAAGAATGCCTGTTTCTCAAAAGCAGAGTGTTTTTCTTGCATGGCACACTAGGGTTCAGTTAAACTTCCTAAAAGGTGTTGAATCACGTTCAGTTTCAAGTTCTAGCAGCAAGGGTTCATTCAGGCTAAGAACAGCACTATTGTGCTACTGGCCATACACAGTGCAACCAGCTTTCGTGTCTGTTCCCAGCAAGTACAGTGTATTGGACTGAAGAGAAGCACTTGTTTTACTTAGTTTCCAATCCTGATTTGAGCTAGATATGCCCCGTTTGTGTAGGAAGCAGAGTTCTTTTGTTCTGAGCTAGCTCACTGTACTGGCCCTATAGGAAACACAGTAGAGTGCAAGAATGCCCGTTTCTCAAAAGCAGAGTGTTTTTCTTGCATGGCACACTAGGGTTCAGTTAAACTTCCTAAACGGAGTTGAATCACGTTCAGTTTCAAGTTCTAGCAGCAAGGGTTCACTCAGGCTAAGAACAGCACTATTGTGCTATTCTGGCCATACACAGTGCAAATAGCATTCGCGTCTGTTCCCAGCAAGTACAGTGTATTGGACTGAAGAGAAGCTCCTGTTTTACTTAGTTTCCAATCCTGAGTTGAACTAGATATGCCCCGTTTGTGTAGGAAGCACGGTTCTTTTGTTCTGAGCTAGCTCACTGTATTGGCCCTATAGGAAACACAGTAGAGTGCAAGAATGCCCGTTTCTCAAAAGCAGAGTGTTTTTCTTGCATGGCATACTAGGGTTCAGTTAAACTTCCTAAACGGAGTTGAATCACGTTCAGTTTCAAGTTCTAGCAGGAAGGGTTCATTCAGGCTAAGAACAGCACTCTTGTGCTATTCTGGCCATACACAGTGCAAATAGCATTCGTGTCTGTTCCCAGCAAGTACAGTGTATTGGACTGAATAGAAGCTCCTGTTTTACTTAGTTTCCAATCCTGAGTTGAACTAGATATGCCCCGTTTGTGTAGGAAGCACGGTTCTTTTGTTCTGAGCTAGCTCACTGTACTGGCCCTATAGGAAACACAGTAGAGTGCAAGAATGCGCGTTTCTCAAAAGCAGAGTGTTTTTCTTGCATGGCACACTAGGGTTCAGTTAAACTTCCTAAACGGAGTTGAATCACGTTCAGTTTCAAGTTCTAGCAGCAAGGGTTCATTCAGGCTAAGAACAGCACTCTTGTGCTATTCTGGCCATACACAGTGCAAATAGCATTCGCGTCTGTTCCCAGCAAGTACAGTGTATTGGACTGAAGAGAAGCTCCTGTTTTACTTAGTTTCCAATCCTGAGTTGAACTAGATATGCCCCGTTTGTGTAGGAAGCACGGTTCTTTTGTTCTGAGCTAGCTCACTGTACTGGCCCTATAGGAAACACAATAGAGTGCAAGAATGCCCGTTTCTCAAAAGCAGAGTGTTTTTCTTGCATGGCACACTAGGGTTCAGATAAACTTCCTAAACGGAGTTGAATCACTTTCAGTTTCAAGTTCTAGCAGCAAGGGTTCATTCAGGCTAAGAACAGCACTCTTGTGCTATTCTGGCCATACACAGTGCAAATAGCATTCGCGTCTGTTCCCAGCAAGTACAGTGTATTGGACTGAAGAGAAGCTCCTGTTTTACTAAGTTTCCAATCCTGAGTTAAACTAGATATGCCCCGTTTGTGTAGGAAGCACGGTTCTTTTGTTCTGAGCTAGCTCACTCTACTGGCCCTGTAGGAAACACAGTAGAGTGCAAGAATGCCCGTTTCTCAAAAGCAGAGTGTTTTTCTTGCATGGCACACTAGGGTTCAGTTAAACTTCCTAAACGGAGTTGAATCACGTTCAGTTTCAAGTTCTAGCAGCAAGGGTTCATTCAGGCTAAGAACAGCAATCTTGTCCTATTCTGGCCATACACTGTGCAAATAGCATTCGCGTCTGTTCCCAGCAATTACAGTGTATTGGACCGAAGAGAAGCTCCTGTTTTACTTAGTTTCCAATCCTGAGTTGAACTAGATATGCCCCGTTTGTGTAGGAAGCACGGTTCTTTTGTTCTGAGCTAGCTCACTGTACTGGCCCTATAGGAAACACAGTAGAGAGCAAGAATGCCCGTTTCTCAAAAGCAGAGTGTTTTTCTTGCATGGCACACTAGGGTTCACATAAACTTCCTAAACGGAGTTGAATCACTTTCAGTTTCAAGTTCTAGCAGCAAGGGTTCATTCAGGCTAAGAACAGCACTCTTGTGCTATTCTGGCCATACACAGTGCAAATAGCATTCGCGTCTGTTCCCAGCAAGTACAGTGTATTGGACTGAAGAGAAGCTCCTGTTTTACTAAGTTTCCAATCCTGAGTTAAACTAGATATGCCCCGTTTGTGTAGGAAGCACGGTTCTTTTGTTCTGAGCTAGCTCACTCTACTGGCCCTGTAGGAAACACAGTAGAGTGCAAGAATGCCCGTTTCTCAAAAGCAGAGTGTTTTTCTTGCATGGCACACTAGGGTTCAGTTAAACTTCCTAAACGGAGTTGAATCACGTTCAGTTTCAAGTTCTAGCAGCAAGGGTTCATTCAGGCTAAGAACAGCAATCTTGTCCTATTCTGGCCATACACTGTGCAAATAGCATTCGCGTCTGTTCCCAGCAATTACAGTGTATTGGACCGAAGAGAAGCTCCTGTTTTACTTAGTTTCCAATCCTGAGTTGAACTAGATATGCCCCGTTTGTGTAGGAAGCACGGTTCTTTTGTTCTGAGCTAGCTCACTGTACTGGCCCTATAGGAAACACAGTAGAGAGCAAGAATGCCCGTTTCTCAAAAGCAGAGTGTTTTTCTTGCATGGCACACTAGGGTTCACATAAACTTCCTAAACGGAGTTGAATCATGTTCAGTTTCAAGTTCTAGCAGCAAGGGTTCATTCAGGCTAAGAACAGCACTCTTGTGCTATTCTGGCCATACACAGTGCAAATAGCATTCGCGTCTGTTCCCAGCAAGTACAGTGTATTGGACTGAAGAGAAGCTCCTGTTTTACTTATTTTCCAATCCTGAGTTGAACTAGATATGCCCTGTTTGTGTAGAAAGCACAGTTCTTTTGTTCTGAGCTAGCTCACTGTACTGGCCCTATAGGAAAAACAGTAGGGTGCAAGAATGCCCGTTTCTCAAAAGCAGAGTGTTTTTCTTGCATGGCACACTAGGGTTCTGTTAAACTTGCTAATCGGAGTTGAATCACGTTCAGTTTCAAGTTCTAGCAGCAAGGGTTCATTCAGGCTAAGAACAGCACTCTTCTGCTATTCTGGCCATACACAGTGCAAATAACGTTCGCGTCTGTTCCCAGCAAGTACAGTGTATTGGACTGAAGAGAAGCTCCTGTTTTAATTAGTTTCCAATCCTGAGTTAAACTAGATATGCCCCGTTTGTTTAGGAAGCACTGTTCTTTTGTTCTGAGCTAGCTCACTGTACTGGCCCTATGGGAAACACAGTAGAGTGCAAGAATGCCCGCTTCTCAAAAGCAGAGTGTTTTTCTTGCATGGCACACTAGGGTTCAGTTAAACTTCCTAAACGGAGTTGAATCACGTTCAGTTTCAAGTTCTAGCAGCAAGGGTTCATTCAGGCTAAGAACAGCACTCTTGTGCTATTCTGGCCATACACAGTGCAAATAGCATTCGCGTCTGTTCCCAGCAAGTACAGTGTATTGGACTGAAGAGAAGCTCCTGTTTTACTTAGTTTCCAATCCTGAGTTGAACTAGATATGCCCCGTTTGTGTAGGAAGCACGGTTCTTTTGTTCTGAGCTAGCTCACTGTACAGGCCCTATAGGAAACATAGTAGAGTGCAAGAATGCCCGTTTCTCAAAAGCAGAGTGTTTTTCTTGCATGGCACACTAGGGTTCAGTTAAACTTGCTAATCGGAGTTGAATCACGTTCAGTTTCAAGTTCTAGCAGCAAGGGTTCATTCAGGCTAAGAACAGCACTCTTGTGCTATTCTGGCCATACACAGTGCAAATAGCATTCGCGTCTGTTCCCAGCAAGTACAGTGTATTAGACTGAAGAGAAGCTCCTGTTTTACTTAGTTTCCAATCCTGAGTTAAACTAGATATGCCCCGTTTGTGTAGGAAGCACGGTTCTTTTGTTCTGAGCTAGCTCACTGTACTGGCCCTATAGGAAACACAGTAGAGTGCAAGAATGCGCGTTTCTCAAAAGCAGAATGTTTTTCTTGCATGGCACACTAGGGTTCAGTTAAACTTCCTAAACGGAGTTGAATCACGTTCAGTTTCAAGTTCTAGCAGCAAGGGTTCATTCAGGCTAAGACCAGCACTCTTGTGCTATTCTGGCCATACACAGTGCAAATAGCATTCGCGTCTGTTCCCAGCAAGTACAGTGTATTGGACTGAAGAGAAGCTCCTGTTTTACTTAGTTTCCAATCCTGAGTTGAACTAGATATGCCCCGTTTGTGTAGGAAGCACGGTTCTTTTGTTCTGAGCTATCTCACTGTACTGGCCCTATAGGAAACACAATAGAGTGCAAGAATGCCCGTTTCTCAAAAGCAGAGTGTTTTTCTTGCATGGCACACTAGGGTTCAGATAAACTTCCTAAACGGAGTTGAATCACGTTCAGTTTCAAGTTCTAGCAGCAAGGGTTCATTCAGGCTAAGAACAGCACTCTTGTGCTATTCTGGCCATACACAGTGCAAATAGCATTCGCGTCTGTTCCCAGCAAGTACAGTGTATTGGACTGAAGAGAAGCTCCTGTTTTACTAAGTTTCCAATCCTGAGTTAAACTAGATATGCCCCGTTTGTGTAGGAAGCACGGTTCTTTTGTTCTGAGCTAGCTCACTCTACTGGCCCTGTAGGAAACACAGTAGAGTGCAAGAATGCCCGTTTCTCAAAAGCAGAGTGTTTTTCTTGCATGGCACACTAGGGTTCAGTTAAACTTCCTAAACGGAGTTGAATCACGTTCAGTTTCAAGTTCTAGCAGCAAGGGTTCATTCAGGCTAAGAACAGCAATCTTGTCCTATTCTGGCCATACACTGTGCAAATAGCATTCGCGTCTGTTCCCAGCAATTACAGTGTATTGGACCGAAGAGAAGCTCCTGTTTTACTTAGTTTCCAATCCTGAGTTGAACTAGATATGCCCCGTTTGTGTAGGAAGCACGGTTCTTTTGTTCTGAGCTAGCTCACTGTACTGGCCCTATAGGAAACACAGTAGAGTGCAAGAATGCCCGTTTCTCAAAAGCAGAGTGTTTTTCTTGCATGGCATACTAGGGTTCAGTTAAACTTCCTAAACGGAGTTGAATCACGTTCAGTTTCAAGTTCTAGCAGGAAGGGTTCATTCAGGCTAAGAACAGCACTCTTGTGCTATTCTGGCCATACACAGTGCAAATAGCATTCGTGTCTGTTCCCAGCAAGTACAGTGTATTGGACTGAAGAGAAGCTCCTGTTTTACTTAGTTTCCAATCCTGAGTTGAACTAGATATGCCCCGTTTGTGTAGGAAGCACGGTTCTTTTGTTCTGAGCTAGCTCACTGTACTGGGCCTATAGGAAACACAGTAGAGTGCAAGAATGCCCGTTTCTCAAAAGCAGAGTGTTTTTCTTGCATGGCACACTAGGGTTCAGTTAAACTTCCTAAACGGAGTTGAATCACGTTCAGTTTCAAGTTCTAGCAGCAAGGGTTCATTAAGGCTAAGAAGAGCACTCTTGTGCTATTTAGGCCATACACAGTGCAAATAGCATTCGCGTCTGTTCCCAGCAAGTACAGTGTTTTTGACTGAAGAGAAGCTCCTGTTTTACTAAGTTTCCAATCCTGAGTTAAACTAGATATGCCCCGTTTGTGTAGGAAGCACGGTTCTTTTGTTCTGAGCTAGCTCACTCTACTGGCCCTAAAGGAAACACAGTAGAGTGCAAGAATGCCCGTTTCTCAAAAGCAGAGTGTTTTTCTTGCATTGCACACTAGGGTTCAGTTAAACTTCCTAAACGGAGTTGAATCACGTTCAGTTTCAAGTTCTAGCAGCAAGGGTTCATTCAGGCTAAGAACAGCAATCTTGTCCTATTCTGGCCATACACTGTGCAAATAGCATTCGCGTCTGTTCCCAGCAATTACAGTGTATTGGACCGAAGAGAAGCTCCTGTTTTACTTAGTTTCCAATCCTGAGTTGAACTAGATATGCCCCGTTTGTGTAGGAAGCACGGTTCTTTTGTTCTGAGCTTGCTCACTGTACTGGCCCTATAGGAAACACAGTAGAGAGCAAGAATGCCCGTTTCTCAAAAGCAGAGTGTTTTTCTTGCATGGCACACTAGGGTTCAGATAAACTTCTTAAACGGAGTTGAATCACGTTCAGTTTCAAGTTCTAGCAGCAAGGGTTCATTCAGGCTAAGAACAGCACTCTTGTGCTATTCTGGCCATACACAGTGCAAATATCATTCGCGTCTGTTCCCAGCAAGTACAGTGTATTGGACTGAAGAGAAGCTCCTGTTTTACTTAGTTTCCCATCCTGAGTTGTACTAGATATGCCCCGTTAGTGTAGGAAGCACAGTTCTTTTGTTCTGAGCTAGCTCACTGTACTGGCCCTATAGGAAACACAGTAGAGTGCAAGAATGCCCGTTTCTCAAAAGCAGAGTGTTTTTCTTGCATGGCACACTAGGGTTCTGTTAAACTTGCTAATCGGAGTTGAATCACGTTCAGTTTCAAGTTCTAGCAGCAAGGGTTCATTCAGGCTAAGAACAGCACTCTTGTGCTATTCTGGCCATACACAGTGCAAATATCATTCGCGTCTGTTCCCAGCAAGTACAGTGTATTGGACTGAAGAGAAGCTCCTGTTTTACTTAGTTTCCAATCCTGAGTTAAACTAGATATGCCCCGTTTGTG